>NC_067249.2:118126821-118433279 GCF_019359855.2 Lolium perenne
AGAAAATCTATAATATGCTTGACTTGCCACCATTGAAAAATTGTTATTTGGATGTTAATCTTGCTGATCATTCTACAAAGAAACCTTTGGGGAAAGTTGATAATGTTCGCATTACCGTTAACAATAACCTTGTCCCCGTTGATTTTGTTGTCTTGGATACTGAATGCAATGCATCTTGTCCCATCATATTGGGAAGACCTTTTCTTCGAACTGTTGGTGCTATCATTGATATGAAGGAAGGTAATATTAAATATCAATTTCCTCTCAAGAAAGGTATGGAACACTTCCCTATAAAGAGAATGAAGTTACCTTTTGATTCTATTATTAGAACAAATTATGATGTTGACACTCCGTCTCTTGATAATACTTGATATACACTTTCTGCGCCTAGCTGAAAGGCGTTAAAGAAAAGCGCTTATGGGAGACAACCCATGTTTTTTTTACTACAGTACCTTTGTTTTTATTTTGTGTCTTGGAAGTTGTTTACTACTGTAGCAACCTCTCCTTATCTTAGTTTAGTGTTTTGTTGTGCCAAGTAAAGTTGTTGATAGTAAGGTTCATACTAGATTTGGATTACTGCGCAGAAACAGATTTCTTTGCTGTCACGAATCTGGGCAAAATTCTCTCTAGGTAACTCAGAAAATTATGCCAATTTACGTGAGTGATCCTCAGATATGTACGCAACTTTCATTCGATTTGAGCATTTTCATTTGAGCAAGTCTGGTGCCTCAATAAAATTCGTCTTTACAAACTGTTCTGTTTTGACAGATTCTGCCTTTTATTTCGCATTGCCTATTTTGTTATGTTCGATGGATATTTCGATTCCATTGAATTTCAGTAGCTTTGTGATATGTCCAGAAGTGTTAAGAATGATTATGTCATCTCTGAACATGTATATTTTGATTGTGCACTAACCCTCTAATGAGTTGTTTTGAGTTTGGTGTGGAGGAAGTTTTCAAGGATCAAGAGAGGGAGATGATACAACATGATCAAGGAGAGTGAAAGCTCTAAGCTTGGGGATGCCCCGGTGGTTCACCCCTGCATATATCAAGAAGACTCAAGCGTCTAAGCTTGGGGATGCCCAAGGCATCCCCTTCTTCATCGACAACATTATCAGGTTCCTCCCCTGAAACTATATTTTTATTCCGTCACATCTTATGTACTTTGCTTGGAGCATCGGTTTGTTTTTGTTTTTGTTTTGTTTGAATAAAATGGATCCTAGCATTCATTGTGTGGGAGAGAGACACGCTCCGCTGTTGCATATGGACAAATATGTCCTTAGGCTTTACTCATAATATTCATGGCAAAGTTTCTTCTTCGTTAAATTGTTGTATGGTTGGAAACGGGAAATGTTGCATGTGGTAGTGTATAATAAAATACTTGTAGAACATTGAGCTTTGATAACTTGATTCTTTGCAAATGTTTTGAGGTATTTAGATGGTAAGGCTTGCTGGATAAATAAGTTAAAATTAGTAGTGGATTGTTGTCTTTAAGCTTGTGTCGTACTACAAACTCTATTTAAATAGTTGAAGGCGTAGTTGGACTTGATATCTTTCCATGTCTGAGAGTTCATCGTAATAACTAAGTTGTGCTGAAGGTAGAGGGAGCTAGCGGGGTACTTGTGCCACCGTGAACGGCCCTCCTTGGAGTAAATTTTAATCATGCTCTTAATGATGAACCTGCTAGTTGTTTGCAATAAGCTTGTGAGTTCTTTTTGACTAATGTTAAGCTACGGTTTTTGGCACTTCCACCATCCAAATTTTCTAGCCTCTTCGGTACTGTGCATTGCCTTTTGCTCACATTGAGAATTGTGCATACTTCGCCGGTACATCCAAACCCGTGGGAGAACTTTCTCTTGTTCTCCTACACATAAGCCCATACATCTCCTCAAAACAGCCACCATACCTACCTACCACAGCATTTCCATAGCTGTTCCGAGATATATTGCCATGCAACATCCATTTTTACATTACATGCCATGTTGTCATTTATTATTTATATATTGCTTTGCATGATCATATACAGCAGATGTGTGGTTTACCCATGTTACGCTAGATCATTGCACATCCTGCTACACTGGCAGAGGCATACAGTTTCATACATCATGTTTCATTTATTATGAGTTATTTGTACCAAAAAGTGTGTTGTCATAATTAGAATGTTGCCCCTAAAAATGAAAAGAAGGAAAAAAAAAGAAGAAAGAAAAAAATGAAAAGAAAGAAAAAAAAAGAAAAAAAAGAAAAAAGAAAAAAAAAGAGAATAAAGAAAAAGGGGGCAGCATTACTATCTTTTATCCACACTTGTGCTCATGTTTTAGCACTCGCATTATTCATAGTCATCATTTGTGCTCATGTTTAGCACCTACATTCATATGAGAGAGTTTTCATGTTTTACTAGTATAACTATGTGGGGAATTTACACTATAGAACTTGGGTTGTATATTCCAATGATGAGCCTCCTCAAAAGTGCTCTAGGTCTTCGTGAGCAACCAAGTTGGATGCACCCCCACTAGTTCCATTGGAGAGCTTTCATACACATATAGCTCTATGTGCATCCGTTGCATGGCAATCACTACTCCTTGCATAGCTTCGATCATAAGGCTTCCTCTTGTCTAATGGTCATTTACAGCTTTGCAAGCCTTTCTTCCATTTGGCCTTCCAAACCCCCATTAACGTTCTTTATGCCATAACATCCTGGTGCTAATGCCAAATGCTTGCGCTCACCGGTTGAGTAGACTTCGAAACAGTTGATTCATGACGTTCATGTTTATGTTTACTTGACTGAATCCTTCTTATGTTGTGAAAATTTACTTGATGCTTGGAATGAAGGATAGAACTTCTATGCTGAATACTTAATACATCTTTAATGAACTTTGTATGGTTGCATGTCTTTAAAGCAATAGTTCATGAAAACTTCTAGCTTGTCTAACTCTTGCATTATCATCTCTTATATCAATATAGATACTTGCTTTGAATGATTTGATCTCAGCTCATATGCTTTACAATAGTATGATCAAGGTTATGATGGCATGTCACTCCAGAAATTATCTTTGTTTATCGTTTACCTGCTCGGGACGAGCAGGAACTAAGCTTGGGGATGCTGATACGTCTCCGACGTATCGATAATTTCTTATGTTCCATGCCACATTATTGATGATATCTACATGTTTTATGCATACTTTATGTCATATTTATGCATTTTCTGGAACTAACCTATTAACAAGATGCCGAAGAGCCGATTCTGTTTTCTGCTGTTTTTGGTTTCAGAAATCCTAGTAAGGAAATATTCTCGGAATTGGACGAAATCAACGCCCAGGGGCCTATTTTGCCACGAAGCTTCAAGAAGACCGAAGAGTCAACGAAGTGGGGCCACGAGGTGGCCAGGAGGTAGGGCGGCGCGGCCCAAGCCCTGGCCGCGCCGACCTGTCTCCTGGGCCCCTCGCGACGCCCCCTGACCTACCCTTCCGCCTACAAATAGCCTTCGTCGCGAAACCCCCAGTACCGAGAGCCACGATACGGAAAACCTTCCAGAGACGCCGCCGCCACCAATCCCATCTCGGGGATTCAGAGATCGCCTCCGGCACCCTGCCGTAGAGGGGAATCATCTCCGGAGGACTCTACGCCGCCATGGTCGCCTCCGGAGTGATGTGTGAGTAGTTCACCCCTGGACTATGGGTCCATAGCAGTAGCTAGATGGTTGTCTTCTCCTCATTATGCTTCATTGTCGGATCTTGTGAGCTGCCTAACATGATCAAGATCATCTATCTGTAATTCTATATGTTGTGTTTGTTGGGATCCGATGAATAGAGAATACTATGTTATGTTGATTATCAATTCATGTCTATGTGTTGTTTATGATCTTGCATGCTCTCTGTTATTAGTAGAGGCTCTGGCCAAGTTTTTGCTAGTAACTCCAAGAGGGGGTATTTATGCTCGATAGTGGGTTCATGTCTCCGTGAATCTGGGGGAGTGACAAAAACCTCTAAGGTTATGGATGTGTTGTTGCCACTAGGGATAAAACATTGATGCTATGTCCGAGGATGTAGTTATTGATTACATTACGCGCAATACTTAATGCAATTGTCTGTTGTTAGCAACTTAATACTGGAGGGGGTTCGGATGATAACCTGAAGGTGGACTTTTTAGGCATAGATGCATGCTGGATAGCGGTCTATGTACTTTGTCGTAATGCCCAATTAAATCTCACAATACTCATCATAATATGTATGTGCATGGTCATGCCCTCTCTATTTTTCAATTGCCCAACTGTAATTTGTTCACCCAACATGCTGTTTATCTTATGGGAGAGACACCTCTAGTGAACTGTGTACCCCGGTCCAATTCTCTATACTGAAATACAATCTACTGCAATACTGTTCTACTGTTTTCTGCAAACAATCATCTTCCACACTATACATCTAATCCTTTGTTACAGCAAGCCGGTGAGATTGACAACCTCGCTGTTTCGTTGGGGCAAAGTAGTTGGTTTGTGTTGTGCAGGTTCCACGTTGGCGCCGGAATCCCTGGTGTTGCGCCGCACTACATCTCGCCGCCATCAACCTTCAACGTGCTTCTTGGCTCCTACTGGTTCGATAAACCTTGGTTTCATACTGAGGGAAAACTTGCCGCTGTACGCATCACACCTTCCACTTGGGGTTCCCAACGGACGCGTGCTGTACGCGTATCAATGCCCTATCATGTATGAACATTATTGGGATTCATATTATATATAGATGGCCAACACTTGTGCAAGGGGTCCTCTAATTCTTGGGGATTTCAATCTATCTATCTCTCTCGATCTATCGTTGGTGGCCAGAACAACACACATATGCATGCACTTTATGCGCAAAGGCGCGGGTGCCTCTAATAATTCATGTGTGTGCGTATATTTGAACATATTCTTGGGGATTTCAATCTCTATCTCTCGATCTATATATCGTTGGTGGACAAGAAACACACTTATATATATACGCATGCACTTTATGCGCAAAGGCGCGGGTGCCTCTAATAATGTGTGTGTGCACTCGATCGATGATCCCTAAACCTTAAACCCTAAAACCCTAATCCCTAATTATACCCTAAACATACACCCTAAACACCCTAAACACTAAACCCTAGACCCTAAACCCTAAACACTACTCCATATACCCTAAACCCTAAACACTAGACCCTAAACCCTAAACCCCAACCCTTGACCCTGAACCCTAAACCCTAAACCATAAACCCTAAATATATTTCAATCTCTCTCTAGATCTATATATCTTTGGTGGCCAAGAAACTTACTTATATATATACGCATGCACTTTATGCGCAAAGGCGTGGGTGCCTCTAATAATTAATGTGTGTGTGCACTCGATCGATGATCCCTAAACCTTAAACCCTAAAACCCTAATCCCTAATTATACCCTAACCGTACACCCTAAACACCCTAAACACTAAACCCTAAACCCTAGACCTTAAACCCTAAACCCTAAACACTAAACCCTAAACCCTAACCCTAGACCCTAAACCCTAAACACGTACTAAACCCTAAACCCTAAACCCTAGACCCTAAACCCTAATTAACCCTAACCCTAAAACCCTAGCTAGCTAACCCTAAAACCTAAACCCTAATTAAACACTACATATATATATAGGCCAATGACACTTAATTGCGCATCAAGCAGGCGACCAAATAATTAGCGCTGATAAATTAATTAACTTGAATCTTGACAAGTTCTCTCGAATGAAAACACATTTGATTAAGTTGCCTCATAATATATATACAATTAGTGTGCATGCGCGCATGGCATACCATGGACATATCATTCGTGCATATATATATCTCAATATATATCTGAACATATTCTTGGGGATATATATATATTTCAATCTCTCTCTCGATCTATATATATCGTTGGTGGCCAAGAAACACACATATTATATATATACGCATGCACTTTATGCGCAAAGGCGCGGGTGCCTCTAATAATGTGTCTGTGCACTAGCTCGATCGATGATCCCTAAACCTTAAACCCTAAAACCCTAATCCATGATCCTAATTATACCTTAAACGTACACCCTAAACACCCTAAACATTAAACCCTAAACCCTAGACCCTAAACCCCAAACCCCAAACCCCAAACCCTAAACCCTAAACCCTAAACCCTAATTAATTAACCTTAACCCTAACCCTACCCCTAAAACCCTAGCTAGCTAATCCTAAATCCTAAACCCTAATTAAACCCTACATATATATAGGCCAACGACACTAAATTGCGCATCAAGCGGTGCGACCAACTAATTAGCGCTGCTAAATTAATTAACTTGAATCTTGACAAGTTCTCTCGAATGAAAACACATTTGATTAAGTTGCCTCATAATATATATACAATTAGTGTGCATGCGCGCATGGCATACCTTGCACATATCATTTGTGCATATATTTCAATATATATCTGAACATATTCTTGGGGATAAATATATATATTTCAATCTTTCTCTCTCGATCTATATATATATCGTTGGTGGACAAGAAACACACTTATATATATACGCATGCACTTTATGCGCAAAGGCGCGGGTGCCTCTAATAATGTGTGTGTGCACTCGATCGATGATCCCTAAACCTTAAACCCTAAAACCCTAATCCCAAATTATACCCTAAACATACACCCTAAACACCCTAAACACTAAACCCTAGACCCTAAACCCTAAACACTACTCCATATACCCTAAACCTTAAACACTAGACCCTAAACCCTAAACCCCAACCCTTGACACTGAACCCTAAACCCTAAACCATAAACCCTAAATATATTTCAATCTCTCTCTAGATCTATATATCTTTGGTGGCCAAGAAACTTACTTATATATATATATACGCATGCACTTTATGCGCAAAGGCGTGGGTGCCTCTAATAATTAATGTGTGTGTGCACTCGATCGATGATCCCTAAACCTTAAACCCTAAAACCCTAGTCCCTAATTATACCCTAACCGTACACCCTAAACACTAAACCCTAAACCCTAGACCTTAAACCCTAAACCCTAAACACTAAACCCTAAACCCTAACCCTAGACCCTAAACCCTAATCGGTTGGTCAACAAAATCCAAGAAAAAATAAGCCAAAAATCGGTTGGTCAACAAAATCCAAGAAAAGAAACATTTACCGTTCTGAGAGGATGACATGCGGGACCCATGAGGCAGCAGCATCCTCAACGATTCCAAGGTGGCAGGGGATCAAAGGAAAAAAGGAAATATCCCGAAATTAATTAGGGGTTCAAAATAAATCCATCAAAGGAAACTTTTATTGTTCACAGAGGATGACATGTGGGACCGACCTGCCAGCTGCGTCGTCATCGTTTCAAAGGGGGCAGGAGATCAAAAGAAATAGGCAAATAGCCAGAAATTAGGGGTCAAAAATAACTCCAAGAAAGGAAACTTTTATTGTTCGTAGAGGATGACATGCGGTACCCATGAGCCAGCAGCTTACTCAACGTTTTAAAGGCCGCATGAGATCGAAAGAAAAAGGCAAGTGACAAAATATCAGGAGTCAAAGATAATCCAAGAAAAAAACTTTATTGTACATAGAGGATGACATGCGGGTCCCAATTAGCAGCAGCGGTCTCAACGTTTCAAATGCGGCTTGAGATCAAAAGAAAAAGAAAGTTGATTGTACATAGAGGATGACATGCGGGTCCCATGATTCAGCAGCTTACTCAACGTTTCCAAGGCGGCAGGGGATCAAAAGAAAAAGGAAATAGCCAAAAATCAGAGGGTGAAAAAAAACCCAAGAAAATAAACTTTTATAGCACATAGAGGATGACATGCGGGTCCCATGAGCCAGCAGGTTCCTCAACGTTTCAAACGTAGCATGAGATCGAAAGAAAAAGGCAAGTGACCAAATATCAGGAGCCAAAAATAATTCAAGAAAAGAAACTTGAGTGTACATAGAGGATGACATGCGGGTCCCATTTAGCAGCAGCGGTATCACCGTTTGAGAGGCTGCACGGGATCGAAAGAAAAAGGCAAGTGACCAAATATTAGGAGCCAAAAATAATCCAAGAAAAGAAATTTTATTGTACATAGAGGATGACATGCGGGTCCCATGAGCCTGCAGGGTCCTCAACGTGGCATGAGATCGAAAGAAAAATGCAAGTGACCAAATATCAGGAGCCAAAAATAATTCAAGAAAAGAAACTTGATTGTACATAGAGGATGACATGCGGGTCCCATTTAGCAGCAGCGGTATCACCGTTTGAGAGGCTGCACGGGATCGAAAGAAAAAGGCAAGTGACCAAATATGAGGTTCCAAAAAAATCCTAGAAAAGAAAGTTTTATAGTACATAGAGGATGACATGCGGGTCCCATTTAGCAGCAGCGGTCTCACCGTTTGAGAGGCGGCAGGGGATCGAAAGAAAAAGGTAAGTGACCAAATATGAGGTGCCAAAAAAATCCAAGAAAAGAAAGTTTTATAGTACATAGAGGATGACATGCGGGTCCCATTTAGCAGCAGCGGTATCACCGTTTGAGAGGCGGCAGGGGATCGAAAGAAAAAGGCAAGTGACCAAATATGAGGTGCCAAAAAAACCAAGAAAAGAAAGTTTTATAGTACATAGAGGATGACATGCGGGTCCCATTTAGCAGCAGTGGTATCACCGTTTGAGAGGCGGCAGGGGATCGAAAGAAAAAGGCAAGTGACCAAATTTGAGGTGCCAAAAAAAACTCCAAGAAAAGAAAGTTGATTGCTCATAGAGGATGACATGCGGGTCCCAAATAGCAGCAGCGGTGTCAACGTTTCCAAGGCGGCAAGGGATCAAAAGAAAAAGGAAGTAGCCAGAAATCAGGGGGTCAAAAAAATCCAAGAATAGAAAGAATTTTGGTTCATAGAGGATGACATGCGGGACCCATGATCCTGCATCGTAAACGGCTCGATCGGAGAGCGTTGAACGAGATGGCGCGATCAAGAAAAAAAACAATGCCAGAGAGGCTGCCATCTGGGCCCTACATCCCTCGGCGGTGCGGATCTGCGTTGACTCGGCCGGCGAACCCGAGAATTCGAGATGCATGATGTCTACGTTCCCCCTCCTTTCCTGCAGACAGTGTTGGGCCTCCAAGAGCAGAGGTTTGTAGAACAGCAGCAAGTTTTCCCTTAAGTGGATACCCAAGGTTTATCGAACTCAGGGAGGAAGAGGTCAAAGATATCCCTCTCATGCAACCCTGCAACCACAAAGCAAGAAGTCTCTTGTGTCCCCAACACACCTAATAGGCGCACTAGTTCGGCGAAGAGATAGTGAAATACAGGTGGTATGAATAAGTATGAGCAGTAGCAACGGTGCCAGAAAATAGCTTGCTGGCGTGTAGTTGATGGTGGTAGTATTGCAGCAGTAGTAACACAGCAGTAGTAAACAAGTAGCGATAGCAGTATTTAGGAACAAGGCCTAGGGATTACACTTTCACTAGTGGACACTCTCAACATTGATCACATAACAGAATAGATAAATGCATACTCTACACTTTTGTTGGATGATGAACACATTGCGTAGGATTACACGAACCCTCAATGCCGGAGTTAACAAGCTCCACAATAATGCTCATGTTTAAGTAACCTTGTAGTGTAAGATAGATCAACAGATTAAACCAAGTACTAACATAGCATGCACACTGTCACCTTCATGCATATGTAGGAGGAATAGATCACATCAATACCATCATAGCAATAATTAACTTCATAATCTACAAGAGATCGTGATCATAGCATAAACCAAGTACTAACACGGTGCACACACTGTCACCTTTACACACGTGCAGGAGGAATAGAACTACTTTAATAACTTTGCTAGAGTAGCACATAGATAGTAGTGATACAAAACTCATATGAATCTCAATCATGTAAAGTAGCTCATGAGATTATTGTATTGAGGTACATGGAAGAGAGATTAACCACATAGCTACCGGTACAGCCCCGAGCCTCGATGGAGAACTACTCCCTCCTCATGGGAGCAGCAGCGGTGATGAAGATGGCGGTGGAGATGGAAGCGGTGTCGATGGAGAAGCCTTCCGGGGGCACTTCCCCGCTCCGGCAGCGTGCCGGAACAGAGACTCCTGTCCCCCAGATCTTGGCGTCGCGATGGCGGCGGCTCTGGAAGGTTTCTGTGGTTTTCGCCGTACGCATCGAGGTTTTTAGGTCAGGGGCTTTATATAGGCGAAGAGGCGGCGCCAGAGGGTCGAAGGGCTGGCCAAACCATAGGGGGGCGCGAGCCCCCCCTAGGCCGCGCCAGGGTATGGTGTGGTGGGCCTGTGCCCCCCCTCTGGTCCCTCTCGTGTGTTCTGGATGCTTCCGGGGATTCTAAGATCTTTGGCGTTGATTTCGTCCGATTCCGAGAATATTTCGTTACTAGGATTTCTGAAACCAAAAACAGCAGAAAACAGGAACTGGCACTTCGGCATCTTGTTAATAGGTTAGTTCCAGAAAATGCACGAATATGACATAAAGTGTGCATAAAACATGTAGATAACATCAATAATGTGGCATGGAACATAAGAAATTATCGATACGTCGGAGACGTATCAGCATCCCCAAGCTTAGTTACGCGTCGTCCCGAGCAGGTAAAACGATAACACAGATAATTTCTGGAGTGACATGCCATCATAATCTTGATCATACTATTTGTAAAGCATATGTAGTGAATGCAGCGATCAAAACAATGTGTATGACATGAGTAAACAAGTGAATCATAAAGCAAAGACTTTTCATGAATAGCACTTCAAGACAAGCATCAATGAGTCTTGCATAAGAGTTAACTCATAAAGCAATAATTCATAGTAAAAGCATTGAAGCAACACAAAAGAAGATTAAGTTTCAGCGGTTGCTTTCAACTTGTAACATGTATATCTCATGGATAGTTGTCAATGCAAAGTAATATAATAAGTGCAATATGCAAGTATGTAGGAATCAATGCACAGTTCACACAAGTGTTTGCTTCTTGAGGTGGAGAGAAATAGGTGAACTGACTCAACATAAAAGTAAAAGAATGGCCCTTCAAAGAGGAAAGCATCAATTGCTATATTTGTGCTAGAGCTTTGGTTTTGAAATCATAAAGAGAGCATAAAAATAAAGTTTTGAGAGGTGTATGTTGTTGTCAACGAATGGTAGCGGGTACTCTAACCCCCTTGCCAGACAAACCTTCAAAGAGCGGCTCCCATTTTATTTTATTTTTGGATGGCACTCCTTCCAACCTTTCTTTCACAAACCATGGCTAACCGAATCCTCGGGTGCCTGCCAACAATCTCATACCATGAAGGAGTGCCTTTTTATTTTAGTTTTATTATGATGACACTCCTCCCAACCTTTGCTTACACAAGCCATGGCTAACCGAATCCTTCGGGTGCCGTCCAACAATCACATACCGTGGAGGAGTGTCTATTTTTGTTAATTAATTTGGGACTGGGAATCCCATTGCCGGCTCTTTTTGCAAAATTATTGGATAAGCGGATGAAGCCACTAGTCCATTGGTGAAAGTTGCCCAACAAGATTGAAAGATAAACACCACATACTTCCTCATGAGCTATAAAACATTGACACAAATCAGAGGTGATAAATTTTGAATTGTTTAAAGGTAGCACTCAAGCAATTTACTTTGGAATGGCGGAAAATACCATGTAGCAGGTAGGTATGGTGGACACAAATGGCATAGTGGTTGGCTCAAGTATTTTGGATGCATGAGAAGTATTCCCTCTCGATACAAGGTTTAGGCTAGCAAGGTTATTTGAAACAAACACAAGGATGAACCGGTACAGCAAAACTCACATAAAAGACATATTGTAAATATTATAAGACTCTACACCGTCTTCCTTGTTGTTCAAACTCAATACTAGAAATTATCTAGACCTTAGAGAAACCAATTATGCAAACCAAATTTTAGCATGCTCTATGTATTTCTTCATTAATGGGTGCAAAGTATATGATGCAAGAGCTTAAACATGAGCACAACAATTGCCAAGTATCACATTATCCAAGACATTATAGCAAATTACTACATGTATCATTTTCCAATTCCAACCATATAACAATTTAACGAAGAAGAAACTTCGCCATGAATACTATGAATAGAAGCTAAGGACATACTTGTCTATATGCTACAGCGGAGCGTGTCTCTCTCCCACACAAGCATTTATTCAAACAAAAACAAAAAACAAAAACAAACCGACGCTCCAAGAAAAAGCACATAAGATGTGATGGAATAAAAATATAGTTTCAGGGGAGGAACCTGATAATGTTGTCGATGAAGAAGGGGATGCCTTGGGCATCCCCAAGCTTAGACGCTTGAGTCTTCTTGATATATGCAGGGGTGAACCACCGGGGCATCCCCAAGCTTAGAGCTTTCACTCTTCTTGATCATAGTATATCATCCTCCTCTCTTGATCCTTGAAAACTTCCTCCACACCAAACTCGAAACAACTCATTAGAGGGTTAGTGCACAATAAAAATTAACATATTCAGAGGTGACACAATCATTCTTAACACTTCTGGACATTGCATAATGCTACTGGACATTAATGGATCAAAGAAATTCATCCAACATAGCAAAAGAGGCAATGCGAAATAAAAGGCAGAATCTGTCAAAACAGAACAGTTCGTATTGACGAATTTTAAAATGGCACCAGACTTGCTCAAATGAAAATGCTCAAATTGAATGAAAGTTGCGTACATATCTGAGGATCATGTACGTAAATTGGCTTAATTTTCTGAGCTACCTACAGGGAGGTGGACCCAGATTCGTGACAGCAAAGAAATCTGGAACTGCGCAGTAATCCAAATCTAGTACTTACTTTTCTATCAACGGCTTAACTTAGCACAACAAAACACAAAACTAAGATAAGGAGAGGTTGCTACAGTAGTAAACAACTTCCAAGACACAAATATAAAACAAAGTACTGTAGCAAAATAACACATGGGTTATCTCCCAAGAAGTTCTTTTCTTTATAGCCATTAAGATGGGCTCAGCAGTTTTAATGATGCACTCGCAAGAAATAGTATTTGAAGCAAAAGAGAGCATCAAGAGGCAAATACAAAACACATTTAAGTCTAACATGCTTCCTATGAAGAGTAATCTTGTAAATAAACAAGTTCAAGAAGCATAATGCAACAAGCATAGAAAGATAAAACAAGTGTAGCTTCAAAAATTTCAGCACATAGAGAGGCATTTTAGTAACATGAAAATTTCTACAACCATATTTTCCTCTCTCATAATAATTTTCAGTAGCAACATGAGCAAACTCAACAATATAACTATCACATAAGGCATTCTTATCATGAGTCTCATGCATAAAATTATTACTCTCCACATAGGCATAATCAATTTTATTAGTTGTAGTGGGAGCAAATTCAACAAAGTAGCTATCATTATTATTCTCATCATCAAATATAGGAGGCATATTGTAATCATAATCAAATTTATCCTCCATAACAGGCGGTACTAAAAGACCAATATCATTATAATCATCATAAATAGGAGGCAAAGTATCATCAAAGAAGATTTTCTCCTCAATGCTTGGTGGACTAAAAAGATCATGCTCATCAAAACCAGCTTCCCCAAGCTTAGAATTTTCCATATCATTAGCAACAATGGTATTCAAAGTGTTCATACTAACATGTTCCATGGGTTTTTTAATTTTCGGATCAAACCATCCATGTCTTAAATCAGGAAATAGAGTAAAAAGCTCATTGTTGTCCATTATGCCTTACTAGTGTAAACAAGAAACAAAAAGTTGCAATTGCAGGATCTAAAGGAAATAGCTTTGAGTACTTACAGCACCGGGAAATAGCTTAGTAGCCGAGGTCCGGAGTGTGAGTACCTTTTACCTTTCCTCCCCGGCAACGGCGCCAGAAAAGTGCTTGATGTCTACGTTCCCCCTCCTTTCCTGCAGACAGTGTTGGGCCTCCAAGAGCAGAGGTTTGTAGAACAGCAGCAAGTTTTTCCTTAAGTGGATACCCAAGGTTTATCGAACTCAGGGAGGAAGAGGTCAAAGATATCCCTCTCATGCAACCCTGCAACCACAAAGCAAGAAGTCTCTTGTGTCCCCAACACACCTAATAGGTGCACTAGTTCGGCGAAGAGATAGTGAAATACAGGTGGTATGAATAAGTATGAGCAGTAGCAACGGTGCCAGAAAATAGCTTGCTGGCGTGTAGTTGATGGTGGTAGTATTGCAGCAGTAGTAACACAGCAGTAGTAAACAAGTAGCGATAGCAGTATTTAGGAACAAGGCCTAGGGATTACACTTTCACTAGTGGACACTCTCAACATTGATCACATAACAGAATAGATAAATGCATACTCTACACTTTTGTTGGATGATGAACACATTGCGTAGGATTACACGAACCCTCAATGCCGGAGTTAACAAGCTCCACAATAATGCTCATGTTTAAGTAACCTTGTAGTGTAAGATAGATCAACAGATTAAACCAAGTACTAACATAGCATGCACACTGTCACCTTCATGCATATGTAGGAGGAATAGATCACATCAATACCATCATAGCAATAATTAACTTCATAATCTACAAGAGATCATGATCATAGCATAAACCAAGTACTAACACGGTGCACACACTGTCACCTTTACACACGTGCAGGAGGAATAGAACTACTTTAATAACTTTGCTAGAGTAGCACATAGATAGTAGTGATACAAAACTCATATGAATCTCAATCATGTAAAGCAGCTCATGAGATTATTGTATTGAGGTACATGGAAGAGAGATTAACCACATAGCTACCGGTACAGCCCCGAGCCTCGATGGAGAACTACTCCCTCCTCATGGGAGCAGCAGCGGTGATGAAGATGGCGGTGGAGATGGAAGCGGTGTCGATGGAGAAGCCTTCCGGGGGCACTTCCCCGCTCCGGTAGCGTGCCGGAACAGAGACTCCTGTCCCCCAGATCTTGGCGTCGCGATGGCGGCGGCTCTGGAAGGTTTCTGTGGTTTTCGCCATACGCATCGAGGTTTTTAGGTCAGGGGCTTTATATAGGCGAAGAGGCGGCGCCAGAGGGTCGAAGGGCTGGCCAAACCATAGGGGGGCGCGGGCCCCCCCTAGGCCGCGCCAGGGTATGGTGTGGTGGGCCTGTGCCCCCCCTCTGGTCCCTCTCGTGTGTTCTGGATGCTTCCGGGGATTCTAAGATCTTTGGCGTTGATTTCGTCCGATTCCGAGAATATTTCGTTACTAGGTTTTCTGAAACCAAAAACAGCAGAAAACAGGAACTGGCACTTCGGCATCTTGTTAATAGGTTAGTTCCAGAAAATGCACGAATATGACATAAAGTGTGCATAAAACATGTAGATAACATCAATAATGTGGCATGGAACATAAGAAATTATCGATACGTCGGAGACGTATCAATTCACCACGTCCCGGGCCACCATACGCAACGTTTTGGCCGGTTTCGTCGGGCTAGGTGGCCTAAAAAAGAGAAAAAAACGTTTTGACATGCACAACGGACAAACCCAAAATCGTCGGCCATGGTACACCAGCAACCACAGCGCGACTTCAACTTCGTCGGCCATGGCAACTTTTCTTGTAGTGGTTGTTGAATGGTATGTTTATGTTGTGCTATATTCTATGTTATAGTTTGTACGGAGAGTAACGTATTTTGATTAAGAGAAGTGAACGCGCTTCGACTGCCAAAAAGGCAAGTGACACTCAAATCCTACTTATCTTATATATGCATTAGTGTTTTGAAACTAGTATGCATGGTAGGATTTTGTTTTCAAAAGTAAAGTATTATGCTATGCTTAGCAAATCCTAGTAGTGTGTAGCTACTCCTGAACCCATTGCTAGGATGCTTTAATTTTTGCTTTGCAACATCAAATGCCAAGTGTTGTTTCGTTATTGGTTGTGAGTGTTGAAAATTTAAAATTAACAACCCTAATGAAACACCTGGGTGGATTGGTTGATGGTGGGCGGCTGCTCAGGTCCACGCCCCTAGTAGGCTGAAGTGGTGAAGTCCACGCCCCTAGTTGGCTGAAGTGGTGAATCCCTGAGAGTTCGCATGTTGTAGAGTGGTCGCTTTTGACTGCACACCTGGTTTTCACCAGGGGATCGTGTGGGGGTTTACTACCTGTGAGGGGTTTTAAGCTTGTGAGTTCCACTTGTGGTTGGCCACCCAGGATTAAAGAGATTACTATGTCATCCATAGATAGCTTCCAGTGCAGCCTTATGGTATTATGGGCTCTGCCGGGATTAAGTAAGTTGTGAGGGTTCAACTTGTGGCTAGACAGTGGGTGGAGGCGACGGCCAAGGGAACGGGTCTAGTTTGTATGGTTGAATTCTTCTTCTGAAAGATCTTGTCTCATTCTTCTCTTGGGAAGGGTGGGTCGTAAGGTGAAAGTGCACAACCTCTCGAGAGTTAAACCTAAGATCTTAGCCGTGTCCCCGGTTACGGACAGTTTGAGCTTCTAGGCAAGGAATGTACGGAAGAATCTCATCATTGTTTTCTAAATGTATTTAAAATTTGATCAACCTTCGAAAACTCATGGGAGATGTAACCATGTGATTATTCTAAAACCCATGGAGGATTTAACCATGGTGTGATTTCATAATTTCATTCAAAGATTTTCAAAAATGTTTTGTTTTGAAATAAAATGTAGGATAAAATTGGCTTTATGCAAATTTGCCTAAACTCCACTTGCCAAATATCATGTAGATAGTCATGCCTAAAAAATGCCACCAAATAAGTGTCATTTGCCAGTAACATCATTGTACTGACCTCCATTCGTGGGGCTGCATATTCAAACGTGCAGGATTTTCTGAGGAGAAGTACGTGGTAGGATCTCGAGTCTACATTCCAACATGACTACCTGTGGCACGTGAAGATGATGAAGGTTCATTGCTGATTTACTTTCCGCTGTGTTTATTCTGAGCTAGTCCATGTGACTATGCAATTTGTAAGGTTTTATTGTACCCTCTGGATCAACGATGTAGTAAATTGATACTATTGCAATGATTACTATATTTTGTAATGTGTGTGCTATCAGTGATCCCGGGAATAGCACTATACATAGGTATCTTGCCTTTATTAAAAGGTAGGGTGCTACAGAATGGTATCAGAGCATAGTGTAGCCTGTAGGATCGAGACCCTAGGTTTGGATTAGAAATAGGAAGGCCCTAAAATGAAAATTTTGTCTAATCCTATTTTCAATCAAAAAGATGTTTGGATTTTGAACCTCTTGTATTCTCATCTATTCCATCTTCAAAATTGTTTTCCTCTCACCTTAGATGACCCACTTCATGAAAACCATCAAGGAAGTAGAGATGATTACCTTGTGCCTGAAGTGAGGGACTGCTGCTTCATATGGCATTTTCAATTCCACAAGAAGTGTTTCATGGAAGACCAATGAAGACACTTGAAGAAATACTTCGATGCAGACTGTACAACACACGAAGATACACCGAAGGACTAGAATAAAAACTTGATGCATCCAATATAGAAATAGATTAGACCACCATTAGCTTTCTTTTATTGAAACGACGCTAGCATTAGAAAGTATTGATCTTACCAAATTGAGGTATGACCATACTAATTTGTTGGTGTTTGAAACAAATTTCTTGATGCTTGTTAGATGTTGTTTGTAAAATGATTTGCCTTGAATCGATGTGTTTGGGTAGGAAATCTTCTTTAGACCTTTCTATCTATTCTCATCTATACCCAACCCAGAGAATGTTTTCTCGGCAACTCGCCATGAAGACAACAGTAGTGAAAACAGCCTTGATATTTCCTATCAAGATGAAGAAGAGTAGAGTAAGAGTTCCGCAAAACCCTAGCTAGGGATCGATAGAGGTGTTTTCAAAACAATTCAATAATGGGGATTGAAACATTGATTCAACTCTCCATGGAATTTTTGTTCATCAAACTTGTGAGGTTGACCAAGAGTTAGAATACGAGATATACCAAACTGAAAACAAGGAAATGATTGGGTGCGACATGGATTGGCCCCCATGACGACCACTCATATTGTTCGCCCTTGTATGAGGAATGGTAAATCTAGAGAGACATACCTACAAAAGAGATACCGGCGAATAAGCCTAAACCTTAGGATGGAGAAATATTATACCCTTATAGTAGGCAAGTGCTGCCAAGCGTAGGACTACGTTTAGTTTGAAGACGCAACCACTAGATGAAGAATAGCGGAGGACCGCCGATGACACCAACAAGTAAGAATATGAAGGATGCCTTGAAGTAATCTCATGTTGGTCTTTCGTTTGACCCGAAGAGTGACCCATCGATGTTAAAAGTAATTCAACAACCAGCCATTTGGATTAGAAAGCCCTACTATGAAGGAAACCTATTCGACACTCCTTGGAGAGAAATATTGTTTACTATACGTGAATAAACATTCGCCTATTGGATTATAACTCAGAAGCCCTAAGCCATAGAAGTTTTTCAAATATTACCTGTTGCCAAGTCATATCCAAGATGAGCTTAGCCTAAACCCAAGACCTAAGGCTACCTACAAAAGTTTCTTTTAAGGGTGGCAGAAGCCATACCCATAGATTATGGATTACACTAGATGCCTCATGAGATGGTACTTGGAGATGGTATCACAAGGAGTTTAAAAGATAATATCAATAGGATGAGTACCCTCATAAGAGTGGATGCAGTTGATGGTATAACCGTATAGGGTTTCGCGTAACGTTTTCAAAGCCCAAGGTTAACTTTCGAAATCTCCTCGGAGATGTTCGAAAAGGAAGCAGTAATGAGTATGAACCTACTAGAAGACCTGAGCCCAAAACCTTTTCTTTCTAGCCTTTCTCAAATCTCGAGGACGAGATTTCTTTTAAGGGTGGTAGTCTGTCACATCCCGAAATTTTCCTAAATTTTGGAATGTCAAATAAAAATAAATTTTATGCTTGATTGGTTGAACTTGATTGAAAATCCACAAAGAATTAAAACTTTTTGGAGTTATTTAAACGTATTTTCCAAACTATTGTTTTCCAAATACTTTTGGTTTCAAGTATTTTCAAAATCAAACATATTTTGATTTTTACAAACTTTTATAAACTTGTTTGGTATGCGTATGTTAAAACTATTCACACATAGCCATAATGGCATAGTAGTAATAAAATAATATAAAATAAAAATTTATAAAATTTAAATCCTTTTATTGTCCTATGCTGAGCAAAATAATTTTACAAACTCGTAGAATTTCGTTTCACTCAAATCGGAGTTACGAAACTCATTTTATCAAAAAAACAAGTAACAGATAAAAACAAAAAAAAACAAAAAAAAACAAGTGGGCCGGCCAGCCGGACCGACCGGCCCAGCGGCAGCCGACCGCACCAGCCGGACGAGACTCAAGTCGGTCGTGCCCAGGTACGTGCCACGCACGATTTTCGTTTTATGAACTTACCTTCACTTAAATACAAAAATCTCTTTCCACACAACTCCAAATTTAGATCCGTTTATTTCCACGCGTTCCTAACTTCGAGGCCCACCTTTTCCACCGACCTATGCTCTATATAAAGCCATCACCACGTCCAGTTTCGTTTTCCCTTTTCTTCTCTCGAAACCTAGATCAACGAAATCTCAACTCGTTGTTTTGACCACTAGAACCACCTCAAATCGCTTCGGGCTCTACACGAAAGTTGTAGATCTCGTCGAGATCTTTCAATCCCGACCAATCGCATCTCTTTTCGTCCACCATACACGGATAATTTCGCATCGCAAGGCATCAGGTCTGACAAAGAGAATCTTCAATTAGTTCGTGCTCGTTCCACGGAATCCAAATTCCTTTGGTGAGTATGTAGATCTGATCATCCTCTACAACTTTCATGTTGAAAGTTTTTGGATTTGATGTACGGATTTATCGCTCATCTACAGATCTATTTCGAGTCAACCAGAGCCAAATCGAGTTTCAAAACTATCTCGAATCGTCATGACTTCAACACGGAAGTTGTTCCTCTCGTCAAGATCTTTCCATTGCCGTGAGTCTCACCTTGTTTCGTTCACCGAGCAAGGAGAAAAACGTGTTACAAGATTCAAATCTTATAAGGTATAACCCAGATCTTGTCAAACTAATTGTACCATTGTGAAAAGTAATTTGTTCGTTAAATAGATCTATTAATTCTATACAACTTTGATGTACAAAGTTTTTCCATCTGAGCAACTTTTTATGTCAACATTTATGACATCATCATGACATCAGCATAGTCAACTCAGTCTGGTCAAAGTCAAACTACAGTCAGCAGTACAGTCAGCGGTACAGTCAGCAGTACAGTCAGCGTCTCAGTCAAACTTGGTCAAACTCGTTTTAAATTTAATTTTAAATATCAGATTATATGTCCAACTTAGAAATTCATTATAAAATCATCCAGAGGTCCAAAATTTGCAAATTTTATATCGTTGGAAAGATTATAAGCTGTAGAATCCAAATATGAAATGATATTGTATAGGTTTTGTGTTAGATTTTGCGTCATAATTCAAATAGTTAAGTTAAGGCTTTCATACTATAAAATTTGTATAAAATAATCTACTGGGCCAAATCTTATGTTTTTGTACTTTCTGGAATCCTCAAGTCATGTACTTCAACATGATATAGGATTTGTACAATTTTGACACGTGCACAAACTTTCTTTAGTAAAATCTATACAAATCAGTAATTTGACGATAATTTAAATTCTATAAATCATTTTTGAATAATTCCAATTGGTCTAATCTTGTACTACTGTAACCTATCCAGGGAAGTCAAGTTTATATTTTTACTAAACATAAATCTTGCGGTAGGTAATTAATAAGGTTGTGTATGTTAAGTAGATACTCAATTATTGTTTTTCTAAACCAAATTAAATACCCAGGAAGCTTTATTATTATTGCACATATCAGAGAACATACAATACAACACATACACACTATCTCTCTTGTGAAATAAATTGGTGCATAGCATGCATGCATGTCTATGATTGTTCATATCGAATGTTTGTTTATTTTTGTTGTTGTTGTTGAATGGTATGTTTATGTTGTGCTATATTCTATGTTATAGTTTGTACGGAGAGTAACGTATTTTGATTAAGAGAAGTGAACGCGCTTCGACTACCAAAAAGGCAAGTGACACTCAAATCCTACTTATCTTATATATGCATTAGTGTTTTGAAACTAGTATGCATGGTAGGATTTTGTTTTCAAAAGTAAAGTATTATGCTATGCTTAGCAAACCCTAGTAGTGTGTAGCTACTCCTGAACCCATTGCTAGGATGCTTTAATTTTTGCTTTGCAACATCAAATGCCAAGTGTTGTTTCGTTATTGGTTGTGAGTGTTGAAAATTTAAAATTAACAACCCTAATGAAACACCTGGGTGGATTGGTTGATGGTGGGCGGCTGCTCAGGTCCACGCCCCTAGTAGGTCAAGTGGTGAAGTCCACGCCCTAGTTGGCTGAAGTGGTGAATCACGAGAGTTCGCATGTTGTAGAGTGGTCGCTTTTGACTGCACACCTGGTTTTCACCAGGGGATCGTGTGGGGGTTTACTACCTGTGAGGGGTTTTAAGCTTGTGAGTTCCACTTGTGGTTGGCCACCCAGGATTAAAGAGATTACTATGTCGTCCATAGATAGCTTTCAGTGCATCCTTATGGTATTATGGGCTCTGCCGGGATTAAGTAAGTTGTGAGGGTTCAACTTGTGGCTAGACAGTGGGTGGAGGCGACGGCCAAGGGAACGGGTCTAGTTTGTATGGTTGAATTCTTCTTCTGAAAGATCTTGTCTCATTCTTCTCTTGGGAAGGGTGGGTCGTAAGGTGAAAGTGCACAACCTCTCGAGAGTTAAACCTAAGATCTTAGCCGTGTCCCCGGTTACGGACAATTTGAGCTTCTAGGCAAGGAATGTACGGAAGAATCTCATCATTGTTTTCTGAATGTATTTAAAATTTGATCAACCTTCGAAAACTCATGGAAGATGTAACCATGTGATTATTCTAAAACCCATGGAGGATTTAACCATGGTGTGATTTCACAATGTCATTCAAAGATTTTCAAAAATGTTTTGTTTTGAAATAAAATGTAGGATAAAATGGCTTTATGCAAATTTGCCTAAACTCCACTTGCCAAATATCATGTAGATAGTCATGCCTAAAAAATGCCACCAAATAAGTGTCATTTCCCAGTACATCATTGTACTGACCTCCATTCGTGGGGCTGCATATTCAAACGTGCAGGATTTTCTGAGGAGAAGTACGTGGTAGGATCTCGAGTCTACATTCCAACATGACTGCCTGTGGCACATGAAGATGATGAAGGCTCATTGCTGATTTACTTTCCGCTGTGTTCATTCTGAGCTAGTCCATGTTACTATGCAATTTGTAAGGTTTTATTGTACCCTCTGGATCAACGATGTAGTAAATTGATACTATTGCAATGATTACTATATTTTGTAATGTGTGTGCTATCAGTGATCCCGGGAATAGCACTATACATAGGTATCTTGCCTTTATTAAAAGGTAGGGTGCTACAAATCGACGCCTTCAGCGATGGCATCCGACGTGAAAGCTACATAGAAGAACTTGGGCGCAAGAAGCCAAAAACCATAAGTTAATGGAAATCGCCAACAGCTGGGCTGATGGCGAGGACAACGTACGAAAGCCGCGACAGCAGTGACGACGAAGACGACGACCAGCTGAAGCACGACTCGGGTGGACGAAGGGATCGCCACAAGAGAAGGAAGAACCGCAGCTATGACGACAGTAACCTGGTAGCCACAGGGTACTCTGATCGGCAGAACGATCGATATGACGACAGACGAGACGACCGGCAGGACGGTAATCGGAACAACTCTGGGAACCGTGGCAATTACAAACCAGGACACGCTGCCCTAGTAGTCGAGGCGTAGGTCGGGGGTTCAAGATGAGCAAAGTCTTCATGGATGGTGGAAGTGGATTAAACCTAATATTTCTCGACACAATCAAGAGTATGGGGATTACCATGAGAATGCTAGAAGAAACGGACACCTGCTTTCATGGGATTCTCCCCACCTCACCGGCGTACTCTCTTGGCAAAGTTTACCTGAACGTCGTATTTGGCAAACCCGACAACTTCAGGAAGGAAAAGATCGAATTCGAAGTCGTGAACTGGGAGTCGCAGTATCACGCTATACTCGGGAGGCTAGCTTATGCCAAGTTCATGGCTGTACCACACTACGCATACCTCAAGCTGAAAATGCCTGGGAGCAACGGGACAAACATCACAGTCTATGGAAGTTTCTCACGCTCGGACAATTGTGATCGTGACTTTCAGAGGATCGCTGCAAAGTTTGGGTTGAAGCAGGAAATTACTGACCTCCCTTCCAAGTCATCATCACGCGATAATAAGGAAGAAGAACGCGTCAGAGGAGCGAAGAAGAAGCCAGCCGACCTTGCTCTTGAAGCTTCGGCAGCACAAACTTCTGCAGCTAAAGCTTTGGCAGCAAAAGCTTCGGCAGCCGATGGCACAGAAGACATAGGAGACAACAAGACACTGACAATCGCTGCCCAGACCCCTGGTGAAATCAACGACGCTTCGAAAACCACTAACGTGGTGAACAAGCCAGAAGATGAGAAGAACCCCTTCCTTGCCTAAGCAATTACTAGTGTTTAGCTTTCTCTATCTTTCCAAGCAGGGCTCCCCCTTTTTTCGCCCTTTTAATCCCGTATTTTTATTATTAATGAGAACTCAAGTTTTGATTCCTTGAAAAGCATTGCAGTAAATCAGAGCACCTAAACCGCATCGTTGTAAAACCTTGCTTACGCCCCTTGGCAGACGACGGTACAAGATAGTGCGCGGCAAAAGATCGTGCTCCGAATAAGCCTCTACGAGTGCTACAGGATGCAAAATAAACAAGGACACTAACTCTTCCCTCTGCTATAGATGCCTCTACGAGCGCCGTAAATAGCACGAGTTTGGAAATACATATAAACACAACCCACGTTCGATATTTTACTTATGGAAATATCAAAGAACAACGGGCTCATCGGCAGAGTTATTGCACCCGATATATTCGGGAGCTGCTGTCAAAACATACATCGGTTGAAAGCAAAGTTGCGCATACAACAGGTTTAGCAAAACCTGCAACACGAGCTGATCACTCAAATAATTTGCTGACCAATGAATACACATACGTCTAAGCGAGCAATTAAGATTTGCTCCTTCAAAATTTGCCAACGGCATTAACACGGTAAAAGTACATATTGACATAGGCATCCCCAATGGGCATGCCGAAGATAGTACCCTGGGTTTACTGAAGGCCCACGACCCGAAGAATTTGAAGATTCGGAAGCCCAAGTTGATATTAAGGAAAGTTAGAATTGTAATAGAGATGATGTTTGTAATCTTGCGGGACGAGTTGTAAACCTTCCTGAACTCTGTAACTTGTACAATACGAATCCCTCGACTCCACCTCCTATATAAGGGGGGGTCGAGGGACAAAGAAAGCATCGAATCATTGTCTCTCAAACCCTAGTTTTCATAATCGTCGAGTACTTTTCGGCTGAAACCTTCGAGATCTACTTGCCCTCTACTTCCAACTAAACCCTAGTCTACAACCCGTAGGCATTGACAAGTTAATCCCTTGTCAATTGGCGCCGTCTGTGGGGATTAGAGGCGTAAGGATCTGATCTCGATGGCACGTTCAAGATCGTCGACTTCATCAACAGCAAGCAACACGATGGATCGAGGTAAACAGATCGCAACTGGTCCTGTCGGTTTTGTTCCTCACCCGCCCTCCCGTTTGGATGCATATGCGTATCTGGGGGAGTCCATGGAGATGACGTTCGGAAGATTCCACTTTCGAGTCGAGAAAGAGGGAACGTATCGTCTCAAAGTTCCGATCTCGTCGGGATTTTCGGCGGTCGATTCCGATTTTTCAAGCTCAACATCATCGATCGAGTCAGGCGAAGAGGAGACTTCATCGCCACGCTTCATCAACACCAGGGCAAGCGAAAAGCTCGCCAAGATCTTCAGCGACATGTCCTTCGAGTCATCTGCGGACTCCTATATAAGCGATGGCTCGAGCAGCGTCGACAGCTTCAACTTCATCGACAAATCCACTACAGTGGGCAAGGTCTTCACCAATCTTTATGATGGTGTCACTAAACCCAGCACAGATCTGAATACAAAATACCATCAGATTTACGTCATCGGAGAACCAAGCCGTAATCAAGAGGAAACATCTGAGGCTTTCGACGATTTGGGCAATCCATATGTCGATCCCTCTGATTTACGACGAGGCCTAGGCAATAAATATATCGGGTCTGAACCTCGTGATAGAGTTCAACTCCCGCAAGCAGCATGGGATAGAGCCGCAAGAGCTATGGATGGCTCAGAACCAATGGCTACAACAGCCACGCCAGAAGAATTGCAAGCATATCAATATAGGCTCGCACGGGCCGCAAGGGAATTGGAAAAACAGACAGCTGCCCTGAACAGAAGAAAGGAGGCAGCTTCTGCATCAAGCAGGCGAAGGGCAGAGTTGAGTCGACAATCTGGAACCTCGGGAGATAGCCACAGGGAAGCTCGAAACAGAGCAAGGTCAAGATTGCAACATATACCCGAAGGAGAAAGAGAGCACTTGGTTCAAAACCTCGACATGTCTTTTATGTCGATAGACACGAGAGGGAATATTATTCCTAAGACACCAGAAGCTGGGTATATGGCGACACAAGCCTTCATCCTTGCATCCAGGCCACCTCCAGGAGATCCGAGGGAAGCACTGTACAACATGGCAATGGCAGGAGTTGCAGCCATGGGAACGGCGTTTGCATCAACACCGCCAGAAGGAGCAGCAAGGCAAAATAGTCCACGACATGCGACAGCAGCAGTAGCGACTCCCGAAGGAACAAGTGGAGCAAGAGACACGGCAGCACAAGCAAGGGTGGACAGAGCACGACAAAGCAGAAGAGAACATCGGCATTCCCCAGAATTAAACGACGAGGATATGTGCGGTTTGCCATGCTTCACAAGGAGAGTACGAAAAACTCGAGTCCCTTCGGGATTTAAGTTGCCTGATAACTTCAAGAAATTCGACGGCCTGCAAGATCCAGAGGATTGGCTAGTTGATTACCTCGAGACGGTGAAGCTAACTGGAGGGACCAGGGCAACAGCTATGCAAAGCATCCAAGTGCATTTAAGCGGAGCCGCGCGATCTTGGATCAAGAAGCTTCCTCCAGGGTCTATCGATAGCTGGGATAGCTTCAAGGACATATTCGTCAAGAATTTCCGATCCACCTGCAAAAAACCAGCATCGCTAGAGGAATTGCGGGCATGTCGACAGAAGCCAGACGAGTCAATGAGAAAATATATCCAGAGGTGGAATATCATCAAAAACTCGGCAGAGAATATATCTAACGAGAGAGCGATAGATGCGTTTGTCGCAGGAATCAGGCGAGGAGATTTTGTCGAGGATTTGGGAAGAACCAATCCAAAGACAGTATCAGCATTGATGGTGACATAGGCATCCCAAATGGGCCTGCCGAAGATAGTACCCGGGGTTTACTGAAGGCCCACTACCCGAAGAATAAGAAGATTCGGGAGTCCAAGATATATTAAGGAAAGTTGAGTTGTAATAGGAAGTGTTATTTGTAATCTGGCGGGATGAGTTAGAAACCGTCCCGGACTCTGTAGCTTGTATAGCACGAATCCCTCGGCTCCACCTCCTATATAAAGGGGGAGTCGAGGGACAAAGAAATAATCGAATCATTGACTACAAACCCTAGTTTTCACAATCGTCGAGTACTTTTCGGCTGAAACCTTCGAGATCTACTTGCCCTCTACTTCCAACTAAACCCTAGCCTACAATCCATAGGCATTGACAAGTTGATACCTTGTCAATTGGCGCCGTCTGTGGGAACTAGAGGCGTAAGGATCTGATCTCGATGGCACGTTCAAGATCTTCGACATCGTCAACCGCAAGCAACACAATGGATCGAGGTAAACAGATCGCTGCTGGTCTTGTCGATTTTGTTCCTCACCCACCCTCCCGTTTGGATGCATATGCGTATCTGGCGGAGCCCATGGAGATGACGTTCGGAAGGTTTCACTTTCGCGTCGAGAAGGAGGGATCGTATCGTGTCGAAATTCCGATTTCGTCGGGATCGTCGGCGGTCGATTCTGATTTTTCAAGCTATGCATCGTCAACCGAGTCAGGAGAAGAAGAAACTTCGGCGACACGCTACGTCAGCACCAGAGCAAGAGAGAAACTCGCCAAGATCTTCGGCGACATGTCGTTTGAGTCATCTGCGGACTCATGTATAAGCGATGGCTCAAGCGATGTCGACAGTTACGACTTCATCGACAAATCTATCACAGTGGGCAAGGTCTTCATCAATCTCAACGATGATGTCACCAAACCCAACATAGATCTGAGTACAAAGTATCATCAGATTTATGCCATTGAAGATCAAGAGGAAACATCTGAGGCTTTCGACGATCTGGGAAATCCATACGTCGATCCCTCCAATTTGCGACAAGGCCTGGGCAACAAATACGTCGGGCCAGAGCCGCGAGATAGAGTTCAACTTTCACAAGCAGCGTGGGACAGAGCCGCGAGAGCTATGGACGGTGCAGAACCCATGGCTACGACGGCCCCACCGGAGGAATTACAAGCATATCAATATAGGCTCGCACGAGCTGCCAGGGAATTGGAAAAACAGATACCTGAGTTGAACAGGAGAAAGGAGGCAGCTTGCGCATCCGGCAGAGAAGGGCAGATCTAAGTCGACAATCTAGAACTTCGGGTGATAGCCACGGGAGGCGCGGAGCAGAGAGCAAGATCAAGGCTGCAACACATACCCGAAGCAGAAAGAGAACACTTGGTCCAAAACCTCGACATGTCCTTCATGTCGATAGATACAAGAGGAAACATCATCTCTAAGACACCAGAAGCTGGGTATATGGCGACACATGCTTTTATCCTTGCATCTAAACCACCTCCAGGTGATCCAAGGGAAACACTGTACAATATGGCGGTAGCAGGAGTTGGAGCTATGGGGACAGCGTTTGTATCAACGCCTCCCGAAGGAGCGGCAAGGCAAAATAGTCCACGACCTGCAGCAGCAACAGCGGCACTCGAAGGACCAAGTGGAGCAAGAGACACAGCAGCACAAGCAAGGGTCGACAGAGCGCGGCAAAGCAGAAGGGATCATCGGCAATCTCCAGAGCTTAACGACGAGGATATGTGCGGCTTACCATGCTTCACGAGGAGAGTCCGTAAAACTCGAGTCCCCTCAGGATTCAAGTTACCCGATAATTTCAAGAAGTTCGACGGCCTTCAAGATCCAGAGGATTGGCTAGTCGACTATCTGGAGACGGTGAAGCTAACAGGAGGAACCAGGGCAACAGCTATGCAAAGCATCCAGGTGCATTTGAGTGGAGCCGCACGATCTTGGATAAAGAAACTCACTCCAGGATCCATCGACAGCTGGGAAAGTTTTGAGGATGTGTTCGTCAAGAACTTCAGATCCACGTGCAAAAAACCTGCGTCGTTAGAGGAGTTGAGAGCATGTCGACAAAAGCCAGACGAGCCAATGAGAAAGTATATCCAAAGGTGGAATATCATCAAAAACTCGGCAGAAAATATATCTGACGAGAGAGCAATAGATGCGTTTGTCGCAGGAGTCAGGCGTGGAGATTTTGTCGAGGACTTGGGAAGGACCAATCCAAAGACAGTATCTGCGTTAATGGAGATAGCAAACAAATGGGCAGATGGAGAAGATGCTGTCCACAACAAACGGCACAGGTCGCCAGAGGAAGACCGTGGTCGAAACTATCAATCGAGGCGACGATTTCCTCGGCAGTACCAGAACTATGACACCCCAGGGCAAATTTCGGCAGGTTTTCGGACAAACACAGGAGGTGACAACAGAGAGGATTATCAGAGAAGCAGTGAACAGAGAGGTGATTACAGGGATGATTCTCGCAACAACAGGCAAAATAGCGGACCCAGGTTCCCAAGGCCTTTCGTGTCCCCTGAAGAGATGATGAATGGACCGTGTCAAATGCACTTTTTCCTCGACAGCAACGGTAAAAGACAGTCAGGGCATCTGCAGAAAGATTGTCGAAATTTTCAGGCAATGCTGCGGTATGCAGAGAACGCTAACGCGCGGGCAACACAGAGAAACCCTCGAGAACCCAGAAGCGAGATTCACTTGCCACCTCCTCCGGCGATTACAGACGACAATCGGCATCAGCTCAGAATAGCGGCAGCACCTCCACCACCACCTTATGTTGATCCTAACTCCAACGGAGCAGTGTCGATGATTCAGAAGGGAAGGCCGTCCAATAGAGCTCAGAAAGTAATCTCACGACAGGTGTTTATGGCAGAAAAAATGCCTCCACCAACAGTTGAGTACCTTAATTGGTCAGGACAAGATATTGGCTTCACCATAGCAGATCATCCGCAGCAAGTTCCTCGACCAGGGCAGTCAGCACTTATTCTGCCAGCAGTTATCGCAGGATTTGATGTCTCCCGAGTATTCATAGACGGCGGCAGCAGCCTAAACCTTATGTATGCAGATACATTGAGGAAGATGAACATATCCTTAGCAAACTTGAAACCAACAGACACAAGGTTCCACGGCATCACACCGGAGAAACCAAGTTATCCACTGGGGAAGATCAATCTCGACGTTCAGTTTGGGACCCGAGAAAATTATAGAATCGAGAGGCTCGAATTTGAAGTCGTGGATTTTCCGTCGCAATACCACGCTCTGTTGGGACGACCAGCATATGCTAGATTTATGGCGGTGCCACACTATACATACCTGTTGTGGAGGTTGCCTGGACCAAAGGGACCAATCACAGTCAAAGGAAGCTTTGCCTTAGCCGATAAGTGCGACAAGGATTTTCACCGGCTGTCAGAAACTTTCGGGATGCAAGCTGAGTACTTGGCGTCAAAAAGCATGACTGATTACGACGTACTGCTAGACGTTGGAAGGCCAAACAAAGAATCAACTTTCAATACCGAGAAAAATTCAAAAGAGGTGCAGATTCACCCGACAGACCCGAAAAAGACGACATCTATCGCAAACGACATGGATATCGCATAGGAAAGCGCGCTCGTCGAGTTCCTCCGTGAAAACTGGAAAATCTTCGCATGGTGTCCAGCTGACATGCCAGGAGTACCCAGGGAACTTGCCGAGCACCACCTAAACTTGGATCCAGTAGCGAGACCAATCAAACAACCTTTGCGGCATTTTTCGGAACCAAACCGCAAAGCCATGCTGTCAGAAATTAATCGACTACGAGAAGCTGGTTTTATCAAAGAGATATTCACAGAAGCCACATGGGTAGCAAACCCTGTGCTGGTGCCGAAGAAAAACACTAAGGTCCTTCGCATGTGCGTCGACTTTACATGTCTCAATAAACATTGTCCAAAGGATCACTTTCCCCTCCCGAGGATCGATCAAATTATCGACTCCACGGCTGGATGTGAACGTCTTTCCTTCCTGGATGCATATTCTGGTTATAACCAGATTAGATTGAAAGAAGAAGATGAAGTAAAGACCGCGTTTATTACACCTTACGGCGTGTTTTGCTACAGAACAATGCCCTTCAGTCTAAAAAATGCGGGAGCAACATATCAGAGGATGATGCAGAAGTGTTTGGCGACACAGATCGGGAAAAACGTGCAAGTATACATCGACGATGTCGTCATAACGTCAAAAAAGGGGACAACACTGATCGAGGATCTCAAGGAAACTTTTGACAACCTCGACAAATTCTGCCTGAAGTTGAACCCGACGAAGTGTTCTTTTGGCGTCCCAGCAGGAGAACTTCTGGGGTTCCTAGTTTCAGCAAGAGGGATTGAAGCAAATCCCGACAAAATACAAGCTATAGTAACAATGAGGAAGCCAACAAAGTTGAAAGAGATACAGCAGCTAACTGGGCGAGTCGCAGCTTTGAGCAGATTCGTCGCCAGACTGGGAGAAAAAGCGTTACCATTTTACGCTTTGATAAAGCAAGGAGATAAATTCCAATGGAACGAAGAGGCCGACAGAGCTTTCGAGGATTTGAAGCGCACAATTTCGACACCACCAATTTTGGTGGCGCCAAAGGAAAAGGAACCTCTCCTGCTGTATATTGCAGCCACACCCCAAGTGGTTAGCACGGTGTTAGTTGTCGAAAGAGAAGAAGAAGGGAAAATCCATGGAGTGCAGAGGGCAGTATACTTCGTGAGCGAAGTTTTATCGCCCTCAAAACAAAGGTACCCTCAGTACCAAAAGCTAGCATATGGAGTGTTCACAACAGCACGAAAATTGCGCCACTATTTTTCGGCACACCCGATCATAGTGGTCAATGAAGCTCCCTTGTCAAATATACTAAACAATCCAGAAGCTACGGGTCGTGTCTCCCTTTGGGGAATATAACTTTCCCCTCGGGACATCACGTATGAAAAAAGAAAAGCAATCAAGTCGCAAGTTCTGCCGGACTTCATCGCAGAGTGGATGGAGTTGCAAAACACAGGACCTCCAGACTTGTCGAGAACATGGACCATGAACTTTGATGGGTCCAAAAGACTAGAAGGGGCTGGCGCAGGAGTAGTACTCATATCACCTGAAGGCGACAAGTTGAAGTACATCCTTCGGATGACGTTCCCTAACGCATCTAACAATGAAGCAGAATATGAGGCTCTCATACACGGGATGAAGATGGCGAAAGCCTGCGGTGCAACTCGACTAAAAATCTTTGGTGACTCGCAATTGGTGGCTCAGCAAGTTATGAACCAATGTGACGCAGTCAATGATAGCATGATGGCATACAAGGAGGTGTACAACGAGCTCGAGAAGTTGTTCGATGGATGCGAAGTAAATCATATTAGTAGATTGAGCAATGACGAAGCCGACGTTCTTGCAAACATCGGGTCGCAATGCCTTGCAGTCCCGCTGTGTGTATTCTGGGAAGAGATAACAGAGAGATCCACCAAATCGACAAAATCAAAAAAGAAGGAGAAGAAACCCTCGGGGGCTACCAAGGAAAAGCAGGAGGAAGAAGAAGAAGATCAGGACCTGGTCATGGTGATACAGATACCATGGATGCAGACGTACATATCGTACATCCTCAGGAAAGAAATACCCGATGATCCAGTTGAGGCAAGGCGAGTAATTCGACGCTCCAAAGCTTTCACGGTAGTCAAAGGGGAATTGTACAAACGGAGTATTTCAGGCGTCCTGCAAAGATGTGTCACACCCGAAGAAGGAAGAATAATTCTGAAGGATGTACACGAAGGAATATGTGGCCACCACGCAAGTAGTCGAGCTATTGCAGCCAAGGTCTTTCGGGCAGGATTCTACTGGTTGACAGCAATCGAGGACGCCAAGGACATAGTAAGAACTTGCGACGCGTGTCAAAGGTTTGCCGCAAAACCTCACTCTCCAGCAGCAGAGCTAGCACCAATACCATTGTCATGGCCCTTTGCCCAATGGGGACTTGATATGGTGGGCAAGTTACACAAATCCTGGCCAGGAGGAAAGGAGTACATGCTAGTAGCTGTCGACAAATTTACAAAGTGGATAGAAGCGAAGCCGATAAATTCACCAGACGGAGCATCCGCAGTAAAATTCATAAAAGGCCTCGTCTTCAGATTTGGAGTGCCCCACAGCATTGTCACAGACAACGGCAGTAACTTCACATCCCACGAATTCAAAGATTATTGCGAAGAGGTGGGTATCAAGTTGCACTTTGCGTCAGTTGCACATCCTCAAACCAATGGGCAAGTCGAGAAAGCCAATGGCATCATCTGCAATGGCATCAAGAAATGCTTGTTAGGACCACTGGAAAAAGCTCGACATACCTGGCCAGAAGAACTACCAAGTGTGTTGTGGAGCATCCGAACAACACCAAACACAAAGAACACAGAAACTCCGTTTTTCTTGGTTCATGGAGCAGAAGCAGTATTACCAATCGAGATAGAGCACAACTCTCCACGCGTCGTCGAATATGACGAAGAAGTGTCGAGAAAAGCGCTAGAAGATGATGTCGACGCACTTGATGAAGCTCGAGATGAAGTACTGTCTCGGGTAACCAAATACCAACAGGACTTGAAGAATTACCACAGTCGACGTTTGCGGCCAAGATCCTTTCAGGTGGGAGACCTAGTTCTTCGGCTCACGCAAAAAAGTCATGAAAAACTCGAGTCACCATGGCTTGGCCCTTACATTGTCATGGAAGTAATCGGAGGAGGAGCATACAGGATAAAGGACAAGAAGACAGGGGTGGAGGAGCCAAACCCCTGGAACGTGGCGCAACTCAGGCGGTTCTACGCCTAGAGTTGAAATATAGTCCTTGTAAAAATTCAATGTACTGAAACGCCCGCGAGTTTTCAGACGCACTCTTTTCCATTTTCGGGGCACCGAGTGGGGCCGGAAAAGGTTTTTAATGAGGCGGGCTCGCGGTGCTGCAATATAATAAAGATAGTGTCAATATAATTTTTCTTTATCAGCATACTCAAAGTTTCTGACTCGACGAAATTCAATATAGTTCCTCAAAAAAGAAAAGCCTTGCCTTGGTATTAAAATACCTCGTGAGTCAATAAACATACAAAATAGTGCTCAATAAAGAAGCTCGGGGGCTGATGTTCGCCATAAATACACATTAAATAAATGCTTTGGTTCAAAACCTCGCAATATACAAATACAGCAAATAGCCACCGAAACACTCGGGGGCTAGGCAAATATAGAAATATGATGATTGTTTTACAGCATAATCACAATCATGGGTCAAAAAGAAGAGTTATCTACCAAAGGAAAAAATTAGTCATGATTCAGAATGTCATCAAGGGTAATTCTGTTTTCTTCGGGAGCAGCACCAAGAAAATCAGCATAATGACCATCTGCAAAAAAGTCGGCATCCATCCGAAGAAGGTCTTCAATCATTTCTTCGGCTATAGGCGAAACTTTCGTGTTGATCCGGTCGACACCAACTCTTCGGCGCTTTACCTTCTCATGAACTTTCGCAACAACTTGGGTCAGGTCAAGATTTGAGTGGCAGATCTGAAGCATGATAAGAGCAAATCTGGCGCCAGCTATCAATTGAGCCCTGACAAAATCATGGATACTGCGGGCATCCTTGAATTTCTCCATTAATTCAGGAAGAGTTTTTGGTTGGACGTTCCGAGGAAACATGGAGTTATAAACCATGGACAAGGTCTTGGTACAGAAGTCAAGGAAATCGCGAGTTTGAGAGGTGCGATCCTGAAATCTGACAATCTGGCGGGTCCTCTCTGGGGTAGCCCAAAACAAAGAACCATGATCAAGGGAAAGGTTAACAAGGAGGTTCGTCCTAGTATTCACCCTCTCTTCTTCGGCAATAGCATCAGTAAAAGAACCTATTAAAAGCAACGGAGTCGAAAACTTTAAGAGATGAAGCATGAAGATGAAAGATATCGGAGGATGAAACAAGCATACCCGACATATCTGCACTGGCTTCATTCATTAACTCGAGCATGAAATTTTCTCGAGTAGTCGCCTTTTCAGCCTCGGAAGCAGCAATTTCCTTAGCAGCCACGGCCTCGCGAGCTTGCTGAAGTGCAATTTTTCGGCAGGATGACTTATGAGACTTTTCCATCATCACAAGTGTTTGCTTCTTCGCATACTGAAGTTGCTGTCGAAGTTCATCCAGTTCTTGCGACAAGGTATCTTCGACAGGTGCAGTATCAGCAAAAGCTCTCCTCGAACGAGAAGAAGAAGGCGAAATATTGGAAGGAGCGGAAGATGGAGTATAGTTATCAAATATCAACTGAAATTTAAACAAGACAACATCAAACAACAAGCAAAGATAGAGTTTTCATTAATCTCTCGGAATAATTACAAAGGCATTACAGTGGAGCTAAGGAAGTACGTGTCGCCAAATGACTACTTTGGCGACAAGAGCAAAAGAAACATAGAAAGAAAAATAAAGAGGCATGCAACTAGACCTCCGGCCTTGATGAGCTAGGAGTCGACGCTGGTTTGATCCCGAGATAAGCCAAGATCTTCTTCGTGTTAGGCTTGGCTGCCTTAATCAGCGACCTCCATCTTGATTGCTCTATCTGCTCGGTGTCGCCAACTTTCGTCCAATCAACAGCCTGTTGACTGTCAGCAACCAAAGCGACAGTGCTTTCGACGGCAATCTTCATATTTTCTTGGCGCATCTTCAGTCCAAGGTCTTCTGGTGAACTGAACATCTTGGCAAGGTTAAGGAAAGTCGAGGGCTCCTCTTTCTTCGGGAAGAAGTAGGGGAACAACGCCGACAATCCTGCATTAGCATTTGCCACGCCTTCACGAATTTTGGACCCATGCAGCTCCAGATAGGAAAGTGCGTCAAGGAGAGGGTCATCGACAGGATTCGCCAGATCAAAATCTTGGTTTGTTTGGTCTGTCAAGGAAACAAAGCGTTGGTCAAACAACAAGAAACAACGACTCTCATAAAAATAGAAGGGATCAATAATATTACTGAAAGTGCGGCGACTTTGGGTTTTCAGGCGCTTGAGGATCCCCTGTTCACGAGAAGCTTGTGCAGCTTTGTGCTCGTTTAAGGCAGATACAGTATCCTCAAGTTTTTTCTGCAATTCCTCGGCACTAGCAGCTTTTGCCTTGGCTTCATCAGCCTCGGCCTTGGCTTCGCTAGCAACAAGTTCGGCTTTCTTGCGAGCCGCCTCACTTTGCTCAAGTTTTTGAGCAAGTGCGTCGGCACGTTTGTTGGCCTCTACAAGTTTCTCTGTCGAGATATAATAAAAGAGAGAGAAGAAAGATGGAAAATCACGACAAGCAACAGGAGCAAAAAGACAAGGAAAAACGGCAAGTATAAAAGTTGTTACCTTCGGCTCTGCTAGCATATTCACGGTACCCAATAAATTGGGATCCGATGCGAAGAAGCTCTTTGATCATGGGCTGTTAAAGAAGAACACAGCAAGAGAAACATCGGCATGAAAAAGAGAATGAAGGCGTGAAAAAACAAAATAGAGAAAATATAGATATCGACAAACTTACATCATCTAAGAGCAGAGTCGACGAGCTGCCCAATTGAGGGGCAGGTTCAACAATCTTTTCAATCCTTGACCTTTTTGGTGAAGGAGCAAGGGGGCTTGCCGGCGGAGTTGTGGTGACGACGTTTTGTTGAGGAGGCGACGATTCTTCTCCTTCAACTAGCGTGTCTGAGGCAAGTACAGTATGTGACGTGCTTGTCCGAGGAGCCACGTCAATAGTTGGTACTTCTTCCTCGTCATCACTGTTGATCAAAAATCGACAGCATAAAAAGCAAGACAAGATAAACATTTCGAGTACAAGAATAGGGAGAAATAAAGATAACTTACGAGCTGACGAGGGATTCAATATAAGGATCATAAGCTGCCTTCGGATGAGAAGGAACAACTTTTTCAGCCTTAGAAGTGCCAGAATCCTCGGCATCATTCCTTTTCCTTTTGTTTCTTGGGGAAACAGCAGGAGGAAGGGATTGCGTCGACTCGCTGGCTGAAGATTCAACTTCTTTTTCATGGGAAGCCGCAGATTTGTGAGAACCTGCGACTTCACTTTCAGGAATAGAAGAACCTTGGGTGTCTTCGGCAACGATAGCCTGTTCTTCGACTTCTCCATCCTCAGGAAGAGGAGGAAGATAAGTCATAGTAGGATGGTTCTGCAAGAAAATATCGACAAAAGAAAAATTAGAGAGATATCAATACAATGAGATGCAGGGAAAGTTCGGAACAAGACAGAAACTCGAGAAGACAAAATACCTCGGGGAGAGGATTGGCGGAGCTGTATGGTTCCACGCGACAAGAGGAGGGAATAGGATCCTTCTTGCCCAGGCGAGAAACTCTTCGAATCAACTTCTCCAAGTCCTTTGCAGAAAGATCACTGGAGATTCTGTTGGCGTCATTTTCACCAGAATACGTCCAAAGGGGATTTTTGCGAGCCTGAAGAGGCTGCACTCTAATCCTAAGGAAATAGGCAGTGATTTGAACACCAGATAGTTCTTTGCCTCGAGTATTTTGAAGCTGATGAATACGAGACATAAGTGCTTCTGTCGCCTTTTTCTCTTCTTCGGAAGCTTCAGCGTCCCAGGAACGGCGGCGTTGAATTTTGGCACTTCCGTCGAAAGGGATTATGTTGTGTTCCACAGAGTTGGCACTTTCTTCGTGAATGTAGAGCCATCTTTTGCGCCATCCTTGGACAGAATCAGGAAGTTTGACGTCGAAATATTCAACGTCAGTTCGGACACAGATAACAACGCCGCCTATGTTATAGGTGACGTTGTGGGAGCCATTGCGGCGGAGGCAGAAAATGCGCTTCCACAGAGCCCAATTAGGAGGAACTCCAAGGAAGCATTCGCATAGTGTGATAAAAATGGAAATGTGGAGGATGGAATTTGGGGTCAACTGGTGCAGTTGAATCCCGTAAACAAAAAGGAGGCCGCGGAGGAAATCGTGAATTGGGGCCGAAAGGCCGCGGATGAGGTGATCAACGAAACTAACCCGGTACTCCATTGGAGGGTTGGGGTAGCTTTCTTCGTTGGGAAAGCGGATGGCGTCTTCCTTCTTCATGAGGCCAAGCCTCTTCAGCATGTTGACGTCCTGGTTGGAGATTTTAGATCTCTCCCACTCAAGATCTTCGGCGGCCATCTTGGATTCTGGAGTGCTGTGGCGAGTGAGTCGCGTGCGCGGTGGCATCAACGGCAATGGAACAAGCAATGTCCGTGGGTGCGGAAGATCAGCGAGAGTTGGGCGCAAGGGAAGTTTTTGCAGAGAAGAACAGATGTGCGGCGCAAGCGAGGGAGTGAACGGAGGTTGAAGAAAGGTTTATATAAGAATCGGGCGAAGCAATGCACCGTTGGATGAAGAAATCGTGTGGTGAAAAAAGATCTTCTAGATAAAAGGGTAAAAAGGTATTTTTACTGAGATAGGCGTTACCGTACGTGCGCCAGGAAAAGCGGAGGACGTGTGACCCCCACTTGCACGACGTGTCAACGTGGTGGAAACAATGGACCCACAAAGCAGAAAAATCAAGACTATTAACAAAGATGGAGTAAATTTGATTAAGGGAGGCATGTCGACAAGAAAAATTAAAGAAGATTGGCGACAGGAGGAATTATTAAATACTTCGGGAGCCTTTGATCAAATACAAGTTTTTGCCCAAAAGCTCGGGGGCTACTTCGATAAAAAGTAAAATTTCGAGTATGGCAATATAGAAATTGCGGGAGCCTACAACCAAGCACAATTCCTTGGCTGTAGCCTCGGGGGCTACTCCCATCGGGAGCGCTGTTCGCGCACCCGAGAGATAAAAAAAAAAAAGAGAGATCATATTGGGAAATAATGACAATATAGCGACAAGGTGGACTAAAATGTTGAGCCTACAACCAAGCACAAGTTTTTGGTTGTAGCCTCGGGGGCTACTCCCATCGGGAACGCTGTTCGCGTGCCCGATGAAATTAACAAAGGAAAGATAGAAAAGCAAGAGAGTATATTTTGAGTTATAACTAACTCTACATATACTCCCATCGGGAGAGCAATATAAGTCATATTTGACTCGATAAAATGTGCCATTCCAACAGCCGGAAAAGCACTCGACAATATATTCTCAGAACGCCAAAGTTGCGATCAATTTCTGAATGCCGCAAATTTGCGAAGGTAAGACCCCAGATCCGTTCTGCTGGGCGTGGCATCGCCGAAGACTGCGCTCTGCTACTTTTATCCGTATCAACAGATACGAAGAAAAATCCTAACGGACGCGTTAGGTACCCGATAAATTTGACTGGGACTCGACAGAATGGTAAGACCTTAAGCGGCACCTGTCGAAGTTTACACCAGTATCCCGAGATCATGTCCGGGGACGTGATTTTGAAGTAGGTTTTTGCGGATTGCCACTAGAGCAGTTAACTAGTACCTGATCCGTCAGATGAACTAGCCCCAATTACCATTATCCCTGTACAATATATAACTTTATGTGAAGAAATATAAAAAAGTTAAAAGCTCTTGAATAAAAATAAACAGTGGAGATTTTCCCTGACTCTACGATTCAAGCAAAATCTCGGGGGCTACTGACATAGGCATCCCAAATGGGCCTGCCGAAGATAGTACCCGGGGTTTACTGAAGGCCCACTACCCGAAGAATAAGAAGATTCGGGAGTCCAAGATATATTAAGGAAAGTTGAGTTGTAATAGGAAGTGTTATTTGTAATCTGGCGGGATGAGTTAGAAACCGTCCCGGACTCTGTAGCTTGTATAGCACGAATCCCTCGGCTCCACCTCCTATATAAAGGGGGAGTCGAGGGACAAAGAAATAATCGAATCATTGACTACGAACCCTAGTTTTCACAATCGTCGAGTACTTTTCGGCTGAAACCTTCGAGATCTACTTGCCCTCTACTTCCAACTAAACCCTAGCCTACAATCCATAGGCATTGACAAGTTGATACCTTGTCAGATGGAGCTAGAAAACAGATGGGCAGATGGAGAAGATGTTGTTCACAACAAACGGCATAGGTCACCAGAGGAGGACCGCAGCCGAAATTATCAAAATAGGCGACGATTTCCTCGGCAGTACTCGGGCTATGATGCACCTGGGCAAATTTCGGCTGGCTTCCGAGCAAGCGCCGGAGGAAACAATAGAGATGAGTACCAGAGGAGCAACGAGCAGCGAGGCGACAATAGAGATGACTCTCGAAACAACAGGCAAAACACTGGGTCGAGGTTCCAGAGGCCTTTCGTGTCTCCCGAGGAGATGATGAACGGACCATGTCAAATGCATTTTTATCTTGACAACAATGGGAAAAGACAGTCGGGACATTTGCAGAAGGATTGCCGAAATTTTCAGGCAATGTTAAGGTGGGCCGGGCATGCCAATGCTCAGGCAGTACCCAGAATTCCTCAGGGGCCCAGGAGTGAAATTCACTTACCGCCCCCTCCCGCAATTACAGATGATAATCGACACCAGCTTAGAATTGCGGCAGCACCTGCACCACCACCTTATGTTGATCCCAATTCCAATGGAGCGGTCTCGATGATTCAGAAAGGCAGGCCGTCCAACAGAGCTCAAAAAGTAATCTCGCGACAGGTGTTCATGGCAGAGAAGATGCCTCCACCAACAGTCGAGTATCTTAATTGGTCAGGGCAAGATATTGGCTTCACAATAGCGGACCATCCACAGCAAGTTCCTCGACCAGGGCAATCATCACTTATCTTACCAGCAGTAATTGCAGGATTCGACGTGTCTCGAGTATTCATAGATGGCAGCAGCAGCTTAAACCTTATGTATGCAGATACATTAAGGAAGATGAACATATCCCTAGCAAATCTAAAACCAACTGACACACGATTCCACGGTATTACACCAGAGAAGCCAAGTTATCCGCTGGGAAAGATCAATCTTGATGTTCAATTTGGCACCCGAGAAAATTACAGAATAGAGAGGCTGGAATTCGAAGTCGTGGATTTTCCATCACAATACCACGCTTTGTTGGGGCGACCAGCATATGCTAGGTTTATGGCAGTACCACATTACACGTACTTGCTGTGGAGGATGCCTGGGCCTAAGGGACCAATCACGGTCAAAGGAAGCTTTGCGCTAGCCGATAAATGCGACAAGGATTTTCATCGACTGTCAGAAACTTTCGGGATGCAGGCAGAATATACGGCGTCAAGACTCACGACTGACTACGATGTGCTGCCAGATGTAGGAAGGCCAAACAAAGAATCAACTTTCAACAAAGAATCAACTTTCAACATGTATCTACCAAATAAAAAGTTTCGGCTAAGCAATCCAAACACTTGGATGAAAAAGCCAAAATACCTATTTACCAAAACAACCTTAACCCTGAATCACCCTTGCGGAGTCTCTCTTTCCTCAGGTACCTTTGAATCCTTTTCAAGCTTGTCGAAAATTATATTGGCGGGCAACAATACCTTCGGATACAGCGCCTCCAAATCACCAACCGCATTGGCGATAGTCAGCAGATTCGCTGAGGGATAACGTGCAAGGACAAGGGCAAGTGTAAATCTGGCCCCTGCAAAAACCTGAGCTCGCACCAAGTCTCGGATCTTCTTGGTATTCCCAAACTCAAACATCAGAGTCAGCAGTGTAGGAGGGACCGCGTTTAAGGGGAACATTGTCCTCCAAATTACCCTCAGGGCTTTGTAGCACTTGTCGAAGAAATGGTGGACCTGTTGGACCCGATCCTGAAATTGTGCGACAGCCGAAGCCTTCGAGTGTTCCCGCCAGAAAATCTCCTCGGCTGATGATAGCTGGGTCAAAGCGTTCACACGCTCGTGAATCCGCTTGTTCCCTTCAGCACGGTTCAGAGCTATGACTAGCAAAGGAATCAACGAAAGATCAGGCAATGCGTTTTACAAAAAGTAATAAGCACAAGGATCACGGAACTTACAGTTTAAACTTTCAGTGGCCTTATGCAGTTCAGTAAGAGCATAGCGCTCTACGTCGGCTGCAATCTCGCCCTTCTTCTTGATAATGGCAGCCAAGGCATAGGTGTTGCGCATATCCTTTTCCAACTGCGCGATCCGATCCTTCATGCGTTGGATTTGCAGGCACTGGGAACACCTGCAAAGAAAAGCGTCAAAAGCATGATGGATCGCATCAGCATCAGCATCAGAAGGTACTCCCATCGGGAGAAGTGCACGAGAAAATATCATAACAAGGGTGCGCTAGCAACATTGCCAGCACGGAGTTTATTACAAACATAAGTTTTGCGACAGAACATTGTTTCACATCAGCTCAGAGAGAAGTTTGTTACAAAAATCAAAGGGCTTGGGTCTGAGTCGATAAACTAGGGCCAGCCGATGTCTTCCTTGATGAAACCAGCTCAAGGAGCTGGCGTGCACACTTAAGGGCTGACGTTTTGAAGACGCTTAAATCAATGAACCGCCCATCTTGCTCTTTCGGCAGTGATGACCCACAAGTATAGGGGATCGCAACAGTCTTCGAGGGAAGTAAAACCCAAATTTATTGATTCGACACAAGGGGAGGTAAAGAATACTTATAAGCCTTAACAACTGAGTTGTCAATTCAGCTGCACCTGGAAAAGCACTAGTAAGAGGGGTGATGTAAAAGCAGCGGTAATATGAGAGCAATAGTAATAGTAACACAGCAGCGGTAACAGTAACACAGAGGCGATGGCACCAGAAAATAGTTGATACTACTTCCAATGACATATAGAACGAGTATATGATGATGAGAGATGGACCGGGGTTCCCAGCGATCTACACTATTGGTAACTCTCCAATAACAAGTGACAAGTGTTGGGTGAACAAATTACAGTTGGGCAATTGATAGGATTGAAAGCATTAAGACAGAACATCAAGATTATTAATCATGTAGGCATGTTTTCCATATATAGTCATACGTGCTCGCAATGAGAAACTTGTACAACATCTTTTGTCCTACCAGCCGGTGGCAGCCGGGCCTCAAGGGAATCTACTGGCTATTAAGGTACTCCTTTTAATAGAGCACCGGAGCAAAGCATTAACACTTGGTGAAAACATGTGATCCTCATATCACAGCCTTCCCCTCCGGTTGTCCCAATTTCTGTCACTTTGGGGCCTCGGGTTCCGGACAGCAATATGTGCAAACAACTTGTAGATACAATCTAAGCAATAATTATAGAGCTTAAATCTAAGATCATGCCACTCGGGCCCTAGTGACAAGCATTAAGCATAACAAGATTGCAGCAACAATAACTTCACAAACTTTATAGATAGACTAATCATAATGTATCATCCATCGGATCCCAACAAACACAACACCGATTACATCAGATGAATCTCAATCATGTAAGGCAGCTCATGAGATCATTGTATTGAAGTACATGGGAGAGAGAGTACCAACTAGCTACAGCTAGAACCCGTAGTCCATGGGGGAACTACTCACGGAGCATGATGGAGGCGGTGGCGTCGATGGAGATGGCTTCCGGGGGCACTTCCCCGTCTCGGCAGGGTGCCGGAACAGAGACTTCTGTCCCCCGAATTGGAGTTTCGCGATGGCGGCGGCACCCCTGGAGTCTTTCTGGAGTTTCGTCAATTCGTATCGCGTTTTTAGGTCGAAAGGGGTCTTATAGGCGAAGAGGCGGCGCAGGAGGGGCACCAGGGCGCCCTCCTCATAGGCCAGCGCAGCCAGGGGCCTGCCCGCGCGGCCCTATGGTGTGGGGGGCCTGGGCCTCCTCTCCGTCTCCCCTTTGGTGTCCTGGTCCGTCTTGGTGAATTATGATGTTTGGTCTTTGTTTCGTCGAATTCCGAGAATATTGCCCGAACAGCCTTTCTGGAACCAAAAACGGCAGAAAACAGGAACTGGCACTTTGGCATCTTGTTAATAGGTTAGTTCCGGAAAACGCATAAAAACATTATAAAGTGTGAGCAAAACATGTAGGTATTGTCATAAAACAAACATGGAACATCAGAAATTATAGATACGTTGGAGACGTATCAGCATCCCCAAGCTTAGTTCCTACTCTCCCTCGAGTAGGTAAACGATAAAAGAATAATTTCTGTAGTGACATGCTACTTACATAACCTTGATCATACTATTGTAAAGCATATGAGATGAATGAAATGACTCAAGGCAATGATCTATAGCTGCTAACAAATAGATAACATATAGCAAAACTTTTCATGAATAGTACTGTCAAGACAAGCATCAAAAGTCTTGCATAAGAGTTAACTCATAAAGCAATAAATTCAAAGTAAAGGCATTGAAGCAACACAAAGGAAGATTTAAGTTTCAGCAATTGCTTTCAACTTTCAACATGTATATCTCATGGATAATTGTCAACACAAAGTAATATGATGAATGCAAATAAGCAAGTATGTAAGAATCAATGCACAGTTGACACAAGTGTTTGCTTCTAAGATGGAAGTAGGTAAACTGACTCAACATAAAGTAAAAGAAAGGCCCTTCGCAGAGGGAAGCAGGGATTAAATCATGTGCTAGAGCTTTTCAAGTTTTGAAATCATACAGAGAGCATAAAAGTAAAATTTTGAGAGGTGTTTGTTGTTGTCAACGAATGGTAGTGGGCACTCTAACCCCCTCGCCAGACAGACTTTCAAAGAGCGGCTCCCATGATTATTTTATTTTTGGGTGACACTGCTTCCAACCTTTGCTTTCACAAACCATGGCTAACCGAATCCTCGGGTGCCTTCCAACAATCACATACCATGAAGGAGTGTCTATTTATTTTAGTTTTATTTTTGAGATGACACTCCTCCCCACCTTTGCTTTCTCAAGCCATGGCTAACCGAATCCTCGGGTGCCTTCCATCAATCACATACCATGGAGGAGTATCTATTAAGGTTAATTAATTTGGGGCTGGGAACCCCATTGCCAGCTCTTTTTGCAAAATTATTGGATAAGCGGATGAAGCCACTAGTCCATTGGTGAAAGTTGCCCAACAAGATTGAAAGATAAACACCACATACTTCCTCATGAGCTATAAAACATTGACACAAATAAGAGATGATAAATTTTGAATTGTTTAAAGGTAGCACACGAAGTATTTACTTGGAATGGTAGAAAATACCACATAGTAGGTAGGTATGGTGGACACACATGGTATAGTTTTTGGCTCAAGGATTTTGGATGCACGAGAAGTATTCCCTCTCAATACAAGGCTTAGGCTAGCAAGGTTATTTGAAGCAAACACAAGTATAAACCGGTACAGCAAAACTTACATAAGAACATATTGCAAGCATTATAAGACTATACACTGTCTTCCTTGTTGCTCAAACACTTTTACCAGAAAATATCTAGACCTTAGAAAGACCAATCATGCAAACCAATTTTCAACAAGCTCTACGGTAGTTCTCCACTAATAGGTTCAAACTACATGATGCATGAGTAAACATGATCTACTTGAGAGCTCAAAACAATTGCCAAGTATCAAATTATCCAAGACAATATGAAGCATTTTCTATTTCCAACCAAATAGCAATAAATGCAATAGCTTCCAACTTTTACCATTGAACATTAAAAGTAAAAGCGAAGAACACAAGTGTTCATATGGAAAAGCGGAGCGTGTCTCTCTCCCACACAAAGAATGCTAGGATCTGAATTTATTCAAACATAAACAAAAATAAAAAGCACAGAGACGCTCCAAGTAAAGGACATAAGATGTGACCGAATAAAAATATAGTTTAAATAGAAGAAACCTGATAAATTGTTGATGAAGAAGGGGATGCCTTGGGCATCCCCAAGCTTAGACGCTTGAGTCTTCTTGAAATATGCAGGGATGAACCACGGGGGCATCCCCAAGCTTAGACTTTTCACTCTTCTTGATCATATATCATCCTCCTCTCTTGACCCTTGAAAACTTCCTTCACACCAAACTTCTCATAAACTTCATTAGAGGGGTTAGTACTCAAAAAAAACTTTAATCCACTTTAGTCCTGTAGTGACACATTGCAAGAACTCAATAAAACATTAGCTACAGCTCTCCACGTCTAGAAAGCCTTGCTTAAAGTCCACAAGAGACAATGCAAAAAACAGAGACAGAATCTGCCAAAACAGAACAGCCATTAAAGACGAATTTTTAAGAGGTACTTCCGTCGCTCAAATCAGAAAACTCAAAACTAATGAAAGTTGCGTACATATCTGAGGATCACTCACGTAAATTGGCAGATTTTTCTGAGTTACCTACAGAGAATCATACCCAAATTCGTGACAGATAGAAATCTGTTTCTGCGCAGAAATCCAAATCTAGTATCAATCTTCTATTAGAGACTTCACTTGGCACAACAATGCAATAAAATAAAGATAAGGAGAGGTTGCTACAGTAGTAACAACTTCCAAAACACAACAAAACAGTAGCAAAATAAAGACATGGGTTATCTCCCAAGAAGTGCTTTCTTTATAGCCATTAAGATGGGCTCAGCAATTTTAATGATGCACTCACAAGAAATAAGAGTTGAAGCAAAAGAGAGCATCAAAAAGCAAATTCAAGACGCATTTAAGTCTAACCCACTTCCTATGCATAGGAATCTTGTACACAAATAAATTCATGAAGAACAAAGTGACAAGCATTGGAAGATAAAACAAGAGTAACTTCAAAATTTTCAGCATATAGAGAGGTGTTTTAGTACCATGAAAATTTCTACAACCATATTTTCCTCTCTCATAATAATTTTCAGTAGCTTCATGAAAAAACTCAACAATATAACTATCACATAAAGCATGTTTCTCATGATCCATAAACACATAATATTTATCAAGCTAAAAAATAGTAGGATTAAAACTTCCAAACCCACTTTTATCAATAATATAACAGGATGATTGATCATTCTCAAGAGATATGGGACTCCTAGATAAAGTCAAGAACTCTCCAATCCCATTTTCATTAGTAGTACAATTAATATTATCAAGTAATATAGGACCATCATCTAGAGCTTTATCATAAACATTTGCTAAACAAAACTCTTTAGTACCATGCATTTCGACATCAGGCACAAACAAAGCATTATCATAAGATTTATCAAAATAGCATGGATTATCATAGATAACAGTATCACAATTATTTTCACAAGTTTTACTCATAGGGAATATTTCAAGAGAATCCACAGGAACATAACATTCTACCTCCTTTGGTAAGCATGGAGGACAATCAAATAGTGTAAGAGATAAAGAGTTACTCTCATTAGAAGGTTGGCATGGGTAGCTAATCCATTCTTCCTCCTTTTGTTCATCACTCTCCTCTTCTTTTTCATCCAATGAGCTTTCAGGTTCATCAATTTCCTCCTCTTTTTCATCCAATGAGCTTTCAGGTTCATCAATTTCTTCTTCCACAGGTTCCTGCAAACTGTGAGTGCATCCTTGTGTATTAATGAGTCTCTCTTTATAATCAATGATATAAGGATTATCACTGTAACTTTCTATGCAAAAATTAAGGATAGAAGAGACATAATCTTTAAGGTCCTTACAAACAACACAAGTTTCATAATTTTTAGCCATGAAGGATTCTATCTCAGAGGCTCCCATAAATAAGACAAATTGTTCTACTTCTTCGAACCCAAGATGAATATAGCTATTCCAATTATAGTTCTTAATTAAAACTTCTTCACTAAAGCCACATTGAAATTTAAGATGTTTAGTATCCTGTTGAGAGCAACAGTTTATATCATGGCGTTTAACCAAAATTTTAGCAATTGTATTCAGTTTTTCTATCACAGCACTCATGACTTCATCCGCTCTTGATTTCCTATAATTATTATATATTTCAATAAGCTCCAAATAGGTTGTGGGTTCTCCCATAACAACAGTTTTTAATTTTTCGATTTTTCAATTTTTTATGGATTTTTGGATATATGAGAAAAATAAAACAAGACAAAAAGAAACTAGACAAAAGTAAACTAAGCAAAACAAAACAAAATAAAAATAGAGAGAGAGGTAGAGTGTACTCCCCAGGTGAACTTATGAGTAGAGCTATGCCTCCCCGGCAACGGCGCCAGAAAATAGTCTTGATGACCCACAAGTATAGGGGATCGCAACAGTCTTCGAGGGAAGTAAAACCCAAATTTATTGATTCGACACAAGGGGAGGTAAAGAATACTTATAAGCCTTAACAACTGAGTTGTCAATTCAGCCGCACTGAAAAGCACTAGTAACGAGGGTGATGTGAAAGCAGCAGTAATATGAGAGCAATAGTAATAGTAACACAGCAGCGGTAATAAAAGAATACGTAGGCGATGGCACCAGAAAATAGTTGATACTACTTCCAATGACATATAGAACGAGTATATGATGATGAGAGATGGACCGGGGTTCCCAGCGATCTACACTAGTGGTAACTCTCCAATAACAAGTAACAAGTGTTGGGTGAACAAATTACAGTTGGGCAATTGATAGGATTGAAAGCATTAAGACAGAACATCAAGATTATTAATCATGTAGGCATGTTTTCCATATATAGTCATACGTGCTCGCAATGAGAAACTTGTACAACATCTTTTGTCCTACCAGCCGGTGGCAGCCGGGCCCCAAGGGAATCTACTGGCTATTAAGGTACTCCTTTTAATAGAGCACCGGAGCCAAGCATTAACACTTGGTGAAAACATGTGATCCTCATATCACAGCCTTCCCCTCCGGTTGTCCCAATTTCTGTCACTTTGGGGCCTCGGGTTCCGGACAGCAATATGTGCAAACAACTTGTAGATACAATCTAAGCAATAATTATAGAGCTCGGGTTCCGGACGTGGGAATTACCCTTCGGGTAACCGACATTGTCCTATCCTGTGTAATCTAGTTGGAGGCCCATGAAGGCACTTGAAGGCAACGAGGGCCACTTGGATGGCGTACCAGAGGATTCCTTGGCGGACAAGACAAGGAAGCAGCCGAACAAGGAAAGTTTAGATTTAAAACTACTGTAAACCTAGTCGTACTCGGTTAGACCTCTCGAGACCTGGCCCCCTATATAAAGGCCAGGAGAGGGGCTGCCGAGGGACACAATCAATCTTAGCAATCTTAGCCACCAAAAGTCTAGAGCTAGGTCACCGTAGCGCTTAGCCTCTCGACGAGATCTCAGCCGAACTATTCGGCACCCCATTGTAACCCAATATCTTCATAATCAAGATCAGACAGGCAGGGCGTAAGGGTTTTACCTCATCGAGGGCCCCGAACCTGGGTAAATCGCTCTCCCCGCTTGTCTGTGAACCGATGTCTCGAGTCAGCTTACAGGATTGCATCAACCCTAAGCCCCAATCGGAGGGCATTGCCGAGGAGTACCCTCGACACACTTGTCCTTCACTTCTTCTTCATGAGTGAGACGAGCATCCAAAGCATCACCAATGTACCTAAGACAAAGCTCAAGCACACAATGGTCCCCAAACTAATTGGGTCCGAGTAGTTAGTGAAACTACAATACATAGGACAAACTCCACGTAAATATGTGCATATGGATATGAATTTGAATTCATGCACATCTTAGCCGATTTAGGATTATGGTGGAGTTTTCCCTATGCATTGGATCAACGAAAGAAAGCATGACATAAGATATACATGAAGTAAATATGCATGCAAGACTTTCAAGAACCAAATGGAAATATGACTTGGACAAAATGCAAAATAGAACACGATGACACACAAGGGTGTGACGTGTAAAAAGTTTGTCTAACCCATATCCAAGAATCAAATCAACACAAGATTGACCCCAAAGTTCAACGAATGAACTAAACACAATGAGCAAGATGATATCCAAAACAAGCATGCTCAAGAACTTATCTCATTTTAGGAAATAAAACCAAATATAAAGAAATGAGATAACCAACTCCCAAAGAAAGCAAGGTTCCAAATAAACCAAACCATCAACGCTTTTCATGATGGCACAAAAGTACCGAAAAGAAAAGGTTTGTCTTCCAAAGTCAAATTCTTGAAACAAGAGAGTGTTCTAACAAACATAGGAGAGCTCCCCCAAAATTAGTGCACCATTTAGGATTTTGTGTTTGAATACAAAATGCACAAATGCGAGATCATCGCTCAACCATTGTTTATCAAAACACTAAAAAGTTCAACTGAAATAAGGAGATCCAAAAGAAGCAACAAAGACATATGGGAGTCTAACCCACAAGGACAAATTCTTGGCAAGAAATGAAGCAATTGAGCACATGAGCCAAGTGTGAGGATGATCCGGAACAATACCACACAATTTATTACCAATTGTCCAAGGACAAGAGGTATTTAGGAAATATCCATATGGTAGTTTGTGAGTATGTCCAAGATTATCTTCACAACAAAGAAAGCATATGGTATAGTGGGATTTGCTTGAGCAAACATGTCACATAGGAACAAGATAATCTAAAATATCAATTCTATGTGACACAACCTCAAATGTTCACATTTTCTAGGCTTGTAAGATGCACAAAGCATAATACTCCCCCATAATGTGATAAAGACATTTTTCGTGCAAGAGGCAAATAAGAACCAAGTGAGATAATTAATGGACATTATAGAACTTTCATTCATCATGTCGCACATTTTAAGATTGTGAAACGCACAAAGCACATCACTCCCCCAAAATGGGATAGTCCATTAATTTCTCACATGAGCCAACAACTTAGATATCAAAAAGATGCAATAGGCTCAACAAACAACAATTGTACATGATGTGCCACCCAACATATATAAGCATGGAAGCAAGATAATCAAGTAGGAAGCACAACATACACAACCACATGCAAGGTACAAAACCAACACATGTGAAAGGGGACCGAGTAACTTTCAATGTAAAGGAGTTGAGGACTCGTTACCGAAAGGAGGAGCATGGGTAAAGGATGAAAGGAGTAGTACTTGACTCGAGGAGGTGAGAATGATGAAGATCCCCCAAGTCTTCATGAACTAGTCAAGGCTCCATGCCTTCCACATGTACCTATTGATCAAATTTTGGCTTGTTGGTCCCCAAGCAAGTTGGGTCCTAAGAGGTTAGTCACAATAGGCTTAGCAACCCAAATGGTTCTTTTTACGAAACCACTTTGAGTGCCAACATATTTGGCAGACACATCGCCAACCTTATCCTTATGTAGAGAATAAGCACCATGGATCAAGATAGGGTTGGATGAGTTACCAATAGTGCAAAAGGAGGAGATGTGGCTCTTCTCATGGCATATGTAGCATGTTCTTCTCTTCTCCTCCTTCTCACTTGATTTCTCCACAACGGGAGCCTTGGCTTGATCCTTCTTGGGTAGCGGCCTTTCTTCAAGTCGAGGAAGACCTTGAGCTTGGCCTTGAGGTAGACCATGAGCTCCATCTTGAGGCCGCTTCCCTTGTTTCTTCTCGCCAAGTGGCTTCTTCTTCAAGGGGCACGATCTAACATGATGCCCTTCAATCTTGCACTTGAAGCACACAATCTTGGCGGGGTCCTTCACATACCCATGGCCCTTCTTCCGCTTGTGCGTGGTGGACTTGTTCTTGTTGTTGGAGTTGAATCCAAGTCCACTCTTGTCATTGGGGGATTGCTTCCCTTCATGACCCTTTACCAAGTCCTTGTTCAAAGGAGAGACTTGGGCCTCGAGCTCTTTGGTTTCCCCTACATGGTTAGTAATAACACAAGTACTAGAGGAAGTGGAAGCTTCATTGTTAGAGCAACAAGGCAAGGTATATAATTCACCATAAGATATAGAAATAGCATGGGTGGGTGAATTACTAGCATTAGCACATGGAATTGTAGAGCAACAAGGCATACAAGGTAGTTCACCACAAGATAAGTCAATAGCATGAGTGGGTGAACTAAAAGCACTAGCACATGGCAAAATAGCATTTTGAGAGGTAGTGCTAGTACTTACATGAGGCTCACAAGATTTTACCTTTGACATGATAGCCTCATGAGCTAACTTTAGCAAATCATGAGAGACTAGAAGATCATCATGGGAGCTAGAAAGCTTTCCATGACTTTCTTCCAATTTTTCATAATTTCTTGTTAGCAAGGCAAGTTGAGCCCTTAGCTCAACATTCTCCTTCAAGATGGATGCTTCACAAGAGGTAGAGTTAGTAGCACAAGCATTATCAATTATAGCACAAGGAGAAGGCAACTTAGCAAGCTCTATTAGGTTGAGAGCCTTAAATTGCTCATGTGACTCGGTGAGTTTGATGAGCTCACTCTCCATGGTCCTAGAACAATTTTTGAGAAGCTCAAAATCCTCAAGGAGTTTAGCATGAGCAATTACTAGCTCATCATTTTTAATTTGAAAATCATGTGCCACCTCTAAAGCTCTATCACGAGATTCATTTACTTTAGATAGCTCTAGATTAAAGGTCTCCTCAAGAGATTAATTGGTGGTTTGTTGTTCTTCAAGAGCTTCACTAAGAGTTGCAATCTCGTTTGCATACTCGCGCTCATGCCCTTCCATTTTCTCAATAAGTTTTGTGCTCTCAATGGCAAAAGCCAAGATTTTTATGAAGTTAGAGCAAGCAAATTTCTTATCATGAAGAGCATGGAATACTAACTCACCCATCATGTTTAAGGAAGCAACATTAAGTTCTTCCATATCATCATCCTCATCATCACTAGATATATAGGGTTCCAAGGAAGGAGATACCTTAGAAGCCTTAGCCATAAGGCAAGTGTGGGAACCATGAGATGATGAAGAGGAAGAAGTAATTGAAGCTCCATCCAAGATATTGTCTTGGCCCATAGTATCCTTGGTTCCCTCTACATTGTTAGTCACACAAATACTAGAGGAAAGCAAAGTATGTTCATTATGGCAACAAGACAAGGCAAGCACATCATCATGGAATGAAGATATGCAAGGACTACCAACACTAGCATGTAAAACATTTATAGTGCTTTAAGTGTTCAAGTCCAAAGATGAAACATTGCAATGGGATAGGGATGAAGAATCATCAAGAGAAGGCTCACCATCAACAATGCAATGTTCATCACCACTCACCATACCATTACCTTGTGTCTTACCACACATTGGTGAAGTGGAAGGAGTGTGATCATCCTCAATGGTCTTGGACCCACCATATGTATCTCGAAGCTTTGTCCAAAACTCATGAGCACTCCGGAAAGGCGCGATGGAGGAAATCACTACATGACTCACAACATGGCAAAGCACTTTAGTAGCTTGAGCATCTAGATAAGAGTTTTTCTTCTCCTCAAAGGTTGGATTTTGTGGATCCTTAGGAGGAGAAAAACCCATATCAAGAATTTGCTCCACATGTGGGTGCATGCCCCTAAAATAATCAAGCATGTAGAATTTCCAAGCATCATAATTAGTGCCATCAAATGTAAAGGTGGAAATGTGCAATAATCCTCTAGCCGACGTCATACTCTCTAGGCGGTGAAGCCCAACAAGATAAGAGAGCCCTTGCTCTGATAACAATTGAATGTACTAGGACGTCGCCAAGAGGGGGGTGAATAGGCGGTGTATAAAAACTTCTACTTGAGAGCAAAACTAGGCGGAATAAAACTAAGTGTTTACTAGTTTAGCTCAAAGCCTATCAACTAGGGGTTTTCCTAAGTGCTCCAACAACCTATGCTAGCATGATGAGCAACAAGGTGATAACAAGATAGGTATAGCATCAAGCATGATATATATCACAATGTAAAGCACATAGGTAAAGGAGCTCGGGTTGAGAAGTAACCGGTGCACGAGGAGACGACGATGTATCCCGAAGTTCACACCCAAGGGTGCTACATCTCCGTTGGAGCGGTGTGGAGGCACGAGGCACTCCAATGAGCCACTAGGGCCACCGTATTCTCCTCGAGCCTTTCCTCCAAGGAGGAAAACCTCGATCCACTAAGGGACCCTTGAGGGTGGTCACTGAACCCGTACAAGCTTGGACAAACTCCCAAGTATCAAGCTTGAGGCGACTCCACAACACGGAGGCTCTCAAGTACAAGGCCACAAGAGGCTACAACACGCCACACCGGCAACAAAGCCACCAAGACACCAACGCGCCACAACCGGCTCCAAAACCACAAAGGCCTACAACACTCCACAAAGGCAACAACGCCACAAAGGCTACAACACCACAAAGACGACAAGGCCACAAAGGCTACAAGGCCACAAAAGCAAGAACACCACAAAGGCAACAAGGTCACTAAGGCAACAATACCACTAAGGTCAAACACGCCCTCTACGAGATGGAAACCCCGGAGAGAACCCAAACCAATGCACCTAATGCAATGGCTAAGAACACCACTAAGATGCCCAAGTTCTTCTCTCCCAAATTCCAACAAAGCTACAAAATCTATTGGGGAAATAAGGGAGGAAGAACAAATATGTGGAGAAACACCAAATAACTCCAAGATCAAGATCTAGCAAGATCCCCTCACTTCGAGAGGGATTCAATTGGTGAAGCTCTAGATCTAGATCTCCTCTCTCCTTTCCCCCAAAAATATGCAACAAATAGTGGTGGGATCAAGAGGAGGAAGAAACAACTCAAGGTCAACAATGGAGGAAAGAGAATGGAGGGGAAGAAGTGTTTGGGTTGGAGGTGGAAGAGAGGTATAAATAGGGGGCCAAAATATAGCTGTTGGAGGCAGAAAAACGGTCAGATTCGCGCCCGAGCGGTACTACCGCTTGTCAAAGCGGTACTACCGCTCGCGCGCAAAACTGTGCAGAAAACGGTCAAAAATCGGCCCAAAGCGGTACCACAAGCGGTACTACCGGGTCGGTACCGGGTCAATACCGGACCAGATCCATTGTCTCACGGAGACCAAACCGGTACCTGACCGGTACTACCGCCCTTCCCTTTTTTCTTTAAACTGCGATACGAAAACGGCAATATCTCGAGCTAGGAAACTCTGATTGAGGTGAAACCAATTTTGCCGGAAAGAGGACGACGAGAGCTAGCACTACACAAGGTGAAAACATGAAAAAGAGTGAGTGATGATTTTCTCATGGTCATAGAGGTGTAACCTCTCAATATGGTATATCGGGAAAATCATCACCCTTGCACATGCAACATGCGATGCATCCGGAATCCGTTTCCGATGAGCTAGAGCTTGTCATGAGAATGAACACAAGCTATAACTTATCTCATGGATAAGAACCAAGAAGAAATAAGAAACACGATGCAATGCATGCAAGGTTTGAGCTCTCTCCGATGATGCGACCTACTATCCTATCGAGCACAAACCTTATCCTTGCACGTTCCTCTTCCTCTCGAGTCAGCAAGCTCCGTCTTCACCCTCTTCATCATTGTACATGCCACCGTCTTCCTCCAACTTACACGCCACCATCTTCTTCGATCTTGTACGCACGCCACCGTCTTCATCCATCTTCTACGCCGTCTTCATCTCTCTTCATCTTCAACACCATCTTCATTCGTCTTCTTCATTGTCCTCGATCTTCTCCATCTAGCAACCTTGAGACCATCATATGGCTATGGACATGTCCTAAGATTGATTCTCAATGCAACCGTTAGTCCATAGGGATTGCCTTTGAGAGGGTTTAAATATGGAATTTAGCGAACAACCTAAGTTGAATATTTAGAACAAACTCCCCCATAATATATGCATGTGTGAATGAACTTGAATTTCATTGCATATACCAGAAATTAAAGCCTAGCGGAGTATCCTCTAAATATTCAACCATGCAAAGCAACAAATGCTAGGCATGAAAGGCAAATGCTTAAGAACCAAACAAAAGCAATTCCCTTAAACCCTCCAAACTTCTCCCCCATTGGCATCGATTGCCAAAATGGACGAAAGGTTTAGAAGGACAATATAGTGAGCATTCCTCCATAAGGTGTGCATTTCTCATAATGTGAGTGAAATCAAATGCACATATTCAATGACGAATACCGGGAGGGAATCCAACTATATTGAGGATCAAAGATTGCAAAAGGATAAGAAGGGGAGGAAGCTTCGACAAATGAAGCAAGCAATCCATGAACCAAAAAGAAACACAAGCTTAATAAGAAGCAAGTAAAAAACAAAGCTTGTGCCAAAAACAAGTATGAGTGCGTGAAGATGCAAATAGGATAAAATGAGCACTCATAAAATTCTTTGTGGAGCCACCAAAGATATGAACAATAATAAAGGAATGGACTCCAACAAAGATGGATATCAAAAGAGAATGTAACATCTCTCATGTATATAAGTTTCTCTAAGTGGACAACATCACAAAGATATTCCTCCATCAAGAAACATGCACACACAAGATAGATACAAGAGAATAAGAGCGAGATATCCAAGGTGAAGTAATACAATATACCAATGAGATATTTGCTTTATAGCACAGCCAAACGCTCATATTCATCTCATTGTACATTGAACAACTTCAACCTAATGCGAGTGGGTCGGCCCATTAATTTATTCGTATGCTGATGAAATAATAAGTAAGATCTTTCTCTCCTACCTAGGTGATTGTCCATATAGCACATCGGCTCAGGTTAGGCTGGCTCCTGTGCATTGGATATGGCACCCATGTTTCACAATAGATGGTTATCGGATCCAATGCACTAGGAACCTCACCAAGCTTAGTAATGAAACCCTTCATCCAAATAGTCTATGATGAAGCCTCGGAAACATCTATGTATTCTCATTCAGTTGAAGATTTCGTCACGTATCCAAAATGTGACTTAGAGTCATCCGGATCGGTGTTCCAACTAGCATCTGTGTAACTAGTTACAACGAGCTCTTGATCACCTGCATAACAAAGAAACATATCCTTAGTCTTTTTCAAGTACTTCAGGATATTTTTGCCGATGTCTAGTGTTCCATTCCAGGATCACTCTGATATATGTTGGTCAAACTAACAACATATGCGATATCCGGTCTCGTACACAACATGACATACATGATAGAGCCTATGGCCGAGGCATAGGGGATTTTGTTCATCCTATCTCTTTCTTCTGCCGTAGGCGGACTTTGAGTTTTACTCAAGGTCTTACCTGGTAACATGGGCAAGAACCCTTTCTTGCTTTCATCCATTCTAAACTTTTTAGAACTTTGTCCAGGTATGTACTATGTGAAAACCCTATTAAACGTCTTGATCTATCTCTATAAATCTTGATGCCTAAAATGTATGTTGCTTCGCCAAGGTCCTTCATTGAAAAACATTTATTCAAATAACCTTTGACACTTCCAAGAGTTCTATATCATTCCCAATCAACAATATGGCATCCGCATATAATACCATGAATGCTACAGAGCTCCCACTCACTTTCTTGTAAATACAAGCTTCTCCAAAAGTTTGTATAAGTCCAAAGTCTTTGATCACCTTATCAAAGCGTCGGTTCCAACTCTGTGATGCTTGATTCAGTCCATAAATGGAGTGCTGAAGTTCGCATACCTTGTCAACATCTTTAGGATCGACAAAGCCCTTGGGTTGTACCATATACAACTCTTCCTGAATGTCACCATTAAGGAACGTCGTTTTGACATCCATCTGCCAGATTTCATAATCAAAAAATGCAACGATTGCTAACAAAATCCTCACGGACTTTAGCTTCGCTATCGGTGAAAAAGTCTCATCGTAGTCAACTCCTTGAATTTGTCAGAACCCTTTCGCGATAAGTCGAGCTTTATAGACAGTAACATTACCATCACCGTTTGTTTTTCTTTTCAAAATCCATTTGTAATCGACAGCCTTGCGGCCATCAGGTAAGTCCACCAAAGTCCATACTTGGTCATACATGGATCCCATTTCGGATTTCATGGCTTCTTGCCATTTTGTTGAAATTCGGGCTCATCATTGCTTCCTCATGCGTCGCAGGGTCGTCATTATTGTTCACTAACATGACATTCAAGGTGGGGTCATACCAATCAGGAGTGGTACGAATCTTCGTCGACATGCGAGGTTCATTAGCAACTTCGTTCAAAGTTTCATAATCATTATCATTAGCTTCCTCTCTTATCAGTGCAGGCAGCACAAGAACATCTTCCGGTGCTGCGCTACTCTCGGTTCCGAGAGAAGGTTCAATAACCTCGTCAAGTTCTACTTTCCTTCTAGTTACTTCTTTCGAGAGAAACTCTTTTTGAAGAAAGGATCCATTGTTGGCAACAAAAACTTTGTCTTAGGATCTGTGATAGAAGGTATACCCAATTGTTTCTTTAGGGTATCCTATGAAGATGCATTTTTCTGCTTTGGGTTCAAGCTTGCCAGGTTGTAACTTTTAAGGAATGATAACTTAGGCTTCTTACCAAACCACAATTCATACGGTGTCATTTCAACAGATTTAGATAGTGCCCTATTTAAAGTGAATGCGGTTGTCTCTAATGCATAACCCCAAAAAAATAACGGCAAATCTATAAGAGACATCATAGATCGAACCATATCTAAGAGAGTTCGATTATGACGTTTGGACACACCATTGCATTGTGGTTTTCCCGGTTGTGTCAACTATGAAAGTATTCTGTATTTCTTTAAATGCAAGCCAAACTCGTAACTCAGATATTCACCTCTGCGGTCAGAACGCAGAAACTTAATCTTCTTGTTACGTTTATTTTCTACTTCACTTTGGAATTCCTTGAACTTCTTAAAAGTTTCAGACTTATGTTTCATAAAGTAGATATACCCATATCTACTCGGATCACCCGTGAAAGTAAGAACATAACGATAACCACCGCGCGATGCTACACTCATTGGACCGCACACATCGGTATGTATTATTTCCAATAAGTCTGTAGCTCGCTCCATTATACCAGAGAATGGAGTCTTACTCATTTTTCCCATTAGACATGCTTCACATCTTTCAAGTGATTCAAAATCAAGTGATTCTAGAAGTCCATCGGAATGGAGTTTCTTCATGCGCTTCACTCCAATGTGACCAAGACGACAGTGCCACATGTATGTAGAATTATCATTTAGTTTTATTTGTTTAACATCAATGTTATGAACATGTGTATCAGTACTATCGAGATTTAATAGGAATAAACCATTCATCTTAGGTGCATGACCATAAAAGATATTATTCATATAAATTGAACAACCATTATTCTTAGACTTGAATGAATAACCGTCTTGCAATAAACAAGATCCAGATATAATGTTCATGCTTAACACATGCACCAAATAACAATTATTAAGATTTAAAACTAATCCCGAAGGTAGATGAAGGGAAAGCGAGCGACGAAGATCACATCAACCTTGGATCCATTTCCAACATGCATCGTCACCTCGTCCCTTGCCAGTCTTCGTTTATTCCGCAGTTTCTGTTTCGAGTTACAAATGTGAGCAACCGAACTAGTATCAAATACCCAGGCACTACTACGATTACTAGTAAGATACACATCAATAACATGTATACACTACAAGAAAAGTGGCCGTAGCCTATGAATTGAAAGTCGCACCATGGTTGCTGATGCACCATGCCCGATTATTTTTGCTCTCTCCGTGGTGCATGTCAAAACTTTTTTATCATTTTTGAGGCCACCTAGCCCAACAAAAACGTGGAAAACGTCATGTATGGTGGCCCGGGATGTGGTGCACGATGAATTCTTGGGTGCGCCGGCCGAGTCAACGCAAATCTGCACCGCCCAGGAATGTAGGGCCCAGATGGCAGCCTCTCTAGCATTGTTTTTTCTCGATCGCGCCATCTCGTTCAACGTTCTCCGATCGAGCCGTTTCCGATGCAGGATCATGGGTCCCGCATGTCATCCCCTATGAACGAAAATTCTTTCTTTTCTTGTATTTTTTGACCCCCTCATTTTTGGCTACTTCCTTTTCTTTTGATCCTGTGCCGCCTTGGAAATGTTGAGACTGCTGCTGCAAAATGGGACCCGCATGTCATCCTCTATGTGTAATCAAGTTTTTTTTCTTGGAGTTATTTTTGGCACTTGATATTTGGTCACTTGGCTTTTTCTTTCGATCCCGTGCCGCCTCTGAAACGTTGATACCACTGCTGCAAAATGGGACCCGCATGTCATCCTCTATGTAAAATCAAGTTTCTTTTCATGGAGTTATTTTTGGCACCTGATATTCGGTCACATGCCTTTTTCTTTCAATCTCGTTGTAACGACCCGGAAAAACCCTAAATAGATTTTTCTTCACCGCTGCCTATTTTTTCGTGTCGTTCCAAGTTCATCATGGCATATGCATCATATCATCCATGTTTTCCAAAATAAAATTATTCCATAAAGCCTTCTTATTTTATTTTAACCTCTCATATGGTCTTCATAATAAGCCTCCCTTCCATGTCTCTTTTCACAATTCCTAAACTCCCAAAACTATATGAAAAACAAAACTATTTTTAAATACTTTCAAATTTAAAATCAAAGTTGGTTCTGTTTGAATTTCAAAATAGTTTCAAACCAGTTTTCAAAAAGAAAAGTAAAACAAATTTTAAAATAAAACCCCTAAACCCTTCCCCTTTCTCCCTCGGCTCTCCCTCTCCCTGGCCTTTCCCCCGGTGGCCCAGTTCTTTCCTCTCTTTCTCTGGCCCGAGCCCACCTCCAACAGCCAGGTCGGCCCAGCCTCTCTGACGAAATGGTAAGCCGCACTGTTGTCCTCTTTCTCGTCTAGTTCATGCGAGGAGCGTGAGCGCCTGTGGCTGGCGTCATGGCCATCCCCACCCAACCACTCCTCAGCCTTTTTCCCCTCCATAAATCCCCACCGAGGCTCTCTTGGAACCCTAGCCTTCTCCCTCCCTTGCGCCGCCATCTCTCCTGCTTCCCCTTCTTTTTCTCTATGAAACCCCATCGCCGGCCACCATGGCATCTGCGCCATGGCGCCACCGATTCTAACCACTCCGCTTCAGGCCGAGGGCACCACGAGCTCCGCCGCGTCGTCATCTTCAACCCTCTGCAAGGGATCGAGCCAAGAGGGCTCCACCGCGACGAATTCGAGCTCGGCATCCGCGCCTACCTAACTTTGATGTAGCTCACCCCTGACATGTTTGCTATGCTAATACACCCTTAAATTTGTCGGTAGAAAAGGCAACTCCAACTCTAATTTGTTTGTCCGGGGTTCCGACTTCGATTAATATGGATAAGTTGCATCGCATCATCGTTGCCATGTCATGCATATTATCTTGATCATGCCGATTCTTCTTCCGTAGTAGTAAGATTGCATACGTTGTGTGTGTTCCAGCATTTGCTTCTTCCCGGATAGGATCACGAAGTGTTGATGTGAGATACGACGAGTTCTCCGACAAGTTCTTCTGCAGCTTTTCACAGGCGAGCCCTCTCTCTTCACCTATTTTGCATTTTGCTCTCCCTCTTACTGTTATCCTTATGTTGCGCTTCTTATCGAGTCACATGTCCTATTCCACTTGTTTACCATAATAATCTTATATGTATCATTCCTTACCCATAGACGTTGCTTGATGTTTCAGCCTTGCGGGTCGTAGGCGCGTTTAGGCTCTGTTGTTTAACCCGATCTATTATCGGGATATGTTGGGTTGTTGGGAGGTTATCACATGCTATATCAGTTGTTGGAGATACTCATGCTTTACTTTAATGTTAACAACTAAAATTGTAAGAAGAGGCATCTGTGAGCCCTTTTGCGAAAGCATCGGAACTTTGACTCACTAATGTCCCCTAGGACCCGAGTTCTTGTTATCTGTTCCGAGATTGAGCGCTCTACCCGTACGTGGGGATGATTATCGGGACCCCCTCACCCATTACCTTTTCTCAAGTCAGTTGAAAAGGGGGCCACAACCTTGGTTTTATTTGCCTATGCCACTGATACGCGTACAGCACGCGTCCGTTGGGAACCCCAGGAGGAAGGTGTGATGCGTACAGCGGCAAGTTTTCCCTCAGTAAGAAACCAAGGTTTATCGAACCAGTAGGAGCCAAGAAGCACGTTGAAGGTTGATGGCAGCGAGATGTAGTGCGGCGCAACACCAGGGATTCCGGCGCCACCGGGGAACCTGCACAACACAACCAAAGTACTTTGCCCCAACGAAGCAGCTGAGGTTGTCAATCTCACCGGCTTGTTGTAACAAAGGATTAGATGTATAGTGTGGATGATGATTGTTTGCGAGAAACGATTAGAACTAGTATTGCAGTAGATTGTATTCGATTAAAAGAATAGGACCGGGGTCCACAGTTCACTAGAGGTGTCTCTCCCATAAGATAAATAGCATGTTGGGTGAACAAATTACAGTTGGGCAATTGACAAATAGAGAGGGCATGACAATGCACATACATGATATGATGAGTATTGTGAGATTTAGTTGGGCATTACGACAAAGTACATAGACCGCTATCCAGCATGCATCTATGCCTAAAAAGTCCACCTTCAGGTTATCATCCAAACCCCTTCCAGTATTAAGTTGCAAACAACAGACAATTGCATTAAGTATGGTGCGTAATGTAATCAATAACTACATCCTCGGACATAGCATCAATGTTTTATCCCTAGTGGCAACATCACATCCATAACCTAAGGGTTTTTGTCACTCCCCCAGATTCACGGAGACATGAACCCACTATCGAGCATAAATACTCCCTCTTGGAGTTACAAGCATCAACTTGGCCAAAGCATCTACTAGTAACAGAGAGCATGCAAGATCATAAACAACACATAGATTGATAATCAACATAACATAGTATTCTCTATCCATCGGATCCCAACAAACACAACATATAGCATTACAGATAGATGATCTTGATCATGTTAGGCAGCTCACAAGATCCGGCAATGAAGCATAATGAGGAGAAGACAACCATCTAGCTACTGCTATGGACCCATAGTCCAGGGGTGAACTACTCACTCATCACTCCGGAGGCGACCATGGCGGTGTAGAGTCCTCTGGGAGATGAATCCCCTCTCGGCGGGGGTGCCGGAGGCGATCTCCTGAATCCCCCGAGATGGGATTGGCGGCGGCGGCGTCTCTGGAAGGTTTTCCGTATCGTGGCTCTCGGTACTGGGGGTTTCGCGACGAAGACTATTTGTAGGCGGAAGGGCAGAGTCGGGAGAGTCACGAGGGGCCCACACGCTAGGCCGGCACGACCAGGGCTTGGGCCGCGCCGCCCTAGTGTGGCGCCGCCTCGTGGCCCCACTTCGTCTTCTCTTCGGTCTTCTGGAAGCTTCGTGGCAAAATAGGCCCCTGGGCGTTGATTTCGTCCAATTCCGAGAATATTTCCTTACTAGGATTTCTGGAACCAAAAACAATGACAAAGAATCGGCTCTTCGGCATCTCGTTAATAGGTTAGTGCCAGAAAATGCATAAATATGACATAAAGTATGCATAAAACATGTAGATATCATCAATAATGTGGCATGGAACATAAGAAATTATCGATACGTCGGAGACGTATCAGCATCCCCAAGCTTAGTTTCTGCTCGTCCCGAGCAGGTAAACGATAACAAAGATAATTTCTGGAGTGACATGCCATCATAACCTTGATCATACTATTGTAAGCATATGTAATGAATGCAGCGATCAAAACAATGTAAATGACATGAGTAAACAAATGAATCATATAGCAAAGACTTTTCATGAATAGTACTTCAAGACAAACATCAATAAGTCTTGCATAAGAGTTAACTCATAAAGCAATAATTCAAAGTAAAGGTATTGAAGCAACACAAAGGAAGATGAAGTTTCAGCGGTTGCTTTCAACTTGTAACATGTATATCTCATGGATATTGTCAACATAGAGTAATATAACAAGTGCAATATGCAAGTATGTAGGAATCAATGCACAGTTCACAGTGTTTGCTTCTTGAGGTGGAGAGAGATAGGTGAACTGACTCAACAATAAAAGTAAAAGAAAGGTCCTTCAAAGAGGAAAGCATCGATTGCTATATTTGTGCTAGAGCTTTGGTTTTGAAAACATGAAACAATTTTGTCAACGGTAGTAATAAAGCATATGTGTTATGTAAATTATATCTTACAAGTTGCAAGCCTCATGCATAGTATACTAATAGTGCCCGCACCTTGTCCTAATTAGCTTGGATTACCTGGATTATCATCGCAATGCACATGTTTTAACCAAGTGTCACAAAGGGGTACCTCTATGCCGCCTGTACAAAGGTCTAAGGAGAAAGCTCGCATCAGATTTCTCGCTATTGATTATTCTCAACTTAGACATCCATACCGGGACAACATAGACAACAGATAATGGACTCCTCTTTTATGCATAAGCATTCAACAACAATTAATTTTCTCATTAGAGATTTGAGGATATTTGTCCAAAACTGAAACTTCCACCATGGATCATGGCTTTAGTTAGCGGCCCAATGTTCTTCTCTAACAGTATGCAATGCTCTAACCATTTTAGTGGTAGATCTCCCTTACTTCAGACAAGACGAACATGCATAGAAACTCACATGATATTCAACAAAGAGTAGTTGATGGCGTCCCTAGGAACATGGTTATCGCACAACAAGCAACTTAATAAGAGATAAAGTGCATAAGTACATATTCAATACCACAATAGTTTTTAGGCTATTTGTCCCATGAGCTATATATTGTAAAGGTGAAGAATGGAAATTTTAAAGGTAGCACTCAAGCAATTTACTTTGGAATGGCGGAGAAATACCATGTAGTAGGTAGGTATGGTGGACACAAATGGCATAGTGGTTGGCTCAAGGATTTTGGATGCATGAGAAGTATTCCCTCTCGATACAAGGCTTAGGCTAGCAAGGCTATTTGAAACAAACACAAGGATGAACCGGTGCAGCAAAACTCACATAAAAGACATATTGTAAACATTATAAGACTCTACACCGTCTTCCTTGTTGTTCAAACTCAATACTAGAAATTATCTAGACCTTAGAGAGACCAATTATGAAAACCAAATTTTAGCATGCTCTATGTATTTCTTCATTAATAGGTGCAAAGTATATGATGCAAGAGCTTAAACATGAGCACAACAATTGCCAATTATCACATTATCCAAGACATTATAGCAATCACTACATGTATCATTTTCCAATTCCAACCATATAACATTTTAACGAAGGAGAAACTTTCGCCATGAATACTATGAGTAAAGCCTAAGGACATACTTGTCCATATGCAACAGCGGAGCGTGTCTCTCTCCCACACAAAGAATGCTAGGATCCATTTTATTCAAACAAAACAAAAACAAAAACAAAACAGACGCTCCAAGCAAAGTGCATAAGATGTGATGGAATAAAAATATAGTTTCACTAGAGGAACCTGATAATGTTGTCGATGAAGAAGGGGATGCCTTGGGCATCCCCAAGCTTAGACGCTTGAGTCTTCTTGATATATGCAGGGGTGAACCACCGGGGCATCCCCAAGCTTAGAGCTTTCACTCTCCTTGATCATGTTGTATCATCTCCCTCTCTTGATCCTTGAAAACTTCCTCCACACCAAACTCAAAACAACTCATTAGAGGGTTAGTGCACAATCAAAATTTATATGTTCAGACGTGACATAATTATTCTTAACACTTCTGGACATTGCACAAAGCTACTGAAAGTCAATGGAATCGAAAAATCCATCAAGCATAGCAAAACAGGCAATGCGAAATAAAAGGCAGAATCTGTCAAAACAGAACAGTTCGTAAAGACGAATTTGATTGAGGCACCAGACTTGCTCAAATGAAAATGCTCAAATTTAATGAAAGTTGCGTACATATCTGAGGATCATTCACGTAAATTGGCATAATTTTCTGAGTTACCTACAGAGAATTTGGCCCAGATTCGTGACAGCAAAGAAATCTGTTTCTGCGTAGTAATCCAAATCTAGTATGAACCTTACTATCAACGACTTTACTTGGCACAACAATGCACAAAACTAAGATAAGGAGAGGTTGCTACAGTAGTAACAATTTCCAAGACTCAAATATAAAATAAAGGTACTGTAGTAAAAACATGGGTTGTCTCCCATAAGCTCTTTTCTTTAACGCCTTTCAGCTAGGCGCAGAAAGTGTATATCAAGTGTTATCAAGAGATGATGCGTTGACATTCTTACCAGGGGCGTTGCTCTTACCCTTCTTACTCTTATTCCTACTATTTGGTCTAGGGAATATATGACCGCATCCGGGTGTAGAGGTAAAATTTAGAGTGCCTTTCCCCACATCTATGATTGCTCCCATGAGTTTCAGCAGGGATCTTCCAAGCGTGATTTGTCCTGTCCCTACACATTCAATAACGAGATAATCAGTGGATACCATCCTTCCAAGAAAGGTTGTGAAAACACCTTCAGCTATACCCTTAGGGATTATAACAGAGTTATCAGTAAGAGTTATTCCTTCTCCCCCTTCAGTAAGTTCCCAAAGTGTCAAAGATTCATAAATACTTTTAGGCATAAGGCAAAACTCAGACATAATATCACAACGAGCAGGAAAAGTTTCACCACCAATAGCAACTTTAACGGTAGGCACCCACATTGAAGGTTCGAAGCTTAATGGAACATAATCATAGTATTCGCGAATTTGGTTGTACACTTCTTTTAAACAGGATATATTTGTTTCGAGAGTGTTTAATCTATTATGCATGCTAGCATGAGATGGATCAAAATTATTGTCGGAGCTAGATGATGTAATCAATTTTCTTATGGCATTAAAAGCTTGATCCCCATCATAATGAAGGAAATCTCCTCCCACTACAGCATCTAAGGCATATCTATAGCGAAGAATAAGCCCAAAATAAAAGTTACTAAGAAGCAAACTCAGGGTCATTTTAGGTTCAGTTTTACTATAAGAATCAAAAATTCTAGACCAAGATTCTTTAAAATTCTCTTCACCACCTTGTTAAAAAGTGAAGATTGATTCCTCTGGTGATAGAGTAACAACTACAGGACTAGTCATGATAATAAAAATAAGGTAAATGCAAGTAACTAATTTTTTTGTGTTTTTGATATAGAGATTGCAAACAAGACAGTAAATAAAGTAAAACTAGCAACTAATTTTTTTGTGTTTTGATTTAGTGCAGCAAACAAAGTACTAAATAAAATAAAGCAAGACAAAAACAAAGTAAAGAGATTGGGATGTGGAGACTCCCCTTGCAGCGTGTCTTGATCTCCCCGGCAACGGCGCCAGAAAAAGAGCTTGATACGCGTACAGCACGCGTCCGTTGGGAACCCCAAGAGGAAGGTGTGATGCGTACAGCGACAAGTTTTCCCTCAGTAAGAAACCAAGGTTTATCGAACCAGTAGGAGCCAAGAAGCACATTGAAGGTTGATGGCGGCGAGATGTAGTGCGGCGCAACACCAGGGATTCCGGCGCCAACGTGGAACCTGCACAACACAACCAAAGTACTTTGCCCCAACGAAACAGTGAGGTTGTCAATCTCACCGGCTTGCTGTAACAAAGGATTAGATGTATAGTGTGGATGATGATTGTTTGCATAAAATAGTAGAACAAGTATTGCAGTAGATTGTATTCGATTAAAAGAATAGGACCGGGGTCCACAGTTCACTAGAGGTGTCTCTCCCATAAGATAAATAGCATGTTGGGTGAACAAATTACAGTTGGGCAATTGACAAATAGAGAGGGCATGACAATGCACATACATGATATGATGAGTATTGTGAGATTTAGTTGGGCATTACGACAAAGTACATAGACCGCTATCCAGCATGCATCTATGCCTAAAAAGTCCACCTTCAAAGTTATCATCCTAACCCCTTCCCGGTATTAAGTTGCAAACAACAGACAATTGCATTAAGTATGGTGCGTAATGTAATCAATAACTACATCCTCGGACATAGCATCAATGTTTTATCCCTAGTGGCAACAAGACATCCATAACCTTAGGGGTTTCTGTCACTCCCAGCATTCACGGAGACATGAACCCACTATCGAGCATAAATACTCCCTCTTGGAGTTACAAGCATCAACTTGGCCAAAGCATCTACTAGTAACGGAGAGCATGCAAGATCATAAACAACACATAGATTGATAATCAACAGAACATAGTATTCTCTATCCATCAGATCCCAACAAATACAACATATAGCATTACAGATAGATGATCTTGATCATGTTAGGCAGCTCACAAGATCCGACAATGAAGCATAATGAGGAGAAGACAACCATCTAGCTACTGCTATGGACCCATAGTCCAGGGGTGAACTACTCACTCATCACTCCGGAGGCGACCATGGCGGTGTAGAGTCCTCCGGGAGATGAATCCCCTCTCCGGTAGGGTGCCGAAGGCGATCTCCTGAATCCCCCGAGATGGGATTGGCGGCGGCGGCGTCTCTGGAAGGTTTTCCGTATCGTGGCTCTCGGTACTGGGGGTTTCGCGACGAAGACTATTTGTAGGCGGAAGGGCAGAGTCGGGAGAGTCACGAGGGGCCCACACGCTAGGCCGGCGCGGCCAGAGGCTTGGGCGCGCCGCCTAGTGTGGCGCCGCCTCGTGGCCCCACTTCGTCTTCTCTTCGGTCTTCCGGAAGCTTCGTGGCAAAATAGGCCTGGGCGTTGATTTCGTCCAATTCCGAGAATATTTCCTTACTAGGATTTACGAAACCAAAAACAGAAAAACAGAATCGGCTCTTCGGCATCTCGTTAATAGGTTAGTGCCGGAAAATGCATAAATATGACATAAAGTATGCATAAAACATGTAGATATCATCAATAATGTGGCATGGAACATAAGAAATTATCGATACGTCGGAGACGTATCAGCCATGTATGCCATGCTTTACTTATTGTTGCCTTCGGGTGTTTACTTCATGTTGCCTTCGGGTGTTTATATTTTGTACTATACCCCGCGGGACGTTTAGTGAAGCGTGTGGTTTGCACGCCTAGCCGCCGACGCAAACCCTGAGTCTGTCTCGAAGTACGGCCAAACTTCGTCACGGGTAGCTTAGTCGGGTGGCCCCCCTAGACTTTCTTGTTGAACTGGGAACGGTCTTGTTGTGAGACATCCACCTGTCGTAAGTGGGTCGAGCATGCGTATGGTTACATTTGGGCAACCCCTGCAGGGTATTCATCTTATCGATAAGCCGTGTCCGCGGTTATGGACGACTAGGAGCTGTTTAACTCGGTCATAGAACAACTTTAACCGTTATCTTGTTGCTAATAATCTGCTAATAACTTGCGTATTAATATAGCATTACTACAACAGATATCTAATAAAACTTGTCCACTGTTGAGTGCCTTTCACATTGCTTCTTCGCTTTGTTGAAGGGGATATGTGTAATCGGCTGGGTTATGATTGTGTAGTCTTTAGTTGTTACCTTATGCGCTCTCTTATCTTCTTTGATTAGACGGATGTTGTAGCGTGTCTCTGTTGGTTATAGTTTTGCTGCCGCTAAACCTACCATATAGCCGCCGGTGATATATTCGCCAGGCGAGCATAGCCATTTCTAGTCTCGCTAAGTACGTGCCGGAGTTCGTTCCTTGGTATTTACCCTCGTCTTTTCTCTTTCTCTTTTGTTTCCTCCCTTTTGTCGGCAACCGATGGCCCGACTTCAACATGTACAAGATGACGACGTTAGCAAGGTTACCCTTCCGGCTTGGTCTGGGCAGGGTTATGGACGCCATCGTTTATCTTCAGGACTCTTAGTCCAATTTGTATCCTGTCCGTACCCGGACGCATTCGATCTTCTGTATGATTTGGATCTTTGTATTGTATATTTGTATCTTGACTCGTTGGAGTCGTTGTTGTAATATATGTATCTTCTGGGCTCTATTGTAATCATGTTGTATTGTTACCGCTCGTGTTAATTCCTCGGGCATCACGTGTGTGATTCGTCGTGCACGTCGTATCGGAGCGCGTCTCAGAATCGGTATCGTGCGGATTTTGGCGGGTTCACTGGGATACTCATGGTACCGGTTCCGGGGTGTCACAAGTTGGTATCAGAGCCCAGGTTGACGGTACCCCACTAGTCCAGTCTGTAGGAGGATAACCTTGCCAACGGACGTTGTTGTGTCTAGTGTTTAAAAGCTATTTTCTAAAAATTCGTTGGATAGATATGATTAGCTCTGAATTTTCTCCTCACCTAAATTCTTTCTCCTCTTACCTTGCGATTTTTGAGTCTTCTCTCTTATCTGAGTTTCCTGAGTCTTAGGTTTCGACGTGGGTTAGACGATCTTGCCTTTAACCTATTAGGTCTGATCTTCGAAGGATCCCGACAGAAGCGCCTCATCAACAGCGGAACAACGACTTCTTGTTGGTGGTGTCGACCGTTCTACATGGAGCAATAATTCTTGTTAGTGGTGTCGAGGAGATCGACACGCCGCCAGAAGATCCAATAGTTCACCTCTCTCCCCGTACCTGGATGTGGAATCCCGGGGCGAGATTCCTTGTTAGTGGTGTCGTTTGTAACGACCCGGAAAAACCCTAAATAGATTTTTCTTCACCGCTGCCTGTTTTTCCGTGTCGTTCCAAGTTCATCATGGCATATGCATCATATCATCCATGTTTTCCAAAATAAAATTATTCCATAAAGCCTTCTTATTTTATTTTAACCTCTCATATGGTCTTCATAATAAGCCTCCCTTCCATGTCTCTTTTCACAATTCCTAAACTCCCAAAACTATATGAAAAACAAAACTATTTTTAAATACTTTCAAATTTAAAATCAAAGTTGGTTCTGTTTGAATTTCAAAATAGTTTCAAACCAGTTTTCAAAAACAAAAGTAAAACAAAATTTAAAATAAGACCCCTAAACCCTTCCCCTTTCTCCCTAGGCTCTCCCTCTCCCCTGGCCTTTTTTCCCTCTCCCCCCAGCGGCCCAGTTCTTTCCTCTCTTCCTCTGGCTCGAGCCCACCTCCAACAGCCCAGCTCGGCCCAGCCTCTCCGATGAAACGGTAAGCCGCATTGTTGTCGTCTTTCTCGTCTGGTTCACGCGAGGAGCGTGAGCGCTCGTGGCTGGCGTCATGGCCATCCCCACCCAACCACTCCTCAGCCTTTTTCCCCTCCATAAATCCCCACTGAGGCTCTCCTGGAACCCTAGCCTTCTCCCTCCCTTGCGCCGCCATCTCTCCCGCTTCCCCTTCTTTTTCTCTGTGAAACCCCATCGCCGGCCACCGTGGCATCTCCGCCATGGCGCCGCTGATTCTAACCACCCCGCTTTAGGCCGAGGGCACCAAGAGCTCCGCTGCGTCATCCTCTTCAACCCTCCGCAAGGAATCGATCCATGAGGGCTCCACCGCGACGAATTCAATCTCGACATCCGCGCCTACCGATGGTGTTCGTCTTCGGTCTACCTCCGCCTTTTCTGAGTACACCTTGAGCTTCAGGGTAACCCCCTGGACATCCTCTCCATCCCCGTCTCTTCCTATCTCCCTCGTTTTGACATCATGCCGATGCCATGTCCGCAGTTGCTCGCCGCCGGTGCCTCTCCGACGACGGCGCCGCCCTCTCTTGGTCCGCGCCGACCAGGCGCCTCCGACGCGCCTTTCATCGCAATCGGGAGTGCCCTGCAACGACCGCACGCGCCACATCCGACCGCGGTGACCGCCGCTCCCCTCGCCGCACGCGGCATGCCCTGTGTCGAGCACCTTGCATGCATGCGCATGGAAGCTTTGCCAGCGTGGCCGCCATGTGGCCATGGGCCCCATCTGTCAGCCGCTCGGGCTGGCATACCCCGCGGTGAGAAACATGCCCCAAATCCAGTTCCTTTCCAGAAATGCACAGAGGCCCCTACCATGTTTGGAAACTTAACCCGGTGCCCCTGCCTCCTGTCCTTTATAAGAAAACCCCTGGATCTTTGCAAAATCAACTCGGGGTCCTCCCCCCGTATGAAAATGTTTTCTGGGTCCTTTTCTATTAAAATAAAACCAGTTTTCTATTTTAATTATTAACAAAACCTAATATGTTAATAACTTTTGATTGGTAACTCAAATGAAAATGTTTTCTATGTTTTTGCCACGCTGTTCTCTGACCAAACCGTCGCGTTTTCTGTCTGAGTGCCTCCGCCATGGACGGGAGCAGGGGCTCCTTGCCGCCCGCTCAATCTAGGCCTCCACAACTTCGACGCGGCACACCTTCCGTGCCTCCTCACGCGCCCCATGACCCTCTCCCCGTCTCCTCCGAGCTCGACCTGCAGTGTCCCCGCCACGGGCCGTCGCGCGTATGTCTCGTGGAAACGCCCAGCAACCACCGCCCGTCGTGTTATCCATCATCAAGCCCTGCGCCGCGCAGGTGCATACCTCCATCGACAACCCCGGTGAGTGCCGCCTCCGGCACCAACCTCCTCCGTTCCTTCACCTCGCCCGCTATTGGTCACCGGCGTGCCCTGTCGCCGCGCGTGTGAGCGCTAACGCCGGCGCTTTTATTTCAGTTCCGTCAGATAGCAAAGGCAACAGCCGCCCTTCCTCGCCAGCTCACTGCCGCGTGGCGTCCAGCATGGCATCTGGGACCCACCTGCCAGCTTCACGGGCTAAGCCCCGCTCGGTGAGAAAAGTCGCGCAGATCCAGATCTAATCATGTTTGCAAAAAGACCCCTGCTAGTTTCTTTTCCGAACCCGCAGTCCCTGCTCGGAAGGTTTTCAAGATAACACCCCTGCTAGTCTTACAAATCAACCCGCGGTCCTGTTTTCCGTCTGGACTTTTCGTTCAGGTCCTTTTCGAATTTAAAATAAAATCTAATTACCTATTTTATATAATAAAAACTATTTCCTTAATAACTTTTAAATGGTAACTCCAATTAAAAAGTGTTATATATGAAAATTGATCAGAAAAATGTGTTGAACATGAATATGCCATCCATTCATATGTTTGCATATTGCATCATGTCGCTCGTGATAGCTCGTGTATGTCTCACCCTAATGAACCCCGGAGTATTTCGGACACCGACTAGGGTTTCCCCGCTCCGCTTAATGTTGAAGTAGCACACCCCTGCCATGTCATGCCATGCTAAGAACCCTTTAACTTTGTCGGTAGAAATGCAACTCCAACCTTAATTTGTTTGTCCGGGGTTCCGACTCCGCTTAAATTGGATAAGTGCATTGCATCATCGATGCCATGTCATGCATATCATCTTCATCATGTCGGTTCTTCTTCCGTAGTAGTAAGACTTGCATACGTTATGTGTTCCAGCATTTGCTTCTTCCAGGATAGGATCACGAAGTGTTGATGTGAGATACGACGAGCTCTTCGACAAGTTCTTTTGCAGCTTTTCACAGGCGATCCCTCTCTCTTCACCTATTTTACATTTTGCTCTCCCTCGCACTGCTATACATAGGTTGCACTTCTTTATTGAGTCACGTGTCCTATTCCACTTGTTTATCATAATAATCCTATATGTATCCTTCCTTACCCATAGCCATTGCTTGATGTTTGAGCCTTGCGAGTCGTAGGCGTGTTTAGGCTCTGTTGTTTATCTCGATCTGTTATCGGGATATGTTGGGTTGTTGGGAGGTTATCACATGCTATATCAGTTGTTGGAGATACACATGTTTTACTTCTTTGTTAACAACTAAAATTGTAAGTAGAGGCATCTGTGAGCCCCTTTGCGAAAGCATCGGAACTTTGACTTGCTAATGTCCCCTAGGATCCGAGTTCTTGTTATCTATTCCGAGATTGAGCGCTCTACCCGTACGTGGGGACGATTATCGGGACCCCCCTCACCCATTACCTTTTCTCAAGTCAGTTGAAAAGGGGGCCACAACCTAGGTTTTATTTGCCGCATGCATGTTTATATATTGTTGCCTTTGGGTGTTTACTTCATGTTGCCTTTGGGTGTTTATATTCTGTACTGTACTACATAATTGCTAGACGACTTATTTAGTGCTTGGCCGTAAGTGCCCGCCTAGACGCCTACGCAACCTCTTGGTCCGTCTCGGAGTACGGCCGAACTTCGTCACGGGTAGCTTAGTTGGGTGGCCCCCTAGACTTTCTTGTTGAACTGGGACCGGTCTTATTGTGAGACATCGTCTGTAAGAAGTGGGTCGAGCATGACACTATTCTAAGTATTCTGGAGCATATGGGTTTTGATAGAGTATGGATAAAATGGATAAAATGTTTGCTTGATTTTGGTCACTCCTCAATTCTTCTAAACGGAGTGCCAGGTAGTTCGTTTCATTGCAAAAGAGGCGTGAGGCAGGGTGATCCTCTCTCGCCACTCCTATTTGTAGCAGCCGCTGAATTATTACAAGCGGTTATTCACAAGGAACTAAATGATGGAAGATTGTCTTTACCAATTCCGTGTGGAGGAAAATTCCCAGTAATACAGTACGCCGATGACACAATCCTGGTAATGCAAGATGACAAAAATGAATTGATGCATCTGAAACAAATTCTGCTTGACTATGCAACATCAATAGGTCTGGAAATTAATTTCCAAAACTCTAATCTTATACCCATAAACATCTCCAATCACAGAGCTCAAGAATTAGCGAATATATTTGGATGTGTTGTTGCTTCTATGCCATTTACATATCTTGGCCTCCCAATGGGTACCGCAAAACCAACTACCACAGATCTTTTGCCCTTAGTGTGTAGAACTGAGAGAAGGGTCACTAGCTCCTTGCCCTTAGTGTGTAGAATTGAGAGAAGGGTCACTAGCTCCACACTTTTAATGTCTCATGCTGGCAAGTTGGCATATGTAAATGCAATAATTACCTCTATTGCTAATTTTACTATGTGTACTATTGAGATTAATCCAAAGATTATACAGCATATTGAAAAGATGTAAAGGAGAGTTCTGTGGAGTAAGAAAACAGATGATGGGGGAAAATGTCTTTCTCTAGTAGCATGGGATATGGTGTGCAAACCCAAAAACAAAGGAGGTTTGGGAGTATTAAATTTGAAACTTCAGAACCAAGCCTTACTTCTTAAATTTTTGGATAAATTCTACAATAAAAAGGATATACAGTGTGATAAGGGCTAAGCCCAAGGGTGTGCCCGATCTTCACGGATTTGGATGGGATTCATGGGGGAGGTGGATGAACACGAAGAACGTGGGTGGATGGCGGGGTGGATCGAAGATACAAACGCAACACACACACACAACCGGTTGTTCTTCGTTGGCCCGATACACCAACCCAATGGAATTGCAAGAAAAAGACCCACAAGGAGTAGAATCCCTCACAAAAGATTGGCAATAGCAATCGATAGAGTTCCAAAGAGGAAAAGAGTGAAAATAGATAGAATTGCAAAAGCAAAAGATCCAAAACACTAGAATTCCTAGAATGGAAGAGATCAATCGCCTAGAAGAGTAGATAACTTCGTAGATTGGTAGATCTAGAAGGGTTTCCCGCGGGAAAGAGCGTAGCTCATGTTTTCTCTTACATCAAGTCTAAATCTCAGATCTGAGCCAACAAGGCTATTTATAGGTGGGGGCGAAGGGGTAAGTTACAAGCTGAAAAGTGTTGTCTTGCTGAAGTTCGATGGGGCGGAAGTTCCGGTCATCTTTGGCGGAAGTTCCGGTCAGGGGCGGAAGTTCCGGTCTGGCGGGCCGGAAGTTCCGGTCGGGGCGGAAGTTCCGGCCAAGTTCCGGTCTTGTTCCGGAATTCCGCCATTGTCCCGCAGTAACATCCAGTATGGTTTTCGCGGACTTTCGGAACTTGGGCGGAACTTGGGCGGAAGTTCCGGTCCTCTGGGGCGGAAGTTCCGGCTGGACCCTTTTTCCTGGGCGCTGGAAGGCATCTTGAGGGCATCTGGCCGGAAGTTCCGGTCCTGGGGGGCGGAAGTTCCGGCCTGGGCGCTGTAGCTCCATCTTCATCATTTCCAGCTCTCTCTCCATTGGCTTGGTCTCCGTGGCTCGCTTCTTGGTCGATGTACCTGATTGAACATAGGGTATTGGCATGAAGTAGCAAGCCATCCAAAGGGGTGTCAAAAGCATACGTGGAGAGGAGCGAATTCACCTCTTGGCGTAGGGCTTGGGCTCGAGCTCGTGTCATTGGACCACGAGGAGGGCTTGTCGGTCTTGAGGCGGTGGTGTCCGAAGGCCACCCCGTATCATCTCCCCCCTTGGGAAAGAGTCGTCCTCGACTCGATGTTCTCCTCATCGCCATGATAGGGTGAGAGGTCGGACACATTGAATGTGTTGCTCACCAAGTACTTGGATGTTGGTATGTCGATGACGTAAGCGTTGTCGTTGATGCGCTTGAGGACCTTGAAGGGACCATCGCCTCGGGGCTTGAGCTTGGAGTTTCTTTCTTGAGGGAAACGGTCCTTGCGAAGATGTATCCATACTAGGTCGCCTTCATTGAAGATCCGTGCCTTTTTCATCATGTTGAGGCGTGTTGCTTGGCGAAGAACTTGTTGCTCGATTGTTGCCCTTGTATCTTCATGTAGCTTCTTCATGTATTGTACTCGCTTGTCGATGTTCATGTTTACTTGCTCGTGTAGCGGAAGAGGAAGGAGGTCAATCGCCGTAGGTGGTTCAAACCCGTAGACAACCATGAATAGGCTTCTCATTGTTGTAGAGTGCTTTGCGCGGTTGTAGGCAAACTCCGCATGCGGAATGCAATCTTCCCATGACTTCAAATTCTTCTTGACAAGGATGCGGAGTAGTGTGGAGAGGCTTCGGTTCACCACTTCGGTTTGCCCATCGGTTTGTGGGTGTGATGATGACGAGAACAAAAGCTTGACGTTGAACTTGGCCATTAGTGTCTTCCAAAGGTAACTCATGAACTTGACATCTCGATCCGACACAATGCTTCTTGGTACACCGTGGAGTCTCACAATTTCCCTAAAAAACAAGGAGGCAATGTGTGAAGCATCATCCGTTCGGGAGCATGGTATGAAATGAGCCATTTTAGAGAATCGATCAACCACTACAAAAATTGAATCATGACCATATTTGGTTCTAGGCAATCCTAGCACAAAATCCATACTTATATCGGACCAAGGAGCATGAGGAATAGGCAATGGTGTATAAAGACCATAGGGGTTGGAGGTTGACTTAGCTTGTAAGCATGTTGTACACCGTCGGCAAAGGCGCTCCACGTCGCGGTACATTCTTGGCCAATAATAGTGAGTGGAGAGCATGGCATATGTCTTCTCTCGTCCAAAGTGTCCCATAAGACCACCACCATGCGATTCTTGTAAGAGCAAAAGGCGAAGCGAAGACATGGGAATACAAAGTTTGTTTCCCTTGAACAAGAATCCTTGGTGCAAATAGAAATCATCGATGCCCTTCTCACTAGAACACTTTGCAAAGATTGGGCCAAAGAAAGTATCGGAGGCATATAAATCTTTGATTTCATAAAGACCCAAAACATGGATATCCAAACGAGTGAGTAAGAGGGTGAGCTTGCGGGAAAGAGCATCCGCAACAACATTGTCCTTGCCCTTCTTGTATTTGATTACATATGGAAAGGACTCAATGAACTCAACCCATTTTGCATGACGTTTGTTCAAATTGTGTTGACTTTTCAAATATTTCAAAGACTCATGGTCGGAGTGGATAACAAACTCTTTTGGCCAAAGATAGTGTTGCCAAACTTCAAGAACACGAACCAAAGCATAAAGTTCCTTGTCATATATAGGATAGTTGAGGCGTGCGCCATCCAACTTCTCGCTATAGTATGCCACGGGTTTTCCATCTTGCATAAGAACTCCACCAATACCGAGTCCACTCGCATCACATTCAATCTCAAAAGTTTTGGAAAAGTTTGTAAGAACAAGAAGTGGTGCCTCGGTAAGTCTCTTTTTCAACTCATCAAAAGCTTTTTGTTGTGCCTTGCCCCACACAAACGAAACATTCTTTTTGGTAAGTTCATTCAAAGGGCAAGCAATGGTGCTAAAATCTTTCACAAAGCGGCGGTAGAAACCGGCAAGTCCATGAAAACTTCGAACTTGACCAACATTGGTAGGAGTGGGCCAATTGTGGATGGCCTCAACCTTGGAAGAATCAACTTCAATACCATTGGCGGAAACCACAAAGCCAAGAAAAACCAACTTGTTTTGAGCAAAGGTGCACTTGGGAAGGTTTGCATAAAGCTTCTCATGACGCAAGATGCATAAGACTTCTCTCACATGTTGCACATGGTCCTCGAGATTTTTGCTATAAATGAGAATATCATCGAAATAGACAACCACACTCTTGGCAATGAGAGGTCGCAAGATGTGATTCATGAGTCGCATGAAAGTAGATGGAGCATTTGAAAGACCAAATGGCATGACAAGCCATTCATAGAGACCAAGTTTGGTCTTGAATGCCGTCTTCCATTCATCACCTATTGCCATGCGAATTTGGTGGTAGCCACTACGCAAATCAATCTTAGAGAAAATCGTGGCGCCACTCAATTCATCAAGCATGTCATCTAAACGCGGAATGGGATGGCGGTATCGAACGGTAATGGCATTGATGGGGTGACAATCCATACACATTCGTTGCGTCTCATCCGGTTTAGGAACAAGAATCACGAGAACCGCACAAGGGCTTAAGCTTTCACGAACATACCCTTTTTCGAGGAGGTCTTGTATTTGGCGTTGGATCTCCTTTGTGTCTTCAGGGTTGGTGCGGTAGGCGGCGCGGTTTGGTAGAGGGGCGCCCGGTATGAGGTCGATGCGGTGCTCAATCCCTCGAAGCGGTGGTAGTCCATGAGGAAGCTCGTCGGGGAAGACATCTTGGAACTCCTTCAAAAGAGACAACAAAGACGAAGGAAGTGTTGTTAAGTTGTTAGTCTCCGAGGATGGCCCCTTGCAAATGAGCACATAGTGCAATATGGTGGATGGGTTGTGGTGCAATTCTCTCATCTCACTCTTGGTAGCTATGAGGACACTCTTCATCTCACTCATATATGGCTTGTGGCGCTCACTTTGTTTTTGGTGGGTCATTCTCTCACCACTCATCTCACTAGTGATGGTAGCTTCCTTAGCCCTCGCTAAAGCCTTTGCATTGTCCGCAATTACTTGGCTAGGAGTCATTGGGCGTAGGATGAATGTCTTTTCGCCGACCTTGAAGCTATAGGCATTTGTGTAGCCATCATGGCTTGCTCTTTTGTCATATTGCCAAGGGCGACCAAGTAGCATGTGGCACACCACCATGGGCACTACATCACAATCAACGGTGTCTTCATAGGCGCCAATCTTGAAGGATACGGAGACGGTGTGTTGAATCTTGACGTTTCCATTGTCACTTAGACATTGCACATGGTAAGGGTGGGGGTGTTTCCGGAGTGTAAGGTTGAGCTTGGAGCATAGTTCGGTGCTTGCAAGATTGTGGCAACTCCCTCCATCGATGATAACCTTTATTGATTTGCCATTGATTCCGGCTCTTGTTTGGAATATGTTGCATCTTTGATCTTCATTGGGGAGTGCATGGGATGTCAACACTTTGGTCACCACAAGGGACGGGCTTGCATCATGCACACATAGGACTTGTTCTTGGTCTTCCAAGTCATCATCTTCATGATTGGTTGCGGCTTGTACCAAGGCTTCATATTCACCTTCACTCAAGTACTCCACATCTCCATCATCTCGAGTTATCATAACTCTTGTGTTCTTGCATTCAAAGGATTTATGTCCTTGAGCCCCACACTTGAAGCAAATGATGTTACTAGATCCCGTGGAAGGTTTGGAGGACATAGTTGATTGATCCGGCTTGAAGCTTGTTGTCTTGAAGGCACTCTTCCTTTGCTTAGGAGGATCCTTGGGAGCAATAGCACTTATGTTCTTGATGCTTGAGGATGTGTTTGTTGCATTTCTTACGGCGAAGAATGACTTTGTTTTTGCACTTGCTAAGTCTTCTCGCACTTGGCGCTCGGCTCTTGTAGCTTGATGAAGCAATTCAACCATGTTGGTGTAAGGCAAGAATTCCACTATCCTCTTGACGGGAATGTTCAATCCATTCAAGAATCTTGCTATTGTTTGCTCTTCTCGCTCATCCACATTGGCACTCATCATTGTCATGTGCATCTCCTTGTAGTATTCCTCAACGGACTTGAAGCTTTGCTTGAGTTGAGTAAGCTTGTTGAAGAGGTCGCGCTTATAGTGGTTGGGCACAAAGCGTTTGTGCATGACTTCTTGCATCTCTTCCCATGTGTCAATGGGCTCTAGATCTTCCTTGTCACGCTTCTTGTTCACTTCTTCCCACCAAACATTTGCCTATCCTTCAAACTCTAGTGATGCCATGGCCAATTTCTTTGCTTCGGAGAAGTTGTGTATGCGGAAAATCTTGTCAACCTTGAGTACCCAAGATAAGTATGCATCGGGGTCTTCCTCTCCATGGAACTTAGGCATGGTGAACTTGAGCTTCCCAAAGATTTCCTCTTCATTGCGGTCATTGCGTCTAGGAGGTGGTCTTGCATCCTCTTCATCCTCATTATGGTTGCGAGGTTGTTGAGGTTGATCCTCATTTCCATTGCGGCGGTTTGGAAGAGGAGGACGCCTTCCATGAGGTTGTCGGGGGTGTGGCATGACACTAGCTTCACTTGAGGCGTCTTCTTCATTTTGGTGCCTTGCTTCACCTTGATGAGCATGAAGTGCTTGATGAGCTCGATAATTGAGAGGGTTGTGTCTTCTATTGTCCCTATTGTTTCTTCTTGCGCCATCATCTTGTGGGGCATCAATATTGATGATTTGGCGTTCTTGGTTCACTTCTTGGTCGTCGTCATGAGGTGGGTTCCTTTGAGCATTGGCCACTTGAGATGGGCGCGGTTGCCCTTGTTGTTGACGTGCCTCTTGCTCATGGCGAAGACGTTCTTGCTCACGTGCATGAAGGAGAGCTTGATCATGACGGAGACGATGTTGTTCCTCTTCGAATTGAGCTTGGCAATTTGCTTGTTGTAGTCTCTCTTGTTCAAGTTGAGCACGTGCTTGCTCCACATCTCGAGCTTGTTGTTGAAGTACTTGAGCATCCACATTATGGTGGTGTGGGTCTTCATTAGAAGCATGGTAAGACGAGGATGAAGCTCGGTGTCTTGAACTATGAGAGCGCGAAGACCGTGAGTGTTGGCTTCGGTTGTTGGTGATGTTGGTAATAGCTTGTTCAAGGCGTGCCAACCTTTCTTCTTGCCTTCTCATGCTCGCCATGTTTTGTTGACCTTGAGTAGCAAGTGTGGCCCTCATATCATGGGCTTGAGCATCAAGCTTGTCATGGATGTCTTGTACTTGGACAATGAGGTCCCTTCTTTGCACTTGAGCTCGTTCTTCATAGCGTGCAACGGTCTCATCGATCCTTTCCGTGAGGTCATGGATACTCTTGTTGACGGCTTGAGTAGCTATCCAATGTTGGTGCCGTGTCATCGGTAGTTGGTTCCCCTCTCCACTAGACATGGTTACAACTAAAACAAGAACTATGTTGTGGGGTTAGAGGAAAGCTCACAAGTAAGTCAAAGACTCACAACAAAATTGGAAAGGTGTATCAAGGTGAGGAACAACCGGTTACACACACAAAAACAAAACTCTATATGGTGTTAGGTACGGATGTGGAAAGCCAAATGGAAGAACCAAATGAAAAGTCTATTGTCAAAAGTGGGTAAGATCCAAAAGTCACAAGTCAAAGGCGGTGATCACAAAAGGCATACACAAGGAGGAACACACGCGTGGGACAAAATGGGGTTAGCGCGACTTGGAAAATGAGCAAGAACAAAATGGTCCTAACGAAGACTACTAGCTCGGTGTCACGCTAACGCAAGAGAGACCGTGGCTTGGTTGCAAAATTGAGAAGCAACAAGATTTGCGCAAGACGCCTCTCTTCTCTTTTCTCTCTTTTGCTTATAAGCTTTGGACTCTTTTGTGTATAGGTGTCACTCACACACTTTTTCTTTTTGTATTTTTCTTTCTTTTTCTCACTATGTAAGGATACTACTATCTATGTAAGTATGTCACACTACTTTTGCTTATCTTTTCACACGAGCTTGCTTCGTAGCTTTTCTCAACACACGCACACCCTCACGGTCGGGACGCTTGCGCAATGCTTCGCAACACTAGAAAGCCACTCTCGATAGGAAAGGTACGCAAAAGAGGCTAGGGCTACAAGTTAGGAGCAAGTTATACCACTTGATGATGGTGGCCGACGATCTTGAACTTGTTATGGTGGAGGTGTCAAATGAACCGCTTGGATCCTCGGGGTGCCGTCGTCGTTGTCGATGTTGCGGAAGCTTTGTGGTAGCTGAAATGGCACTCAAACCGAAGTCCAAACACAAGGGGGTTAGTACCAAAACGAAAAACGAAGGTTGCTGTCAAAATTTCGGCCAGGCGGAACTTCCGGTCCTGAGGGGCGGAACTTCCGGTCCCGGGCGGAACTTCCGGTCGCAATCAGATCTGCGGGTTGTTCGTCGATTTGGGCGGAAATCCGGGCCGAAATCCTTCGAATTCGAGGAAAATTTGGCACTAAAAGCTGTGGCAAGGTGGGGGAATTGCAGATCAACACCAAAGACAAGTTTCTATTGGAGCAAAACCACAAATAACTCAACAAATCGCGAGATCGATCCAAGGCCAATTTGGGGCTATTTTTTGGGAAAAAAATTTGGAATTTTTTTTGGGCGAAATTGGTGGAATTGAGGGATGTGGGGGTCAAATCCGTGGCAACCAAAGAGCTGTTGATACCATATGATAAGGGCTAAGCCCAAGGGTGTGCCCGATCTTCACGGATTTGGATGGCATTCGTGGGGGAGGTGGATGAACACGAAGAACGTGGGTGGATGGCGGGGTGGATCGAAGATACAAACGCAACACACACACACAACCGGTTGTTCTTCGTTGGCCCGATACACCAACCCAATGGAATTGCAAGAAAAAGACCCACAAGGAGTAGAATCCCTCACAAAAGATTGGCAATAGCAATCGATAGGGTTCCAAAGAGGAAAAGAGTGCAAATAGATAGAATTGCAAAAGCAAAAGATCCAAAACACTAGAATTCCTAGAATGGAAGAGATCAATCGCCTAGAAGAGTAGATAACTTCGTAGATTGGTAGATCTAGAAGGGTTTCCCGCGGGAAAGAGCGTAGCTCATGTTTTCTCTTACATCAAGTCTAAATCTCAGATCTGAGCCAACAAGGCTATTTATAGGTGGGGGCGAAGGGGTAAGTTACAAGCTGAAAAGTGTTGTCTTGCTGAAGTTCGATGGGGCGGAAGTTCCGGTCATCTTGGGCGGAAGGTCCGGTCAGGGGCGGAAGTTCCGGTCTGGCGGGCCGGAAGTTCCGGTCGGGGCGGAAGTTCCGGCCAAGTTCCGGTCTTGTTCCGGAATTCCGCCATTGTCCCGCAGTAACATCCAGTATGGTTTTCGCGGACTTTCGGAACTTGGGCGGAACTTGGGCGGAAGTTCCGGCGGGCGGAAGTTCCGGTCCTCTGGGGCGGAAGTTCCGGCTGGACCCTTTTTCCTGGGCGCTGGAAGGCATCTTGAGGGCATCTGGCCGGAAGTTCCGGTCCTGGGGGCGGAAGTTCCGTCCTGGGTGCTGTAGCTCCATCTTCATCATTTCCAGCTCTCTCTCCATTTGCTTGGTCTCCATGGCTCGCTTCTTGGTCGATGTACCTGATTGAACATAGGGTATTGGCATGAAGTAGCAAGCCATCCAAAGGGGTGTCAAAAGCATACGTGGAGAGGAGCGAATTCACCTCTTGGCGTAGGGCTTGGGCTCGAGCTCGTGTCATTGGACCACGAGGAGGGCTTGTCGGTCTTGAGGCGGTGGTGTCCGAAGGCCACCCCGTATCACAGTGGGTACATCTAATCTGGCAGACTTGCTACCAGAATTCTATACCGCATGCATCAAATATATGTGGTTATCTCCTATTTTCAGAGGAATTACATCTTGCCAGATCAATAATGGCCAAATGGTTCTCTTCTGGAAAGATGAATGGAATAATACAATTATGCAAGATTCTTACCCTTGCTTGTTTTCATATGCTAAAGATGAGGATATTTCAGTGGCAGATTTTTGCTCTTATGGTAATATTTCAGAAATATTTTCTCTACCTACGTCTCCAAAAGCCTTTGCTCAATATCAGGAGATACAAGCAATCATTCAAAATTTGAACACACAGCAGGAAAGTGATATTTGGAAGTATAAATGGGGGGACAGATACTCTTCAAGAAAATACTACAAGTTTGTTCATAGGTTAATTGACCCCCAAGTTCCGTTTCCTTGGATTTGGAAATCTAAATTATGGCCAAAGTTAAAAGTGTTTGCTTGGCTTCTTCTTTCGGATAGATTAAATACTCGGAATATGCTAAAGAGAAGACATTTCAACATTGGAAATATTTTTTCGTGTGTCCTATGCAATTATGGAGAGGAAGAAACGTTGGAACATCTTTTCTTCCACTGTCCCTTTAGTACATACTGCTGGGCGAGATTGAACATTTCATGGAATGTCGATCGGGACAGATTTGACATGATATGTCAAGCAAAAGCAAACTTCCAGGAAAGCCTTTTTTTCGAAATTTTTACTATAGGCGCTTGGGGAATCTGGAAAGAAAGAAATAACCACATTTTCAAAGGAATTGCAACCTCAAGAGAATCCTGGAAGGCAAGAGTAATTACAGACTTGCAACTTCTAAGGTTCAGGGTAAACCAATACTTGGAAAACACTATTTCTCTTTTTATAGATAGACTGTGATAGACTTTATTCTTGGTTGTAAAAGTGGGTGTATGCACCCAAGATGATGTAAACATTATGGTTTTTAATAGAGTATCACAGTAGGAGCCTCTCCTACTGGTGTTGTTTCAAAAAAAAAAACGGGTCGAGCATGCGTATGGTTACATTTGGGCAACCCCTGCAGGGTGTACATCTTATCGATAAGCCGTGTCCACGGTTATGGACGACTTGGAATTGTATAGCTTGATCATAGAACAACCTACACCGTTATCTTGTTGCTAATAATCTGATAATAACTTGCGTAGTAATATAGTATTACTACAACCGATACCTAATAAAACCTGTCCACCGTTGAGTGCCTCTTACATTGCCTTTTCGATTTGTTGAAGGGGATATGTGTGTTTGGCTGGGTTATGTTTGTGTAGTATTTATCTGTTACCTTATGTGCTCTCTTATCTTCTCTAAGTAGATGGATGTTGTAGCGTGTCTCTATTGGTATAGTCTTGCTGCCGCTAAACCTACCATATAGCCCCCGGTGATATATTCGCATGACGAGCATAGCCATTTCTAGTCTCGCTAAGTACGTGTCGGAATTCGTTCCTTGGTACTTACTCTCGCCTTTTCTGTTTCTCTTTTGTTTCCTCCCTTTTGTCGGCAACCGATGGCCCGACTTCGGCAGATACAAGATGATGACGTTAGCAAGGTTACCCTTCCGGCTTGGCCTGGGCAGGGTTATGGACGCCACTGGTTATCTTCAGGACTCTTAGTCCAATTTGTATCTTGTCCGTACTCGAACGTATTCGATCTTCTGTATGATTCGGAGCTTTGTATTGTATATTTGTATCTTGACTCGTTGGAGTCGTTGTTGTAATATATCTGTATCTTGTGGACTCTATTGTAATCCTGTTATAATGTTACCGTCTGTGTTAATTCCTTTGGCATCACATGTGTGATTCATCGCGCACGTCATGTTGGAGGGCGTCTCTAAATCGATATCGTGCGGATTTCGGCGGGTTCGCTGGAATCCTCATGGTACCGGTTCCGGGGCATGAAGATTCATGGTTTTCAAGCCAACAAATGACATAGTTATGGTCATATTTGTGGCATAGTTTGTTATAATGTGCCCAAATTGGGCATGGTGGTGCATCTTGCCATTCCCAACAATGTTGCTGACTAGACTTTTCAACTTTTCGGTATAAAAAAATCATTTTTCATTTTCTATATGACAAAATAGGTTTATTTTCTGAATGGGATACATAAGATACGACTCAAAATGGCGTCTCTACATTTTTAAGATAAATTAGGCCATATATTAGTGAAAATTCCCAACTCTTTACATTTTTAGTGCTTTCTAGCTAGTTTCACACATTTAATTGACTTTATGCTGATTTATTGAAAGTAATTCCAATTTGAAATGTAGGTGTGTTATAACTTCGTCATATAAATCCCCAAAATCATTTTTAGATACATATTACTTACTATATACAGAAACCTGTGATAGAGAAGTAAAAAAACAAAATGTCTTCACAAGATGGACTATCGTGTGTATGAAGATTCATGGTTTTCAAGCCAACAAATGACATATAGTTATGGCCATATTTGTGGCATAGTTTGTTATAATGTGCCCAAATTAGGCATGGTGATGCATCTTGTCATGTTTGAAACCCAAAACCACTTCTCTTCATGCTTGACTTCATAAGACACAGTTTAGGGTTAGGGGTAGATACATGATTTGTCTGTTTTGAATATGTCTAGACCTTGTTTATCTACTTGAATATGCTTACTATATATATATGACGTAAGAAGACTATATGTGCGTTGGTTTTTCATTTTTTGTTTTTTTCTGAATGTTTATGCCCATTTGAATCTTGGTCAAATCCTATGTTTGACCAAGATTTAAACAAGCATAAATATGAAAATGAAAAGGTAAGCTTGGATCCTTCTTAGTCACTCTAAAATTAAGCTTTTGGGAAGTTTTTGAAATTTGCATGTTTGAAACCCAAAACCACTTCTCTTCATGCTTGACTTCATAAGACAGAGTTAAGCGTTAGGGGTAGATACATGCTTTTTCTGTTTTGAATATGTCTAGACCTTGTTCATCAAGTTGAATGCTTACTATATATGACATAAAAGGCTATGTGCTTTGGTTTTTCATTTTTTTGATTTTTTTGAATTTTTATGCCCATTTAAATCTTGGTCAGATCCTAGGTTTGATCAATATTTAAACATGTTTAAAACATGAAAATGAAGAGGTAAGCCTAGATCCTTCTTAGTCACTCTAAAATATATGAAGCTTGGGGGGTTCTTGAAATTTCCATGTTTGAAACCCAAAACCATTTCTCTTCATGCTTGACTTCATAAGACAAAGTTTAGGGTTAGGGGGTAGATACATGATTTGTCAGGTTTGAATATGTCTAGACATATATACCCAAGACATCTATCAATGAAATTACTTGATTCTCTCAATCTTCAGTTCTAAGCAGTTTGAATTTTATCTCCGATGATTTCATACTCATATCAAAACGGATGAAGCCTGGTGACCGGGTGTATACGTGAGCACGCATCCATTGGTTGACATGTGTCACATCTAGCAATCTACTGTTACCATCATTGTTGGGTTAGCAAACCACATCAGCACTAACAACACTTCCAAATTACGTAGGACCCATCTTTTGAATTTAAATATTGGGCCAGATGCACTTTCAAATCACGTAGGACCCACACCAAATACGCTTAGCGATGGATAAGACAACGTCAAGGCAACAGATCCAATTGACGAGAACCGGATCTCAACGCAGATCGTGTGGTATCTAGAGGGTGCTCACGTATACACCTAGTCACCAAATCCCCTCTCCATATCAAAATCATCCAAAACTACATCATGTTTGGAGAAACATTATCCTAGATGTGTTTGCGGTCCCTCTCAAAATCCATACTAGCCAGGAAAACATTATCTCCCTTCGCACTGAAGGTCAAACCTCTAGGATTGCCCCATTGTGGATGTAGAGCGCTACCAAGTCTGGATATGGAACTTTTTTACCTTACAGTACCTTCGCTAGCTTTTCTATGACCCCAGTGGCCACTTTTTCTCCTCCACCTCCCACCCCCATGCCGCCCCTCCTCCCACCCTTGCCATAGCAGATGATCGGCGACAAGATTCTAGCTCAGATTGTGTTGTACTTTAGCCAAGATCGTGTTGTAGGTCAAGATAGCCACACATTCCGCCAGAGGCCACTAAACCCTAAGAAAACGTTTCGGGCTTAACTTCTACCTAGGCCTATTATAACTAGGTAACCATGTTATATAACATGGGGCCACATGAGCTTATTACTAGGCTACAGATACTTGGGGGCCTCAGAAATTTGGGAGCCCATTTCGGTCAAGCTGAGCAAACATAACCATCGACGGGGATGTATATATGTTCACAGATTGTCGGAGACATAGATGAAAATTATGAAGAATACAAAGGGCAAATGGGGATCTGCCCCTACTCTATCCTGGTCAAGCCTTATATATGTGACTTGGCCTAGGGTTTTACATCATGTAGCGAGTCACCTAAACCCTAACCCGACTAATCATCATTGGATCCTTAGGTTGTTCTCCACGATGATCTCAAGTGGGTCAACTGGGCCATCAAGTTGTTCTAGACCTTGGCGACTAGGTCCAGCAAGAAAGCGAGTGGACCTGGTCTTGTATAGCAACTCACTTCATTTGACTATCCGGTTGGACATTCCCGTCACATTTCATGTGAGATCTATCTAGCAGATCCAAGGGCCCAAATTCCTCCAATATTAGGAGACAAGGCCAGTAGAGTTTTCCGGTTAATGCCGAAAATATCCCGCATGACCAGGCAGGTTTATACCTTGCATTCTCAGTTGACATGTCCGCTTTTTTTCGCGAAAACGCAAAAGCCTTACGTTTCGATGCATTGATAGATAAAAAAGAGTTTATGTACAAGTCCGAGTACGTACACAACACGCCGTACAACTTGACCCAAGAAAAGGAAAAGACTAAACTAGGGGAGTAACTGGCGCACGCCCCGGGCTCCCGCGTTCGCCCATTGCCGCGCCTCGGCCACGATGTCGTTGAATAAGGAAGTCACCGAGGGACGTGCGTTGTCGAAGACTGCTGCGTTCCGGTGTTTCCAAATCCGCCATGTCGTAAGCATGATAATCGACGAAGTGCCTTTGCGCAGTTGGCGAGGGGCGGTCCGCACCACTAGCGACCACCACTCCGCGAAGTCGCCCTCGTCCGTGGGAGGGCCTGAGGTGGATCGGATCCACGACAGGACCTCAAACCAAACTGTCCTAGAGAAGGAACATCCTGTGAGGAGGTGCCTCAAGGTCTCAGCCGACTGGTCACAAAGCGGGCATCTAGGCGCGTGTGGTAGTCCTTGCCGTGCCAACCTTTCACACGTCCAACATCTGTCGAGGCAGGCCAACCATACAAAGAACTTCACCCTAGGCGACGCCCAGAATTTCCAGTTAAGCTTCCAGGAGCCTGATATGATCGCTCCCTGAAAGAGTGTCATAACATGATCCGGCTGAATACTGGCTATCCGTCGTCCAACGCCAAACCAACCTGTCTGGTTCCGCCGAAAGTTGGGTGTCTCTGAGCCGGCCCTCTCTGAGCCGGCCCCACAACTGCACGTATTGCCACAGTGCCAGGGCGCTCCGTGCACCTACTATGTCAGGGATCCAGGTGCGTTCAACCAACGCCTCACGGACCGTGCGCACCTTCCGTCGGCGCTTCGGCACCAAGGCATATCAAGGAGATGGCGCCGGAGGTGACGAGAGTAGTAAACGGACGGCAAAATGACCTAGCATGTACAGAACTAGAGAAAGCCAAGAATTGCATGACAGCAGAGTGCATGATAGTACATGTTAAAAGGACAAGGAACTGAACCATTCGAATATTTTAGCATGCTCGTACTATATATAAGTGAACTTCCCAATAAATCATTGACAGTCATACGAAGATCAAGGTTTCACATCACCTTGCTCCAATAAATGATCTCATTTGTTTGTAGTCCAGGATATGATCTTCAGAATCGTGTGTTATAGAACTGCAGAAACTATGAGGTTTCAAACAATGGTAGAAATATCAAGGTTTCGGCAGACGCTAAGTCCATACAAATGTGGAGCATCTAAACAAGAGAAACTTTCCAAGTCTGCCGCTTCAGCAGATGTGTGAACTTTCATGATGTTCTCCACTGCAATTCCAATTGGATGCGTCCATTCTTCGAGTCGATTAAATGGTATTTCTCATTGATCCTCTTGTTGCTTATAACATCAGCCAGACTGATGACAACATAGCCAAGGTTTTCCTACAAGAACACAACAACAAATAACACATATCCGAAATAGAGCATGAATAGCTAGCCATGAGCGGGTGATAAAATTAACTTTTTTTATTATTATAAGCGGACATTACTGTAAGACCAAACGTGCCAAGTACATTCTTCATGTTTATTTCAGGTAACGAGTAACTAATGTACTTATGCGGAACATCCCATCTTGAGAGTGGCAACTTCTAGTATTAATAGATTCAACAGACAGATGTTTTGAAGCAAAGACTTCTGAGGTTATTGTGAAATGATACATATATTTTAAGTGACTCGCAACTTGCTAAGTACATTGCAAATTTTCAATCAATCATTTTTGGCAGGATTTCCAAAAAAAAAAATACCATGTCACAATAGAAGGGCCAAATATCAAAAAACAGAACCACTACCTTGGAATGTATACCAATACTTGGTGGCCTGCTCATAACTTCAATCTGCATCTTATCATTTGTGGGTGGTTCCTCACAAACAAACTGAAATTCTTCTTCCCAGCGTGGATCTCGGTTTTTCTTAATATGCTGCACAAATCAATGGAAGTAAAAATGTTTCATTTGAGCTTACCCCACGAAAAAATTGGCTTGCCAAAATATTGATCAAGGTTTTACTTTCCCATGAGTAGGCTAAGTTGGCAAGAAAAATGAACTAGAGTGGGCAAAAGAGCCACAAACATGCCAAAAGAGTTGGCAGCCATCCAAACAAACACCAAAATTTGTACATGACCAAAGAGTTGGTAGTGTAGATTCTGGTCACCATCCAAACATATCCTACCTGTCGTCTCAATAATTTATTCAAAGAAATATATATACAGAAGTGTTAACATACCTTAGTCTTCCTTTCCTCACCCATAAAGACGATTCTTGCATATGGATTAGTGTGATGCTTTCCTTCAACGTCCTGTGCTTCATGGACAATAACTACAAGCAAACCACCACCTTCTGGCGTGCCATCAGGAGCTTTTTCAATTGTACCAGACTCATCACATGTATCAAGATCAGCATCACCCTCCTTGAAAGGATTATATGTCAGTTCAACAGTGAGCTGTCCTCGGAACTTCTCATTTACAGGATCATTTGAATCCATGGACTTGAGCAAGTTAAGCGTAACTGATTTTGTCTCATCAGGAATCATGTCTTTCAATGGGATAACATTCATTCCCATCTTGTCATGCTTTCCAACCTGAGAAGGAAGATATAGGTTTAAAAATATAACCAGGGTAAACATCAAAGGTACCAAATATGGAAGCATTAGCCATTACCTGCTCCCAATCAAAAACGGTAAGCTCAAGAGCCTGAGATTCTGGATCTTTGACAACTAATTTGAACTCCTCATTCCATTCAGGGTTCAGGTTGCTTCTCTTAACTGAAGTTTTCTTCGAAGGGAGTTTCTCCTCTGTTAGCTTTACCTTCACATATGGATCTGATTTTCCCATCAAATCTTTCTTCATAAGTTTAACAGCTCGTACAACATTAACATGCAGAATTCCAACGGGCTTCTTTTGTGCTCTTCATGTTCAATGACATAGAAAAAATATTAACCAACTGGCGATGAAAAAAAAATTAGTTAAATCACACTATATCATTACTTCGCAGGATCCATAATTGGCACCTCAAGAACTTTGGGCCACAAGTACATATTGGCTATCTGAGTCTTGATCATGTCCTGCAAGGGGAGACAACGGTTGAAAAATATGTGCATGTGTGTCTTACAAATACATGACATTATGTTGATATATGAATAAAGGAGGAATTAGGTTAACAATGTGTTGGCGGAATAATTGGACACACAGGATTAGTGTATATGATGATATGGAAACTCAAAAATTTAATAAGCAGAAAACTATGAGGAATAAATTACATCCTCAGAATTTGATGAAATAAGCACTCTTAACATAAAAGCATTACCTGAACAAATGCATAAAGTCCTGGAATTGCCATGACATCTGCTCCCAAGAGTTTCAGACCAAAGTCAACATGTGGCTGCAAAAGGTGAACACAATAAGTTGACAATTATATAAGAAATGGTCAAAATGGATGCATGTTTCAGAATTTACCTTCTCCATCAGTGAGACCAGTATTTTAGCAAAACAAGGAAAGCTAGGGACCAATGGCTTCAATGTTATGCGCGGCAGGGCAGAAACTTGCAAATCAATTACCTATAGTATTAGAGAAGATATGATCAGCATAAGATGCTAACTAAATTTGAAGCCTTTAAATAGTATTGATCCCTTGAAGATGAAGTGTGGCAGCGAGCATATCAACTTATCACAATTACTGATTAGTTCTACCTGTACAGATGCTTTTATCCCAAAGGCTTTGACTATAATGGTGATGTTAGGATTTCCAGCCCACTTTATTGAAGGCTCCATTATGAGTTCCTGTTCGTCTGTGGTGTAGACCTTCATCCCTATGTTGACGATTAAGTTAAGGTAAAATCAGCTCTTCTCAACATAAAGATTTCTATGGTCTAACCTGGCATGTATTTTCATCGGTATATAACACTGAGGCACAAATAGATTGGTAATTATAAAGGTTCAAGGCGAGCAGGTAAGTATGCATTGATTAGATGGCGAGCAATGGTAAATTATGCTACTTCTTTTGAATCCTGATCTTGTAACATCCTGGCAAATTCAGCCACTTCTTTTGAATCTTTATCTTGTAACATCCTGGGAAAATAACTATGGTCTATACAAGGAGCATGAATAGCCCCTCTATCTGGATCATCAATTGCATAGTCCGAAGGAAAAATAAGCAATCAATTCATCCATAGCTTCAATTAATGCCCAAGGGGAGCTTATGCAGATAATTGATCTATGGAGACAAGCAATCACAGCCGTGATTGGTAACGCAGTTCAGTAATCAACACCTACATTTGTTGGGCATGCTTAACGGGTGTTCCTCCATATGTAATACCATAGTACCGAGGTGATACAGACACTTCAGATCTACAAACGCCACGAGCGCCGGACCGTCCTCAAAACTCGACCTTGCCTAACCTACAACTTGCGTCTAGTCTTTTTGGCTGGCTACCAACTGTGTTTTTATGTATTATAGGCCCAGGTAACAAGAGTTTGAGTCCAACACGTAACCTACCGCTAAATTAGTGGTTTGTATGAACACCACTTTGCTATAAACGATGCTAATGAGAAATGCATTCCTCCAGGCCATGTGGTCAATAATGGTGGTGGGAACTTTGTGGCAGGTGCCAATGGTACCATGGACGCAACTCATGATAGCATTGTTGATGCTCTGTGATAGCATTGTTGATGTTCTGATGGCCGTGTGAGAGTGGGATGTAATAGGTGCAACCGATATATTGCCATGAGAACTTTATAGTTTGCAACCAAACAACGGGTTGATAATACATTATTGTTAGTAGTAGTCGATATGTTATGATGTGTTCAAATTTATTGCCATGTGAGAAATGTATGTATACACTAGCTATGTTACTAAACAAATGTAATTCCACTTAAATCTAGTGGAAAAATGCTCAATCTCGACGAAAAACACTTCTCAATTTTGTTGTTTTCGGTTATAACAATATAATCAGCACTTAAACCTGATCAACAGAACTATAGGAGCATTGAGGACATTCAAGACATTTTAGGTGCAGCCGCAGCTGCACCAGCCAGTGAAACAAACAGACAGCAGACAGCTCCAACCTTTCAGCTCCAGCTGATTCTGGCACCTGCAGCCATGGACCTCCAGCCCAAACAAACACAACCTTAAACGTCTACCTCAAGCAATAGCAGGTCAATTCCATGCATGCCATCACATGTGACAATGACAAATGTAGTGAATTAACATGCTATTTAGGCTGGTATAAGAATTATCATTGGTCACACATGATTAAGCTTACAGAGTATTATGCCTATATATAGACCTTAAGACCAATACATTTTATGCAACATAAGTTCAGAGGCTTGTAGTTTGGAATTGCCAGAAAACCATAAAAAACTACTCTTACATGCTTCGCTCACATGGTATAAATTCACTTTTCTGATACACAAATTGTACAGTTAAGCTAGGAAAATAGATCTCGTCACACGTGACTGCTTAATTGTCGCCACAACAGACCCCAATAACGCAGGTCACTCTTTTCTCAAGATATGCTTGGGTTTATTTGTATTACAAAATCAAGTCAAATAGCATACCTGGGTTCAACTGCTAGATGATGACCCAGAATTAACACAAAATTGTGGAAGCTTAAGCAAGGCCAAACAAAGGCTAATACACCAGGCATGCCTGACTGGCTTTTATTAACTCAGTAAATTTATTTCGCAAATAGGAGCATAGCAACCTACCCAATTATCTAACGAGGCCAAACAAGCCATCTAGGCCTTCTCTCTTTCTTGTTCCCTATTGTTGTTTTGACAGCATTCTGTGTATTTCACATCTAAAAGTAGATAGAATTTGATTCTTCAAAAGCTACCTCGCTTTGCTATCGAGACATTCTTAAATACTATTTGGAAAGAGGGAGCTACTTTTCTAGAGAAAAATAATTCTTTGGAATAAAGCTATAAAGCTCGGTAACTTAAAACATCAGATGACTAACCTTGAAACACTGGTGGTAGTGAACCTAATGTTAACGTCTCAAATTCAACTGAATCAATCTTGTATTTTGCAGTATTCTCAGCAATAATTGGTTTAGCGATTTCCTTTGCAGTTTTACATACGGCCTGAAAATGATAATAATAAAACAAAGGCAAAAATAACTTACGGAGTACAAAGAATCTTGCCCTCTTAATAACTATGGGCAACATACATACCTTGTCAAGATAAGGCCACATATGCTCAACAAATTTGGTTAGCCAGTCGATCTTTATGAATGAACGAAAGACAGTCAAGTTAGGTTGTAGCTCTCAAAATACAAGATGTATGGAAAAGGAATAGATTCACCAAAAGCGTAAGCATTACCCGATCAAAGTCTGGATTTTTCACCCAATGAGGTATCTCGGGAAGCATGCTTTCCAATGATTTTGTATCAAGCTCAACAATTGGCCTGATTAAAGGGTGCTGAGCAACCACCATCAACGTAGGAAATGTGAAGTTAGGCATTGTGGATAAATATTTATCACGTTAAGTTCACAATCACCGCTACAAAATTAAAAGAGATTTATCCACTAGTGTGAAGCAAAAGCAATATCTATGTTTTGATACATCTAACAGACACATAAATTGAGCTTTGCACCTGCAGGTATGCAATCAAACTTTTGCATCCTAATGCGTGCACATATGCAGAAAGCACATACGAAATGTCTGCTTGTGGTTCTTTGAAAATGGAAGCTCTGTTGCCCCCATGTCTGGTTGTGGTGTTTCATATATGATATATCCAGAAGAATACAAATTACAGTTGCAGTAAACCTTGGAAATACAAAAGAAAATCATAGCAAATAGGCCTTTAAGACGTCATGCAGAAACAGGGAATAATCATTGTGACCTCTTTTACTTATATTCCTATTAGACTAACACCCTGCTGGAGCAAGCAGCATGAAATATATTAAACCTGTAACAGGGAAAAAGAGCAGAGTACCCTTGAGTAGTCCAGCACAATACAACTGATATGCATTATCAAATCCTTCAAATTCAGTTTTATTTGCTTACTTCCATTGGACAGATGTCACGAATAATTAAGGTTGCTCTTCACCTCTAGCAATCTGGCCCTGGCAACTAACTTTTTCTTTGTCGGGGATAAAGGCACAGGAAATGCAACTTATAGTAGCATCCAATCAGACCACGATTATATTACATGATTAAGATTTAAGATGAACACTGGCCAGCTACGACTACACTAGGTCAGCCCCCAAAATAAAATGAGGAGCTAAACTTCGGAGTCCCAGGCTTGTTTGACACCGGAGAGACCCACATTCAAAACTGAAAACAACTGCCGCACTTCCTTCCAGTTCCAGTCGTTCTCCTAAATGCCCAAAATTACACGGAAGAAGCAAATCGTACCTTCACATCAGTGGGCTGGAAGTAGATGAAGAGGAAGTACCCAATCACAAGCCCGATGGTGACTCCCACCCCAAACCCGAAGAAACCCAGCACAGTGCTGAAAACGCCCATCTCCCTCCACTCTGCGACCTAGCAAAAGCGAGCAGCCAAGAGAGCAAAGAACACCGACGCGGTCTTGGGTCACATGGGGAGGCAAGAAGCGAGGAACAAAACTGCGCAAGACGAGAAAGAAGCAGACGACGAGATCTAGAAAAGGGGGAGGAGACGAGGGGTTAAACAACAACAAAAGCGCCCGTAACAGCCAGGATGGCATTTAATGATGGTATGAACATGAGTAAACCGCACTGGCTGTCTCAAGGGTGTGTTTGGATGGGAGCCCGAGGCTGCCAAGCCAAATAATTGGTGTTGACCAGCTGCTTGGTCATGGTTTGGATTGGAACCATTTTTTGGCGAGTCCATGCTAGCCTCAGCTCTGCAGTACTATTTTAAGCCAACGCGTTGGCAAATCGTGAGCGGCAGAAAGCTGCGTCAATATTTTGGCTGCCCTTGCATTGGCGGGGCTATCCAAGGCAAAAATCAAACAGACCCCAATTCTTTTCTCTTCCCTTCATTTTAGTCCATATTCTTTAAAATTGAACGTTTAGGTCCTAAATCTTTTATAAGTGATTCATCGGAGGTCCTAAATCGGTCTGGCCAGTGTTGACCTGTCTATGTGGCGTTTGACCACTGCCACGTTGACAGTGGAGCCCTCGAGACGAACCGGTTGGACTAGCAAATTTGCCAAAAGGCCCACTATTTTGTAATTCGTTCAAAGCCAGGGCGGGTAGGCCCACCACCACCACCGCTAGGTACTCCCGCCGCCGTACTCCGGCGAGGTAAGGGTGCCTCCGACGAGAAGATGGGACCTAGCCGTGCCACACCACCCGTTCCGTTGGAGGGCGAGGAAGCTCGCAGTGAGCCCCCGTGGAGGACGGCTAGGAGGATGGCGCGATGGAGAGTCACGCGGTGGGAGTGGAGGATGGCGTGGGCCGTGGGAGGCGTCCAGTTGGCCTCCATCACGAGCACCGATGAGGCTAGAGGGAGCGCACGGACGTGCGCGGCGGGAGGAGATTGGGCGGGGCGGCGTTTGACTAGAGATGGGGAAGAAGTCGTTGGGGCGGCCAATTCTTGGTGCTTTGGTTCGATTCCTTCCACCAGAAGGAGGAGGACGTGGAGGTGGTCCTGCTGGGCGATTTGGAAGAGCCAGGGAAGGATCGGGACAGCACCACGACAGGGGATTGGAGGAGGACGACTTGGCCGGAGCAGGGATGACATGCGGTTGAAGCAAGCGGACCTGCGGGCGGCATGCGATTGGAGCAGGGGATGCGGCGCAGGTGGAGCTGGGACAACGCCATCCCTGAGCCGTGAGCATGTTGCTCCGCCGGCGGCGTGCTCCGGACGGTGAGTCGACATGAACAACATCTTGAGGGTTTATTTGCAAATATGGAGGGTGACTCGTACGCCTCCCGGGACGTGGCATCGGTCAACTCGGGTCAAACCAGTTTAGGACCTCCCGTGAATAACTAACATTAGAATTAGGATATGTATGTTCAATTTTAAAGAATAAGGACTAAAATGAAGGTGCGGAAAAAGAGCCTGTGCGGTTTACTCTATGAACATACATTACTAGTGGTAGCCTTATCGAAAAGGACTCCTGCAAGCAGCATCCGGCGATGGTTAGACTGGTCATAGTGGTGAGTAACTTAGACTAGTAACGAATGTAATATTACTAGTCTAGGTTACTACCTTTATAGTGGATAGTAATTTATATGTGGTGTCATGCATTGTATTATTTATTATGTTGTAGACTCGTTTTCTCTTAAGGTGTGTGATGTTATGGTAACATAGCTAGTTACCACCTCACTCTCTTTCTTCATTTATTAGTATGCCATGTCACCAAAATGTCTTAAGATATGTGATGTTACTAGTTATGTTACTCCTACTATGAGCAGTCTTAGAGCATCTCGACGTCCCGCGAAGCGTTCCCAAAGATTTTTACAGCGCGTTGGATATTTTTTTCGTTTTCAGCCACGCTCTCGGGTCTTTTCGTCTGGCGCAGTCCAATACGGTGTCCGGCGCTCCGGAACCCATCCCCGGTCAACGAGGAATGTTCCTAGCGCGCCGGACACAACAAGAAGCGAGGCGGGAAATGGTGGGCCCGACGCGTCAGCGACACACGAATGACGCTCAATCGTCACCTACCTAGTGACGGTGTTGTTGCCGTGAAGGGGAACCGTCATAGTGGCAACCGCGCCAATCTATGCGTGAATCGCCAGCATGGAGAACGAACTCCGCGGAAGAGCAACCGCAACCCTCTTCGATATATGCGTCGACATTCATCCCCCCTCAATAAGACCTATACGTATGTGCATTTCGATCTTCAACCGGCCGGAGCCATTCATCTCTCCTCTCCTCTCTGACCATGAGTGTAGCGACCCAGGAAAATACCCCTAATAGATTTGCTAGTTCTTCTTCGTTTATGCATCATCATAACATCATGCATCATACCATCCATGTTTTTACTAAATAACATTATTTTATAAACTTTATCTATTGTATTTCCCTCTCATATGTCTTATATAATAAAAAACTTTCTTCCTCCTTTAATTTAAATAAAACCTCTCCCGTCCTGGGCTCTCTCTCTGGCCTCTCCCCCCGTGGCCCATCTCTACCTCTCCTCCCAGCAGCCCACCTCTCTCGCTCCTCCGGCCCACCTTCCTTTTCTCCTCCACCTGGCCCGTACCCCTTCGCAAACTACCCCATCATCTTATCCCCTTCATCCTCGTCAGCGTGGAGAGCGACAGGAGCACGATCCTCTCGTGCTCGCTTCCGTCACCACCACACCCACACTGCGGCCACCTGCTCCCCCTCCTCTTTTATCTCTCTGTGCCAAACCCTAGCGCACCAACCCCTCTCATTTTCCTCCCTCGCCCACTGATTTCCCCCTCGCACACGCCGCTCTCGTTCCCCTCTCCTCTTCCTTCTTCTCCACGAAAGAACCGAGCAGAAAACCCCATCTCGCCAGCGTCGGCCTCACCATGGTGTCGTCGATTCCGACCGTCCCGTGCCAAACCAAGGCCACCTACAGCACCGCCTCGTCTTCCTTCACCTCATGCTGCAAGGAATCGACCCGAGGCGCCCTGATTCCCCCGCAATTTCGCCGATTCTCCCCGGCGTCTGCGAGCTCCGGCGAACTTTCTGGCCTCCTTCATCGTCCCCCGGCCTCCCCGAGCACATCCTCGCACTCCTAGTAAACTGGCGCTTCTCCCTAACCTCTTGTCGTTCCTCTTTTTTCCCTGGTTTGTCTCTTCCCCGACGGTGATGTCATGTATCTGTTGCCGCCGACACCGCTCCGATGAACTCTAGACCACGGCGCTGCCCCAATCAGGTCCACGTCGGCGAGACACGTCGAACGCGCCTGGCCTCGCTTCCTGGGATGCCTCCAATCACCGGCGAGTTTCCACGCTATCGCGGTGACCACCGTCTCCGGGGACGCGGGCGGCATCCTTCTGCCGAACAGGTTCAGTGCACGCTTGGATGGTTCGCCATGTCAGCAGCCAGCGTGGCACTGGGCCCCACGCGTCGATGACCGCGGGTCAAACCACCCTCGATGAGAATCCCCTCCCCGCTCCAGATCTGCAAATCTTGCACAAAGCCCCCTGCTCCTTCTTTCTTATCAACCCGGCGTCCCTGCCACCTGTCACCTTTTGCAAAACTCCCTGTACCTAATTCAAACCAACCCGGGGTCCTCCCCCTGTTTCGAAATTGAAACTGAACCCTTTTCTTATTTAAACAAATCTGTATTTCTATTTTAATTAACAAAAACCAATATGTTAATAACTTTTGAACGGTAACTCAAAATAAAATGTTTTATATATGAAAATTGATCAGAAAAATATGAGGAACATGAATATACCATCCATTCGTCTGTTTGCATCTCGCATCATGTCGCGCATTGATAGTCGTGCATGTTCACCTAACATATATGCGGAGTATTTCGGAACACCAACGTGGTTTTCCCCATTCCGTTTAACTTTGAAGTAGCGCACCCCTGCCATGCTACTGCCATGTTAAGCAACCTTTAAATTTGTCGGTAGAAATGCAACTCTAACCTAATTTGGTTGTTCGGGTTCTGACTCCGCTTAAAATTGAATAAGTTGCATCGCATCATAATTGCCATGTCATGCATATCATCTTGATCATGTTGGGTCTTCTTTATCCGTAGTAGTAAGACTTGCATACGTTGTGTGTTCCAGCATTTGCTTCTTCCCGGATAGGATCACGAAGTGGTGTGGTGAGATACGACAAGTTCTCCGGATGTTCCTCGACAAGCTTTAACAGGCAAGCATTTCCCATACTTCTGCCTCTGCAGAAGTCACTCACCTATTTTATTTTGCCTTCTCCCTTATGCTATCCTTGAGTTGCGTTCTTGTCACGTGTCCCTTCCACTTGTTACCTCAAGCAACCTATATTGCCTCCACCAACCACCTACAGCTATTGTTTGGTTTCGGGTCTGCCTTGCGAGTCGTAGTGGATGCTACTGTTGTTTTATCTCGTTACCGTTATTGCCATCTTATCGGGTTATCTGTTGGGGAATCATGACACATGGTCTATGGATATATTGTTGGAGATAATCATGCTTTACTTATTGTTAACAACTAAAATGGTAAGCAGATGCATCTGTGAGCCCCTTTGCGAAAGCATCGGAACTTTGACTCACTAATTTCCCCTAGGACCCGAGTTCTTGTTATCTGTTCTGAGACTGAGCGCTCTAACCACACGTGGGTATGTTTCTGGGTCTCCCCTCGACCACTGCCGGAATCTGCAGCTTTGTCCAGTGGCCACAATTAGTTTGCAATATTTTACCATTTGTTGTTGCGTGCATGCCAGCTTGTTACTTATTTACTTTGGGAAGCCCCTGGGTGCCTTGTATCCCTTGTTTCTGGTATGCACGTATGGGTTTGTGGCCTGAGCGTTTATCGCATGCTGAAGCAGGTCATTCGCCCCTGTGTGTGTTTTGACCCTCGGAAGCCGTGCACGCAATAGCTAGGTCCGCTTCGGAGATTCGGCCGGACTTCGATACAGGTTCAACTTGGTTAGGTGGCTTCCTAGACATTGTTGTCGTGAAGGAGAGTGCGAGTCATGATATCCACCTATCGCAAGTGGGTTGATCATGCGTGTGGGCACATTTGGGTACCCCTGCAGGGTTACATCTTATCGATAAGCCCTGTCCGCGGTTATGGACGACTTGGAGCTGTATGACTCGACCATAGATAACTTACACCTGTTGTTTCAATACTAATAACTTGCATAGTAAGATAGAACAACTTAAATAATACCTGGTTAAAAATTGTCAACCGTGTGAGTGCCCTTGTAAGTACTTCCTTGCGAGGGGGGAACACATCGGCTGTGTTATGTTTGCTGAGTATAGAACTGTTAGTTTATGCGCTCTCTCACCTTCTCTGATAGACGGCTGTTGTAGAGTGTCTCTATAGGTTTTTTAGTGCTTGCGCGCTGCTGTTTAACCCTGATACGTCTCAAACGTATCTATAATTTCTTATGTTCCATGCTACTTTATTGATGATACTCACATGTTTTATACACACTTTATGTCATATTTATGCATTTTCCGGCACTAACCTATTGACAAGATGCCGAAGAGCCAGTTGTTGTTTTCTGCTGTTTTTGGTTTCAGAAATCCTAGTAAGGAAATATTCTCGGAATTGGACGAAATCAACGCCCAGGGTCTTATTTTTCCACGAAGCTTCCAGAAGACCGGAGGGGATACGAAGTGGGTCGACGAGGCGCCACCACACTAGGGCCGCGCGGCCTAGGGGTGGCCCGCGCCGCCCTAGCGTGTGGGGCCCCCGTCAGCCCTCCGACTCTGCCCTTCCGCCTACATATAGCCTTCGTCGCGAATACCCTAACCGAGAGCCACGATACGGAAAACCTTCCAGAGACACCGCCGCCAATCCCATCTCGGGGGATTCAGGAGATCGCCTCCGGCACCCTGCCGGAGAGGGGAATCATCTCCCGGAGGACTCTTCATCGCCATGATCGCCTCCGGATTGATGTGTGAGTAGTTCACCCATGGACTATGGGTCCATAGCAGTAGCTAGATGGTCGTCTTCTCCTCATTGTGCTATCATCGTTGGATCTTGTGAGCTGCCTAACATGATCAAGATCATCTATTTGTAATGCTACATGTTGCGTTTGTTGGGATCCGATGAATATGGAATACTATGTTATGTTGATTATCAATCTATCATATATGTGTTGTTTAAGATCTTGCATGCTATCCGTTGCTAGTAGAGGCTCTGGCCAAGTCGTTACTTGTAACTCCAAGAGGGAGTATTTATGCTCGATAGTGGGTTCATGCCTCCATTAAATCTGGGACAGTGACAGAAAGTTCTAAGGTTGTGGATGTGTTGTTGCCACTAGGGATAAAACATCAATGCTATGTCTAAGGATATTTGTGTTGATTACATTACGCACCATACTTAATGCAATTGTCTGTTGTTTGCAACTTAATACTGGAAGGGGTGCGGACGCTAACCTGAAGGTGGACTTTTTAGGCATAGATGCATGCTGGATAGCGGTCTATGTACTTTGTCGTAATGCCCAATTGAATTTCACACTACTCATCATAACATGTATGTGCATTGTCATGACATCTTTATTTGTCAATTGCCCAACTGTAATTTGTTCACCCAACATGCTTATTCTTATCGGAGAGACACCACTAGTGAACTGTGGACCCCGTTCCATTCTTTACATCGAATACAATCTACTGCAATACTTGTTCTTACTGTTCTTCGCAAACATCATCATCCACACTATACATCTAATCCTTTGTTACAGCAAGCCGGTGAGATTGACAACCTCACTGTTAAGTTGGGGCAAAGTATTTTGGTTGTGTTGTGCAGGTTCCACGTTGGCGCCGGAATCCCTGGTGTTGCGCCGTACTACACTCCGCCACCATCAACCTTCAACGTGCTTCTTGACCCCTACTGGTTCGATAACCTTGGTTTCTTTCTGAGGGAAAACTCGCCGTTGTACGCATCACACCTTCCTCTTGGGGTTCCCAACGGACGTGTGCTTTACCGTCACGAGCAGCGTTTTTTCTGGCGCCGTTGCCGGGGACCTGAAGAAAAGTTACACCACAGAGATCTCTAACTCCCATGTCAACTTTGCGCCAGCAGCTTTTTCTGGCGCCGTTGCCGGGGAGATCAAGACACGCTGCAAGGGGAGTCTCCACTTCCAATCTCTTTACTTTGTTTTTGTCTTGCTTTATTTTATTTTCTGCTTTGTTTGCTGCATTATATCAAAAAACAAAAAAATTAGTTACTTGCTTTACTTTATTTACTATCTTGTTTGCGTTCTCCATTTTAAAAAAAAACACAAAAAATTAGTTACTTGCTTTTATTTTATCTAGTTTGTTTTATTTACTATTGCTAAAATGGGTACTCCTGAAAATACTAAGTTGTGTGACTTCACTAGCACAAATAATAATGATTTCTTATGCACACCTATTGCTCCACCTGCTACTACAGCAGAATTTTTTTGAAATTAAACCTGCTTTACTAAATCTTGTTATGAGAGAGCAATTTTCTAGTGTTAGATCTGATGATGCCGTTGCCCATCTTAATAATTTTGTTGAACTATGTGAAATGCAAAAATATAAGGATGTAGATGGTGACATTATAAAATTAAAATTGTTTCCTTTCTCATTAAGAGGAAGAGCTAAAGATTGGTTGCTATCTTTGCCTAAGAATAGTATTGATTCATGGACTAAATGTAAGGATGCTTTCATTGGTAGATATTATCCTCCTGCTAAAATTATATCTTTGAGAAGTAGCATAATGAATTTTAAGCAATTGGATAATGAGCATGTTGCTCAAGCATGGGAAAGAATGAAATCTTTGGTTAAAAATTGCCCTACCCATGGACTGACTACTTGGATGATCATCCAAACCTTTTTTGCAGGACTAAATTTTTCTTCGCGGAACCTATTGGATTCAGCTGCTGGAGGTACTTTTATGTCCATCACTCTAGGCGCCGCAACGAAGCTTCTTGATGATATGATGATTAATTACTCTGAATGGCACACTGAAAGAGCTCCATAAGGTAAGAAGGTAAATTCTGTCGAAGAAACCTCCTCCTTGAGTGATATGATTGATGCTATTATGTCTATGCTTGTGAATGGTAGATCTAATGTTGATCCTAATAATGTTCTGTTAGCTTCTTTGGTTGCTCAAGAAGAACATGTTGATGTGAATTTCATTAAAAATAATAATTTCAACAACAATGCTTATCGGAATAATTGTAGTAACAACTATAGGCCATATCCTTCTCATAATAGTAATGGCTATGGTAATTCTTACAACAATAATAGGAATGCACCCTCTGGTCTTGAAGCCATGCTTAAAGAATTTATTAGTACACAAACTGCTTTTAACAAATCTGTTGAAGAAAAGCTTGGCAAAATTGATATTCTTGCTTCTAAAGTTGATAGTCTTGCTGCTGATGTTGATCTTTTGAAATCGAAAGTTATGCCTAATGAAACTAAAGATATTAAGTCATTTGCTACAGCAAACGCCATCCAAGTTCGAATTAATGAGAATATTAGATTGATGGCCGAATTGCGTGCTAGGTGGGAGAAAGAAGAAAATGCTAAAGATGATAATGTAGCTAAAGTTTGGACTATTACCACCACTAGTAATGCTAATGCTTCACATGTTGCTACACCTCCTACTATCAATGGTAAAATAATTGGTGTTGGCAATGTTTCTACTCCTAATGCAAAGCTTGAAAAACTGCCTGAAATTGCTAAAACTGCTGAAACTGCTTGTGATAAAACCGCTGAAATTTTTCAAAATATTGGGAATAATGATCCCATTGCTTTAGATCATAATGGTTTAGATTTTGATGATTGTCACATCTCTGAAGTTATAAAGTTCTTACAAAAACTTGCTAAAAGTCCTAATGCTAGTGCTATAAATTTGGAATTTACAAAACATATTACAAATGCTCTCATAAAAGCCAGAGAAGAGAAACTAAATTGTGAAACTTCTATTCCTAGGAAGTTAGAAGATGGTTGGGAGCCCATCATTAAGATGAAGGTCAATGATTTTGATTGTAATGCTTTATGTGATCTTGGTGCAAGTATTTCTGTTATGCCTAAGAAAATCTATAATATGCTTGATTTGCCACCATTGAAAAATTGTTATTTGGATGTTAATTTTGCTGATAATTCTACAAAGAAACCTTTGGGGAGGATTGATAATGTTCGCATTACGGTTAACAATAACCTTGTCCCCATTGATTTTGTTGTCTTGGATATTGAATGCAATGCATCTTGTCCCATTATATTGGGAAGACCTTTTCTTCGAACTGTTGGTGCTATTATTGATATGAAGGAAGGTAATATTAAATATCAATTTCCTCTCAAGAAAGGTATGGAACACTTCCCTAGAAAGAGAATGAACTTACCTTTTAATTCTATTATTAGAACAAATTATGATGTTGATGTTTCGTCTCTTGATAATACTTGATTCACACTTTCTGCGCCTAGCTGAAAGGCGTTAAAGAAAAGCGCTTATGGGAGACAACCCATGATTTTACTTCTGCACTTTTATTTTATATTTGAGTCTTGGAAGTTGTTACTACTGTAGCAACCTCTCCTTATCTTTATTTTATTGCATTGTTGTGCCAATTAAAGTCTTTGATAGTAAGGTTCATACTAGATTTCGATTACTGCGCAGAAACAGATTTCTTGCTGTCACGAATTTGGGCAGTGTTCTATGTAGGTAACTCAGAAAAATCTGCCAATTTACGTGAGTGATTCTCAGATATGTACGCAACTTTCATTCAATTTGAGCATTTTCATCTGAGCAAGTTTAGTGCCCCAGAAAAATTTGTCCTTATAGACTATTCTGCTTTTGACAGATTCTGCCTTTTATTTCGCATTGCCTGTTTTGCTATGTTTGATGGATTTCTTTATTCCATTAACTTTCAGTAGCTTTGTGCAATGTCTAGAAGTGTTAAGAATGATTATGTCACCTCTGAACATGTGAATTTTTGATTATGCACTAACCCTCTAATGAGTTTGTTTTGAGTTTGGTGTGAAGGAAGTTTTCAAGGATCAAGAGAGGAGGATGATACAATATGATCAAGGAGAGTGAAAGCTCTAAGCTTGGGGATGCCCCCGTGGTTCACCCCTGCATATTTCAAGAAGACTCAAGCATCTAAGCTTGGGGATGCCCAAGGCATCCCCTTCTTCATCGACAACATTATCAGGTCACCTCTAGTGAAACTATATTTTTATTCCGTCACATCTTATGTGATTTACTTGGAGCGTCTGCATGTTCTTGTTTTTGTTTTGTTTGAATAAAATTGGATCCTAGCATTCATTATGTGGGAGAGAGACACGCTCCGCTGTTGCATAGGAACACATATGTTCTTAGCTTTATTCTTAATGTTCATGGCGAAGGTTGAAACTGCTTCATTAGTTGTTATATGGTTGGAAACAGAAAATGCTACATGTGGTAATTGGTATAATGTCTTGAATAATTTGATACTTGGCAATTGTTGTGCTCATGTTTAAGCTCTTGCATCATATACTTTTCACCTATTAGTGAATAAATACTGTAGAGCTTGTTGAAATTTGGTTTGCATGATTGGTCTCTCTAAAGTCTAGATATTTTCTGGTGAGGGTTTGAGCAACAAGGAGGATAGTGTAGTGTCTTATAATGCTTGCAATATGTTCTTATGTGAGTTTTGCTGTACCGGTTCATACTTGTGTTTGTTTCAAACAACCTTGCTAGCCTAAGCCTTGTATTGAGAGGGAATACTTCTCATGCATCCAAATCCTTGAGCCAAATACTATGCCATTTGTGTCCACCATACCTACCTACTACATGGTATTTTCTGCCATTCCAAAGTAAATTGCTTGAGTGCTATCTTTAAACAATTCAAAAGTTATTACCTCTTATTTGTGTCAATGTTTTATAGCTCATGAGGAAGTATGTGGTGTTTATCTTTCAATCTTGTTGGGCAACTTTCACCAATGGACTAGTGGCTTCATCCGCTTATCCAATAATTTTGCAAAAAGAGCTGGCAATGGGGTTCCCAGCCCCAATTAATTAACCTTCATAATTTTACAAAAAAGACACTCCTCCATGGTATGTGATTGTTAGAAGGCACCCGAGGATTCGGTTAGCCATGGCTTGAGAAAGCAAAGGTGGGGAGGAGTGTCATCTAAATAAAACTAAAATAAATAGACACTCCTTAATGGTATGAGATTGTTGGCAGGCACCCGAGGATTCGGTTAGCCATGGTTTGTGAAAGCAAAGGTTGGAAGGAGTGTCACCCAAAAATAAAAAATTACATGGGAGCCGCTCTTGAAAGTCTGTCTGGCAAGGGGGTTAGAGTGCCCACTACCATTCGTTGACAACAACAAACACCTCTCAAAACTTTACTTTTATGCTCTCTCTATGTTTTCAAAATAGAAGCTCTAGCACAAATATAGCAATCCATGCTTCCCTCTGCGAAGGACCTTTGTTTTACTTTTATGTTGAGTCAGTTTACCTATTTCCTTCCATCTTAGAAGCAAACACTTGTGTTAACTGTGCATTGATTCTTACATACTTGCATATTTGCATTCATCATATTACTTTATGTTGACAACTATCCATGAGATATACATGTTACAAGTTGAAAGCAACTGCTGAAACTTAAATCTTCCTTTGTGTTGCTTCAATGCCTTTACTTTGAATCTATTGCTTTATGAGTTAACTCTTATGCAAGACTTATTGATGCTTGTCTTGAAAGTACTATTCATGAAAAGTCTTTGCTATATGATTCAGTTGTTTAACCATTGTATTTACCATTGCTTTGGATCGCTGCATTCATTAGATATGCTTACAATAGTATTGATCAAGATTATGATAGCAAGTCACTTAAGAAATTATCTTTGTTATCGTTTACCTACTCGAGGATGAGCAGGAACTAAGCTTGGGGATGCTTGATACGTCTGATGGCGTGTATTTCACACGTTCGTTGGGCAACCCCAAGAGGAAGGTATGATGCGCACAGCAGCAAGTTTTCCCTCAGAAAGAAACCAAGGTTTATCGAACCAGGAGGAGCCAAGAAGCACGTTGAAGGTTGATGGCGGCGGGATGTAGTGCGGCGCAACACCAGGGATTCCGGCGCCAACGTGGAACCTGCACAACACAACCAAAGTACTTTGCCCCAACGAAACAGTGAGGTTGTCAATCTCACCGGCTTGCTGTAACAAAGAGTTAACCGTATTGTGTGGAAGATGATTGTTTGCGTAAAAACAAGAGAACAAAGATTAAAGAGATTGTATTTCAGTAAAGAGAATTGGACCGGGGTCCACAGTTCACTAGAGGTGTCTCTCCCATAAGACGAACAGCATGTTGGGTGAACAAATTACAGTTGGGCAATTGACAAATAAAGAGGGCATGACCATGCACATACATATTATGATGAGTATTGTGAGATTTAATTGGGCATTACGACAAAGTACATAGACCGTCATCCAACTGCATCTATGCCTAAAAAGTCCACCTTCAAAGTTATCATCCGAACCCCTCCGGTATTAAGTTGCAAACAACAGACAATTGCATTAAGTATGGTGCGTAATGTAACTAGTGACTACATCCTTGAACATAGCACTAATGTTTTATCCCTAGTGGCAACAAGACAACACAACCTTAGAACTTTCTCGTCATCGTCCTGTGTCAATGCAGGGCATGAACCCACTATCGAGCATAAGTACTCCCTCTTGGAGTTACAAGCATCTACTTGGCCAGAGCATCTACTAGTAACGGAGAGCATGCAAGATCATAAACAACACATAAGCATAACTTTGATAATCAACATAACAAGTATTCTCTATTCATCGGATCCCAACAAACGCAACATATAGAATTACAGATAGATGATCTTGATCATGTTAGGCAGCTCACAAGATCCGACAATGATAGCACAATGGGGAGAAGACAACCATCTAGCTACTGCTATGGACCCATAGTCCAGGGGTAGACTACTCACACATCACACCGGAGGCGACCATGGCGGCGTAGAGTCCTCCGGGAGAAGAATCCCCTCTCCGGCAGGGTGCCGGAGGCGATCTCTGGATCCCCCGAGATGGGATCGGCGGCGGCGGCGTCTCTCCGGGAAGGTTTTCCGTATCGTGGTTCTCGGCATCGGGGTTTCGTCACGGAGACTTTTATAGGCGGAAGGGCAGGTCAAGAGGCGGCACGGGGCCCCACACCACAGGGCCGCGCGGCCAAGGGGGCCGCGCCGCCCTAGGGTGTGGCCCTCCGTGGCCCCTCTTCGTCTCTCCTTCGGACTTCCGGAAGCTTCGTGGAGAAAATAGGCCCCCGGGCTTTGATTTCGTCCAATTCCGAGAATATTTCCTTACTAGGATTTCTGAAACCAAAAACAGCAGAAAACAAAGAATCGGCACTTCGGCATCTTGTTAATAGGTTAGTTCCGTAAAATGCACGAATATGACATAAAGTGTGCATAAAACATGTAGATAACATCAATAATGTGGCATGGAACATAAGAAATTATCGATACGTCGGAGACGTATCAGCATCCCTGCTTAGTTCTCGCTCGTCCCGAAGGTAAAACGATAACACAGTATAATTTTACGGAGTGACATGCCATCATAATCTTGATCATACTATTTGTAAAGCATATGTAGTGAATGCAGCGATCAAAACAATGTTTATGACATGAGTAAACAAGTGAATCATATAGCAAAGACTTTTCATGAATAGCACTTCAAGACAAGCATCAATAAGTCTTGCATAAGAGTTAACTCATAAAGCAATAATTCAAAGTAGAGATATTGAAGCAACACAAAAGAAGATTAAGTTTCAGCGGTTGCTTTCAACTTGTAACATGTATATCTCATGGATATTGTCAACATAGAGTAATATAATAAGTGCAATAAGCAAGTATGTAGGAATCAATGCATACCACACAAGTGTTTGCTTCTTGAGGTGGAGAGAGATAGGTGAACTGACTCAACATTGAAAGTAAAAGAATGGTCCTCCATAGAGGAAAAGCATCGATTGCTATATTTGTGCTAGAGCTTTGATTTTGAAAACATGAAACAATTTTGTCAACGGTAGTAATAAAGCATATGCATCATGTAAATTATATCTTATAAGTTGCAAGCCTCATGCATAGCGTACTAATAGTGCCCGCACCTTGTCCTAATTAGCTTGGACTACCGGGTCATCACAATGCATTGTTTTTACCAAGTGTCACAAAGGGGTACCTCTATGCCGCCTGTACAAAGGTCTAAGGAGAAAGCTCGCATTGGATTTCTCGCTATTGATTATTCTTCAACTTAGACATCCATACCGGGACAACATAGACAACAGATAATGGACTCCTCTTTTATGCATAAGCATATAACAACAATTAATAATTTTCTCATTTGAGATTTGAGGATTGTTGTCCAAAACTGAAACTTCCACCATGGATCATGGCTTTAGTTAGCGGCCCAATGTTCTTCTCTAACATATGCATGTTTAACCATATGGTGGTAGATCTCTGATACGTCTCCGACGTATCGATAATTTCTTATGTTCCATGCCACATTATTGATGTTATCTACATGTTTTATGCACACTTTATGTCATATTCGTGCATTTTCTGGAACTAACCTATTAACAAGATGCCGAAGTGCCGCTGTCGTTTTCTGCTGTTTTTGGTTTCAGAAATCCTAGTAAGGAAATATTCTCGGAATTGGACGAAATCAAAGCCTGTGGGCCTATTTTCTCACGAAGCTTCCAGAAGTCCGAAGGAGAGACGAAGAGGGGCCACGGAGGGGCCACACCATAGGCGGCGCGGCCCCTTGGCCGCGCGGCCCGTGTGGTGTGGGGCCCCGGGCCGCCACTTGACCCGCCCATCCCCCTATCAACACTCTCCCTGACGAAACCCCCAGGACCGAGAACCCCGATACGGAAAACCTTCCGCAGACGCCGCCGCCGCCGATCCCATCTCGGGGGATCCAGAGATCGCCTCCGCACCACCGGAGAGGGGAATCATCTCCCGGAGGACTCTACGCCGCCATGGTCGCCTCCGGTGTGATGTGTGAGTAGTCTACCCCTGGACTATGGGTCCATAGCAGTAGCTAGATGGTTGTCTTCTCCCCATTGTGCTATCATTGTCGGATCTTGTGAGCTGCCTAACATGATCAAGATCATCTATCTGTAATTCTATATGTTGCGTTTGTTGGGATCCGATGAATAGAGAATACTTGTTATGTTGATTATCAAAGTTATGCTATGTGTTGTTTATGATCTTGCATGCTCTCCGTTACTAGTAGATGCTCTGGCCAAGTAGATGCTTGTAACTCCAAGAGGGAGTACTTATGCTCGATAGTGGGTTCATGCCTCGCATTGACACCGGGACAAAGGAGAAAGTTCTAAGGTTGTGTTGTGTCGTTGCCACTAGGGATAAAACATTAGTGCTATGTTCAAGGATGTAGTCACTAGTTACATTACGCACCATACTTAATGCAATTGTCTGTTGTTTGCAACTTAATACCGGAGGGGTTCGGATGATAACCCGAAGGTGGACTTTTTAGGCATAGATGCGGTTGGATGACGGTCTATGTACTTTGTCGTAATGCCCAATTAAATCTCACAATACTCATCATAATATGTATGTGCATGGTCATGCCCTCTTTATTTGTCAATTGCCCAACTGTAATTTGTTCACCCAACATGCTGTTCGTCTTATGGGAGAGACACCTCTAGTGAACTGTGGACCCCGGTCCAATTCTCTTTACCGAAATACAATCTACTGCAATACTTGTTCTACTGTTTTCTCGCAAAAAATCATCTTCCACACAATACGGTTAACTCTTTGTTACAGCAAGCCGGTGAGATTGACAACCTCACTGCTTCGTTGGGGCAAAGTACTTTGGTTGTGTTGTGCAGGTTCCACGTTGGCGCCGGAATCCCTGGTGTTGGGCCGCACTACATCCCGCCGCCATCAACCTTCAACGTGCTTCTTGGCTCCTCCTGGTTCGATAAACCTTGGTTTCTTTACGAGGAAAACTTGCTGCCGTGCGCATCATACCTTCCTCTTGGGGTTGCCCAACGAACGTGTGAAATACACGCCATCAAGCATAGATTTCTCGGCGTCAGTTGCGGGAGATCAAGACACGCTGCAAGGGGAGTCTCCACTTCTCAATCTCTTTACTTTGTTTTTGTCTTGCTTAGTTTTATTTACTACTTTGTTTGCTGCACTAAATCAAAATACAAAAAAATTAGTTGCTAGTTTTACTTTATTTGCTATCTTGTTTGCTATATCTAAAACACAAAAAAATTAGTTTACTTGCATTTACTTTATCTAGTTTGCTTTATTTACTGTTGCTAAAATGGCCAACCCTGAAAATACTAAGTTGTGTGACTTCACAACCACAAATAATAATGATTTCTTATGCACACCTATTGCTCCACCTGCTACTACAAAGAGAATTCTTTGAAATTAAACCCGCTTTATCGAATCTTGTTATGCGAGAGCAATTTTCTCGTGTTAGTTCTCGATGATGCTGCTGCCCATCTTAATAATTTTGTTGAATTATGTGAAATGCAAAAATATAAAGATGTAGATGGTGATATTATTAAACTAAAATTGTTCCCTTTCTCATTAAGAGGAAGAGCTAAAGATTGGTTGCTATCTCTGCCTAAGAATAGTATTGATTCATGGACTAAATGCAAGGATGCTTTTATTGGTAGATATTATCCCCTGCTAAAATTATATCTTTGAGGAGTAGCATAATGAATTTTAAACAATTAGATATTGAACATGTTTCTCAAGCTTGGGAAAGAATGAAATCTCCGGTTAAAAATTGCCCAACCCATGGACTGACTACTTGGATGATCATCCAAACCTTCTATGCAGGACTAAATTTTTCTTCACGGAATTTATTGGATTCAGCTGCTGGAGGTACCTTTATGTCCATCACTCTTGGTGAAGCAACAAAGCTTCTTGATAATATGATGATCAACTACTCTGAATGGCACACGGAAAGGGCTCCACAAGGTAAGAAGGTAAATTCTGTCAAGAAACCTCTTCCTTGAGTGATAAGATTGATGCTATTATGTCTATGCTTGTGAATGATAGGACTAATATTGATCCTAATAATGTTCCGTTAGCTTCATTGGTTGCACAAGAAGAACATGTTGATGTAAACTTCATTAAAAATAATAATTTCAACAACAATGCTTACCTAACAATTCTAGTAACAACTATAGACCATATCCTTATAATAATGGCAACGGCTATGGTAATTCTTATGGGAATTCTTACAACAATAATAGGAATTCACCCCTGGACTTGAAGCCATGCTTAAAGAATTTATTAGTACACAAACTGCTTTTAACAAATCTGTTGAAGAAAAGCTTGGGAAAATTGATATACTTGCTTCTAAAGTCGATAGTCTTGCTGCTGATGTTGATCTTTTGAAATCAAAAGTTTTGCCTAATGAGAATCATCATAATAAAATTACTACTACAGCAAATGCCATTCAAGTTAGAATTAATGAGAATATAAGATTAATGGCTGAACTGCGTGCTAGGTGGGATAGAGAAGAAAATGAAAAACTAGCTAAAAAGAAGAATATAGCTAAAGTTTGGACTATTACCACCACTAGTAATGCTAATGCTACACATGTTGCTGCACCTCCTACTAATACTAATAAAAGAATTGGTGTTAGCAATGTTTCCACTTCTAATGCAAAGCGCGAAAAACTGCTCAAATCGCTTAAATCATTAAATCGTCGTGATAAAGTCGCTGAAATTTTTTCCAACATTGGGGATGATGATCCCATTGCTTTAGATTATAATGGTTTGAATTTTGATGATTGCCACATCTCTGAAGTTATAAAGTTCTTGCAAAAACTTGCTAAAAGTCCTAATGCTAGTGCTATAAATTTGGCTTTTACACATCATATTACAAATGCTCTTATAAAAGCTAGAGAAGAGAAACTAGAGCGCGAAGCCTCTATTCCTAAAAAGTTAGAGGATGGTTGGGAGCCCATCATTAAGATGAAGATTAAAGATTTTGATTGTAATGCTTTATGTGATCTTGGTGCAAGTATTTCTGTTATGCCTAAGAAAATTTATAATATGCTTGACTTGCCACCGCTGAAAAATTGTTATTTGGATGTTAATCTTGCTGATCATTCTACAAAGAAACCTTTGGGGAAAGTTGATAATGTTCGCATTACCGTTAATAATAACCTTGTTCCCGTTGATTTTGTTGTCTTGGATATTGAATGCAATGCATCTTGTCCCATTATATTGGGAAGACCTTTTCTTCGAACTGTTGGTGTTGTTATTGATATGAAGGAAGGTAATATAAAATATCAATTTCCTCTCAAGAAAGGTATGGAACACTTCCCTAGAAAGAGAATGAAGGTACCTTTTGACTCTATTATGAGAACAAATTATGATGTTGACACTTCGTCTCTTGATAATACTTGATACACACTTTCTGCGCCTAGCTGAAAGGCGTTAAAGAAAAGCGCTTATGGGAGACAACCCATGTTTTTACCTACAGTACTTTGTTTTTATTTTGTGTCTTGGAAGTTGTTTACTACTGTAGCAACCTCTCCTTATCTTAGTTTTGTGTTTTGTTGTGCCAAGTTAAGCCGTTGATAGAAAAGTAAGTACTAGATTTGGATTACTGCACAGTTCCAGATTTCTTTGCTGTCACGAATCTGGGTCCACCTCCCTGTAGGTAGCTCAGAAAATTAAGCCAATTTACGTGCATGATCCTCAGATATGTACGCAACTTTCATTCAATTTGAGCATTTTCATTTGAGCAAGTCTGGTGCCATTTTAAAATTCGTCAATATGAACTGTTCTGTTTTGACAGATTCTGCCTTTTTATTTCGCATTGCCTCTTTCGCTATGTTGGATGAATTTCTTTGATCCATTAATGTCCAGTAGCATTATGCAATGTCCAGAAGTGTTAAGAATGATTGTGTCACCTCTGAATATGTCAATTTATATTGTGCACTAACCCTCTAATGAGTTGTTTCGAGTTTGGTGTGGAGGAAGTTTTCAAGGATCAAGAGAGGAGTATGATGCAACATGATCAAGGAGAGTGAAAGCTCTAAGCTTGGGGATGCACCCGGTGGTTCACCCCTGCATATATCAAGAAGACTCAAGCGTCTAAGCTTGGGGATGCCCAAGGCATCCCCTTCTTCATCGACAACATTATCAGGTTCCTCCCCGAAACTATATTTTTATTCCATCACATCTTATGTGCTTTTGCTTGGAGCGTCGGTTTGTTTTTGTTTTTGTTTTGTTTGAATAAAATGGATCCTAGCATTCACTTTATGGGAGAGAGACACGCTCCGCTGTAGCATATGGACAAGTATGTCCTTGGTTTCTACTCATAGTATTCATGGCGAAGTTTCTCCTTCGTTAAATTGTTATATGGTTGGAATTGGAAAATGATACATGTAGTAATTGCTATAAATGTCTTGGGTAATGTGATACTTGGCAATTGTTGTGCTCATGTTTAAGCTCTTGCATCATATGCTTTGCACCCATTAATGAAGAAATACATAGAGCATGCTAAAATTTGGTTTGCATATTTGGTTTCTCTAAGGTCTAGATAATTTCTAGTATTGAGTTTGAACAACAAGGAAGACGGTGTAGAGTCTTATAATGTTTTCAATATGTCTTTTATGTGAGTTTTGCTGCACCGGTTCATCCTTGTGTTTGTTTCAAATAAGCCTTGCTAGCCTAAACCTTGTATCGAGAGGGAATACTTCTCATGCATCCAAAATACTTGAGCCAACCACTATGCCATTTGTGTCCACCATACCTACCTATACTACATGGTATTTTCCGCCATTCCAAAGTAAATTGCTTGAGTGCTACCTTTAAAATTCCATCATTCACCTTTGCAATATATAGCTCATGGGACAAATAGCTTAAAAACTATTGTGGTATTGAATATGTAATTATGCACTTTATCTCTTATTAAGTTGCTTGTTGTGCGATAACCATGTTCACTGGGGACGCCATCAACTTTTCATTGTTGAATTTCATGTGAGTTGCTATGCATGTTCGTCTTGTCTGAAGTAAGAGAGATCTACCACCATATGGTTAAGCATGCATATGTTAGAGAAGAACATTGGGCCGCTAACTAAAGCCATGATCCATGGTGGAAGTTTCAGTTTTGGACAACAATCCTCAAATCTCAAATGAGAAAATTATTAATTGTTGTTATATGCTTATGCATAAAAGAGGAGTCCATTATCTGTTGTCTATGTTGTCCCGGTATGGATGTCTAAGTTGAAGAATAATCAATAGCGAGAAATCCAATGCGAGTTTTCTCCTTAGACCTTTGTACAAAGCGGCATAGAGGTACCCCTTTGTGACACTTGGTAAAAACAATGCATTGTGATGACCCGGTAGTCCAAGCTAATTAGGACAAGGTGCGGGCACTATTAGTACGCTATGCATGAGGCTTGCAACTTATAAGATATAATTTACATGATGCATATGCTTTATTACTACCATTGACAAAATTGTTTCATGTTTTCAAAATCAAAGCTCTAGCACAAATATAGCAATCGATGCTTTTCCTCTATGGAGGACCATTCTTTTACTTTCAATGTTGAGTCAGTTCACCTATTTCTCTCCACCTCAAGAAGCAAACACTTGTGTGAATTGTGCATTGATTCCTACATATTTGCTTATTGCACTTATTATATTACTCTATGTTGACAATATCCATGAGATATACATGTTACAAGTTGAAAGCAACCGCTGAAACTTAATCTTCTTTTGTGTTGCTTCAATATCTTTACTTTGAATTATTGCTTTATGAGTTAACTCTTATGCAAGACTTATTGATGCTTGTCTTGAAGTGCCATTCATGAAAAGTCTTTGCTATATGATTCACTTGTTTACTCATGTCATATACATTGTTTTGATCGCTGCATTCACTACATATGCTTTACAAATAGTATGATCAATATTATGATGGCATGTCACTCCAGAAATTATCTGTGTTATCGTTTTACCTGCTCGGGACGAGCAGAACTAAGCTTGGGGATGCTGATACGTCTCCGACGTATCGATAATTTCTTATGTTCCATGCCACATTATTGATGTTATCTACATGTTTTATGCACACTTTATGTCATATTCGTGCATTTTCTGGAACTAACCTATTAACAAGATGCCGAAGTGCCGATTCTGTTTTTCTGCTGTTTTTGGTTTCAGAAATCCTAGTAAGGAAATATTCTCGGAATTGGACGAAATCAAAGCCTGTGGGCCTATTTTCTCACGAAGCTTCCGTAAGTCCGAAGGAGAGACGAAGAGGGGCCACGGAGGGGCCACACCATAGGCGGCGCGGCCCCCCCCTTGGCCGCGCGGCCCCGTGGGTGTGGGGCCCCGTGCCGCCTCTTGACCTGCCCTTCCGCCTATAAAAAGTCTCCGTGACGAAACCCCAGACCGAGAACCACGATACGGAAAACCTTCCAGAGACGCCGCCGCCGCCGATCCCATCTCGGGGGATCCAGAGATCGCCTCCGGCACCTCGCCGGAGAGGGGAATCATCTCCCGGAGGACTCTACGCCGCCATGGTCGCCTCCGGTGTGAGGTGTGAGTAGTCTACCCCTGGACTATGGGTCCATAGCAGTAGCTAGATGGTTGTCTTCTCCCCATTGTGCTATCATTGTCGGATCTTGTGAGCTGCCTAACATGATCAAGATCATCTATCTGTAATTCTATATGTTGCGTTTGTTGGGATCCGATGAATAGAGAATACTTGTTATGTTGATTATCAAAGTTATACTATGTGTTGTTTATGATCTTGCATGCTCTCCGTTACTAGTAGATGCTCTGGCCAAGTAGATGCTTGTAACTCCAAGAGGGAGTACTAATGCTAGATAGAGGGTTCATGCCTCGCATTGACACCGGGACAAAGTGAGAAAGTTCTAAGGTTGTGTTGTGCTGTTGCCACTAGGGATAAAACATTAGTGCTATGTTCAAGGATGTAGTCACTAGTTACATTACGCACCATACTTAATGCAATTGTCTGTTGTTTGCAACTTAATACTGGAGGGGGTTCGGATGATAACCTGAAGGTGGACTTTTTAGGCATAGATGCAGTTGGATGACGGTCTATGTACTTTGTCGTAATGCCCAATTAAATCTCACAATACTCATCATAATATGTATGTGCATGGTCATGCCCTCTTTATTTGTCAATTGCCCAACTGTAATTTGTTCACCCAACATGCTGTTCGTCTTATGGGAGAGACACCTCTAGTGAACTGTGGACCCCGGTCCAATTCTCTTTACTGAAATACAATCTACTGCAATACTTGTTCTACTGTTTTCTGCAAAAAATCATCTTCCACACAATACGGTTAACTCTTTGTTACAGCAAGCCGGTGAGATTGACAACCTCACTGTTTCGTTGGGGCAAAGTACTTTGGTTGTGTTGTGCAGGTTCCACGTTGGCGCCGGAATCCCTGGTGTTGCGCCGCACTACATCCCGCCGCCATCAACCTTCAACGTGCTTCTTGGCTCCTCCTGGTTCGATAAACCTTGGTTTCTTTCTGAGGGAAAACTTGCTGCTGTGCGCATCATACCTTCCTCTTGGGGTTGCCCAACGAACGTGTGAAATACACGCCATCAATCTCTCTTACTTCAGACAAGACGAACATGCATAGCAACTCACATGAAATTTGTAACAACCCAAAAATTTCAAAACAAAACAAATGAATTTCCCTAGTTCCAAATTTTGGAACCAACAAAAACTTTTATTAAAATAAGATTGATATAAATAGATCTTGTTCAAATCTTGAGTTTTGCCATGATGAGTGTGATTATGCTTATGTGCTAAACCCTAAAACCCTAAAGTGATCAAGTGAAGACCACCAACCCAATAAAACAAAGGAGAAAGAAATCAAATAAGAAAAACCTTAAACCCTAATCTTCTCCTTAAATCAATTGGATCTTTTTTTGAGAAAACCAAAATAAAGTAGAAGACATATGGGGACTCATAACCCCAATAGGTAAATCTTGAACCCTACCTTTATTAATTTTGCTAAATGGTGGTGAACCATTGTGAACCCCACTAAACCCTAGACCTCACCCCTCTTTTCACCACTCCTAGCTAAAATAAAATAAAAGGAAATTAAATAAGAAAGAGGCATATGTGCCTATGGCTATTTTTATAAACCTTTACCCTAAGCTTTGCTACTTTGCTTAGAGGTTTAGAAAACCTTCATACACCTTACCTAGTACCTATCAAAGCAAATCCAAGTGGTTTCCAAAGAAAATTAAAAGAAACTAAAAATGCCATAGAGGCATATGTGAGAAAAATGCAAATTTGTGAATTTGAGAAGTTTGACCCTAGGACTTGTTGTGAATGGTTGGATCACTTCCAAATACCATTTCAATACTCAACAACATCAATTGGGCCAAGAACACTCAAATCAAAAATCAATACAACATATGCATAGAGGCATATGAGAACCATAGCCCTTTTCACCAAATCTTGACCTATGCTTTTCTACCTTGACCAAATGGTGAGAAACCTTCTCCAAACCTAATATAACACCAAATTGACCCTAACCCATGTCCAAGTGAAGCAAGGTGAACCCTTTTCAAAAATAATAAAACTTAACACATCACCTCTTATGTGTTATGGCCAATTTTGCAAATCTTGGATCAAGACCTTTTTGAATGGATTCAATGGTTTGGAAATGTTTCTAAACTCATAAGAATCACATTAGAGTCAACAAAAGTCAAAACAAATGGAGAGAAATCAATTGGTGAGAAAATCCCATTTTCACTCAAATACACATAGAGCCAAATTTGCAAATCTTCAACCAAGGCCACCTTTGCTTGATCTCTTGCTTGTAAAACTCTTATATATGATAAACAAACACAATTGCATCAAAGAAACAAGAATCAAATCAAAGGAATTCTCAAATCCAATTCACATATGATAATGGTCATATGTCACTTTTATAATATCTTCCCCACTTTGCCCCCTTTTATCTTCTGATTCCTCAACCAAACTTAGTCAACTATGACCATGTCATCCAAGACCATGTCAAGGTCAACAACTTCCATGTTGACCATCCCTGCTGAAGTTGACCAGGTTGACCAGTATAGTGTTGCCAAGTGGAGACTCGGATTAAAGAGAAGATCACCTCACTTTTGCCATTTTGCAATTCTTCACCAAATTGACCACCACCACCACCATTCCACTTCTATGAATATATGTTTGAGATCCACCAAAGGATTTTCAAAAATTTGAAACTTTTTCTCTTGCGGGCATTTAACCAAACACACGGCGAGGCAGGAGTAAACTTTGTGCCCATACCTCATTTTCACCTTGGACCAAATCCAAAGCTGACCATCCCTGCTGCCCTGGAGCTCCCTCACACCTCCCATCACCAGTACAAGCCACTGCTCCCCTCTCTCTTGGTCACCATGACCCAAAACCCACACCATGCCGGCCACTTGACACCTCACATGCCATCCCTTCCTCCTCTCCCATCCATCTCCTCTCACCTTGTCGGTGACCTCCCCGACCCTCCCCGAAGCTGACCATGCACGCGCTGACCCGAGACGACGTCGGCATTGACCAGCAGCTGCTCGTCCGGACCACGCCCGCACGCGCCCGAGAAGACGCTCACCCGCGCCAGGACGCGCCCGATGGCAACCCCGGACGCGACGAACGCCGCCGTGCCCCATCGCCTCACGCCTCCTCTCACTCGCCCGGGCACCGGTCGCCTCGCCATGACGCGGCGCAGCCTCCCGGACAACCTCACCGGCCCGCGGGAACCCCGTGCACGACGCCATGATCGGCGACCACCCGCCACCGCCGTGAGTGCGAGGACGATGACGAGCGCCATCGGCCCTCGTTTTCACCACAATCAAGCTCTACAGCTTCGCCATGACGTCGCCTGCACGAGAGCATCATCGCCAGTACCCCTGCGACCCCCCTACCATCGTCACCATGACCGACCGAACCATGCCGCGCTGCCCTCCCTCGCCGCTATAAAAGGAGGCATCCCCGCACCTAGCTCTCCACACCAATCTTGCTCACCTTCCCCTTCTCAAGCTCCTCGTCCACTCGCCTTGCTCGATTAGCCTCCGCCGCCGTCCAATTTGACCACCGGAGCCGCGGAGGTGCTGAGAAGAGCGCCGTCGTTGCAGCGCACCCCCGGCGACGAGACTGCTACAGGCTGCCTCCCCTTCCTCGACAACTTCTTCTCCGCGCCTCGCCGACCCTCGCCTCGCCGCCGGTGAGCCTCCCACCCCCTGCCGTCGCCGCCAGTGAACCCTCTTCTCGTCGGGGACGGCGATGGCCGTGGACCGTCGATCCCAAATCTAATCCTACGGCTCACCTCCTGCGTACCGATTCGCAGTTTAAAGAGGCACTGACTGGTGGAGCCCACCTTGTCGGGTGGCCCGCTCGCGTCGGATGCGTAGTTGGGCCAGCCCAACCCCTTCTCCCTTGTTCTGGCCCAAATTCTTTCCCGCCAAGCCCACCAGTTTGAATTCCGTTTAATTAATCTGTGTCAAATTCAATACTGATGCTGAATTAGAAATTGAATATTTTCAAAACCACTGAACCAATTTTGACAAATTTTATATATTTAGAAAGCTCATGAAAGGCCCCATCCAACCACCCTGGATTCAAATCAAAATATGTTGTAGAATTTGAATAGTAAAAATAACAAATCAGTAACTTTTCAAACTTCAAATAAATCTTAAAAATCAACCATAAACTATTTTGAGGTGGTTCCACCTCTCAAAAATCACATTTGATGTGGTCTAATTTATTATGTAATAAAATACTATAGTTGTTTCATATGATCTTGGGCTAGATTCAAATAATGGCTATCTGGCCATTTCTAGCTCATTTAAACTTTTTCCAAAATGGTATTTAAATTGTATGAGAGTTTCCCTCTCATTTAAATCTTGTCTCAACTAATTCAACATGAGGTAGATACCCTGGTTTGTTAAACCTCATATTGAATTAGTTGATGATATTAAATCTTTACTATGTGTTATTAAAATGCATGAGGTGCACCACCTCATTTAAATCAACTTACCAAGTGGCCTAAAGTAATGTGATGACCCTGGTTGTTTGGTCTCATATATGCTCACTTGAGGTTATTAATAGGAATTAAATAGCATGAGGTATGGAACCTCATTTAAATCTTTTTCTCAAATGATAAGTATGAAGAGGTTGACTTGGGTCAACCTAGGTCATATATTATTCATAAGAGAAATTAAATCTTAATAAGGCAATGAGAAGAAGTTATTTCTCTAAGTAATTAAAAGTAACACCTTACTTAGTATGAGAGGAAATTATTTTCCTAAATAAGATAAACAACACATTTACCCACTTATAGTAATGAGTGATGCTAGTTTACTTGTGTAAATTATATGAAGTGTTTCACTTCATTTAAATCTTGTCCCAAGTATTTTCATATGAAGTTTGAACCCCTGGTCAAATACTCTCACATGAAATACTTGGAGATTTTAAATCATAATAGGCCTTATTAAATGATATGAGGTAACCCTACCTCATTTAAATCATTTTCTCAAATGATGATGATGAATGGTTGACTTAGGTCAACATAAATTCATAAGTAATGGTTTGAGAAATTAAATCTTAAAGAAGATTCAATGAGAGGAAATTATTCCTCAAGAACTATAAGGAAACTATCTCTTACATATAAAATGAGAGGAAATTATTCTTCCTCAAAGCAAGACCACCAATGCACCAAATTTGTATTATTTGTGTGCATAGAATAGTTTGTGTGAATTTATGTGATGTTTGGAATAGCCAATGAATTGTTTGGTGATTGTATCCTCGTATTCGTTTATAGACGCTAGTACCGGGGACTATCAAGAGGAGGAGGTTTTCTACCAAGAAGAAGGAGAAGAAGACCACTTTGATCAGTACACCACTCAAGGCAAGCTAACATCCTTGCAAACCATATTATGGCCAGCAAATATTCTTGCAAGACTACCCAAGTGCAAAGCTCCACAAGAGCAAGGCACCATTACTTTTTACTTTATGCTTATGATCCTATTTCCCAGCTCTACTTTACAAGCTTTTGTTTTTGATTATTTATAACTTGCTTTTATAGTTAACTTTGGTCTAGAGATAGAATACTACAAGAGTATCAAATTTAGCCTAGAGCAATGGAAGTTGGATAGCACCCCTCATGACTAGTTGCTAGTGCTAACAAATAAAATGGACTACTCTGGATGGGAACTTGTGATTTTGAAATGACTTTGAAAACCTTGGAATGATGAGTCATTCTATTGAAAGATTTTGAAGGTGACTATGACTTGTAAATGACTTGGTGAATTTTACCAAAAACTGATGGTTGGGTTGGGATGCGATACCATTTCCAATTTTGCAAGTACCCCCACAATACCTGATATGGGTAGGGCTTAACTAGAAGTTTATGTATCTTAGTATGGGTTCCCTCTAAACAAGCGTCATCGGGGTTATGCCAAGGGCTGCCTCCAACCAAAGATGAAATGATGTGATATGACGTGAATATGAGGTGAATGTCCGGCCCAAGCCCTGTGCAGTTCCCAGGCTGACAGTTTGTCTTCACTGGGAGGCCAAGCTCATGGGGAGAGGTGCCTATACTAGGGTATGTAAGTGAAAGGTTATGGTTGGTAGTCCGCACACGGAGTGTGGTAAATCAGGGCCGATTAACCCGACGGATTATTGCAAATGTTGTGGCACAAGTGTACGACCTCTGCAGAGTGTAGATCTATTCGAATAGCCGCGTCCACGGTTATGGACGGTTGGAAAGGCCATACTGTTCCGTCATCAGACCATTTTCAAAATGTGACATGTGAAGGGTGACTTGTGACTTGAACTTGAAAAGGGTGAATGGTGAATTTGACTTGAATCCCAACTGAGTTGTGGGAATGACACTAATGTTCCCACTTGAGTTAGTTAGCGAATGAAGAGGCTTTTTACTAAATGTTTTGTGAACTAAAATTGGCTTTATGCAAATGAAACTAGAGCTTAGCATCCCCTTCTATAGTTGATAGTGTTTACCTTAGTATTAGTTTGCGAGTACTTTAAAGTACTCATGGCTTTGTCCCTGGCTATTCAAATGGCCAGACTATGAAGAGGAGTACCAGAACCCGGAAGAAGGACAGCAGGACGTCTACGACAACTAGGATCACTCCTGACGTCAACAGTTGCCTGTGGAATAGATGGACTACTACTACGCTACTTCGCTTCCGCTATGTGTTTTGTAATTGATCAATAGATCAACTAGTATTGTAATGAGACTGGATCATGTGATCCCGTGTTGTAAGACAATTATGCGTTGTAATAAATGATGTGTTGTGATATTAATCTATTATGTCTCGCAAAAACAATATTCCTGGGATTGCGATGAATGGCATAATAGGCATCTGGACTTAAAAATCCGGGTGTTGACAAGTTGGTATCAGAGCCATTGTTGACCTTAGGAGACCCTAGTTAGAATGGACGTCTGAAAAACTTAGTTTCAAAACCAATGAAGTGAATATTTATGAAAACTTATTCTCACTCTTATCCTTGAGATCTTTTCAAAGAAAGAAATCCATACTCTGCTGTTCCTTGTAATGTTACATAAAATTTTGCACACTTGATCACTTCTTTAACTTACTTATCCTACTTGCTCACAGATGAAGTACCAATGGGAGTCCTATAAGCTTGGATCCGGAGACGACAAACAGTTCGAAAAGGAGTTGAAGCAACTGGTGGACTATCTAGGACACCCATATCCCGAGTTCTTCGGAATACCCCTCAAAGCTCAGTTAGGAGAACCACCTCTGTGGGACGTTTCTACTGATCTCCGAAGGAAGCTTGATGCCCCGGTATGGGAAACCATATGGTTTTCTGTAACGGGAAACACTTGGAAGGAAGGACTAGACAAAGCTCTGCAAGAAGCAATTTCCCGTCTGTGTGGACAAAATGAGGACAAGATCAAGAACACTCGCTTCATCTACTACCCAAGACATGACTCCATGGGAAGACCGATGACCATGCCCCCACCACAACCAAAAATGAACCCCTATGAAGCGCCTCAGGACTTCAGGCAGTACAAAACCCGCAGAGATTTGGACAACGCCCTCGCCTCTCGCCAAGCATCTCACCTGTGAAGAAGAATCCACCCTGAAGAGTAGTATCTCTAAGCACTTAAGTAGGTGTGAGTTGTATCAGGATCCCCCTTGTATCGTAGAGCGATGAATGGTTCTTCAAACCAACGGTGTGTTAGTTTTGTAATATGTGATGCTTGGTATGAATGAAAAAGTGTTGTTGGTTTTTACCCCCGCAACACTACTCAAAATTTCAATTTGTGAACTTTTAAAAATTTAACAAAACCAACCATAGAAATTTCCCTCTTATCTTATCATCTACCTCAATGTTCAGATGGCCCCACCAACCCGCAACGCCACCCCAGAGGCCATGATGCAACTGCTGCAGACGATGATGGCAGACCGAGAAGTCGAGAGAGCTGAACGCCAAGCAAACATTGCTGCACTGCAACAGATAGCTCAGAACAACCAAGGCCATGGAAACCACGATCACCCTGGATCAAAGCTGAAGAACTTTCAACACACCAACCCTCCGATGTTCAACAAGACTGAAGAGCCCCTTGATGCTGATGACTGGCTTCAGACCATGGAGAACAACCTCGAAGTTGCGGGAGTTGAAGCCGCAGAAAAAGTACTGTTTGCCACGCACTACTTAGCAGGACCAGCCAGAGCTTGGTGGACCAGCACCCGTGCCATGAATGCAGGACAGATGATGACCTGGGAAGACTTCAAGCTGAAATTTAGCAAGTACCATGTGCCCCAAGGACTGATCAAGCAGATGAGAGATGAGTTCCGTGAACTCAAGCAAGGAAGGATGTCCGTGGTGGAATACCGCGACAGGTTTCTTACTCTGTCAAGGTACGCCCCGGATGAGACCGACACCAATGAGAAGAGAAAGGAAAGATTTCTGAACGGACTACACGACGAGATGCAGACTGTGTTAGTGAACATTCCGTTCGCTGACTTAGAAGCCCTCGTGGACTCAGCCATACAGATGGAAGGAAAGCTGCATCAGGCCAATGAGAACCGCAAGCGCAGGATGATGAACCAAAATGGACCCCACCATACCCAGAAGTACCGCAATAACTCCTCTGGAGGATTCACCCCAAGATACAACAAGCCAACCACTCAGAATTATCGCCCCAACTACACCAACAACAACGGAGGACCCCCGAAGCCCGGAGGCAATAACAACAACAATCGCAACAACAGCAACCACCCCAACAACAGCAACCACAATGGAAACAACAACAACCCCAATACTGCCCCAAGGACTGGAAGCAATGCTACCCCCATCAACCCCAAAGACAAGTCCACCGTCAACTGCTATGAATGTGGAGTTGTGGGTCACTTCTCCAATGAGTGCCCCAAAAAGCTTAACAGGATTGCCGCCAATACAGCAGCACCTGCTCAGCAACAACGCCGCTTTGCAGGAAGAAGGAACCAGAACAACCACAACGGCCGTCTCTACCACATGACTGCCACCGAAGCTCAGGAAGCACCCCAGACCATGCCAAGTATGTCCTCCTGTTATTAAGATACTCAATCTCTCTTAGGAACCTAACTTTTCTTAAAATCTCGGGACGAGATTTGTTTAAGGGGGAAGGGTTTGTAACAACCCAAAAATTTCAAAACAAAACAAATGAATTTCCCTAGTTCCAAATTTTGGAACCAACAAAAACTTTTATTAAAATAAGATTGATATAAATAGATCTTGTTCAAATCTTGAGTTTTGCCATGATGAGTGTGATTATGCTTATGTGCTAAACCCTAAAACCCTAAAGTGATCAAGTGAAGACCACCAACCCAATAAAACAAAGGAGAAAGAAATCAAATAAGAAAAACCTTAAACCCTAATCTTCTCCTTAAATCAATTGGATCTTTTTTTGAGAAAACCAAAATAAAGTAGAAGACATATGGGGACTCATAACCCCAATAGGTAAATCTTGAACCCTACCTTTATTAATTTTGCTAAATGGTGGTGAACCATTGTGAACCCCACTAAACCCTAGACCTCACCCCTCTTTTCACCACTCCTAGCTAAAATAAAATAAAAGGAAATTAAATAAGAAAGAGGCATATGTGCCTATGGCTATTTTTATAAACCTTTACCCTAAGCTTTGCTACTTTGCTTAGAGGTTTAGAAAACCTTCATACACCTTACCTAGTACCTATCAAAGCAAATCCAAATGGTTTCCAAAGAAAATTAAAAGAAACTAAAAATGCCATAGAGGCATATGTGAGAAAAATGCAAATTTGTGAATTTGAGAAGTTTGACCCTAGGACTTGTTGTGAATGGTTGGATCACTTCCAAATACCATTTCAATACTCAACAACATCAATTGGGCCAAGAACACTCAAATCAAAAATCAATACAACATATGCATAGAGGCATATGAGAACCATAGCCCTTTTCACCAAATCTTGACCTATGCTTTTCTACCTTGACCAAATGGTGAGAAACCTTCTCCAAACCTAATATAACACCAAATTGACCCTAACCCATGTCCAAGTGAAGCAAGGTGAACCCTTTTCAAAAATAATAAAACTTAACACATCACCTCTTATGTGTTATGGCCAATTTTGCAAATCTTGGATCAAGACCTTTTTGAATGGATTCAATGGTTTGGAAATGTTTCTAAACTCATAAGAATCACATTAGAGTCAACAAAAGTCAAAACAAATGGAGAGAAATCAATTGGTGAGAAAATCCCATTTTCACTCAAATACACATAGAGCCAAATTTGCAAATCTTCAACCAAGGCCACCTTTGCTTGATCTCTTGCTTGTAAAACTCTTATATATGATAAACAAACACAATTGCATCAAAGAAACAAGAATCAAATCAAAGGAATTCTCAAATCCAATTCACATATGATAATGGTCATATGTCACTTTTATAATATCTTCCCCACTTTGCCCCCTTTTATCTTCTGATTCCTCAACCAAACTTAGTCAACTATGACCATGTCATCCAAGACCATGTCAAGGTCAACAACTTCCATGTTGACCATCCCTGCTGAAGTTGACCAGGTTGACCAGTATAGTGTTGCCAAGTGGAGACTCTGGATTAAAGAGAAGATCACCTCACTTTTGCCATTTTGCAATTCTTCACCAAATTGACCACCACCACCACCATTCCACTTCTATGAATATATGTTTGAGATCCACCAAAGGATTTTCAAAAATTTGAAACTTTTTCTCTTGCGGGCATTTAACCAAACACCTGGCAGGCAGGAGTAAACTTTGTGCCCATACCTCATTTTCACCTTGGACCAAATCCAAAGCTGACCATCCCTGCTGCCCTGGAGCTCCCTCACACCTCCCATCACCAGTACAAGCCACTGCTCCCCTCTCTCTTGGTCACCATGACCCAAAACCCACACCATGCCGGCCACTTGACACCTCACATGCCATCCCTTCCTCCTCTCCCATCCATCTCCTCTCACCTTGTCAGCTGACCTCCCCTGACCCTCCTGAAGCTGACCATGCACGCGCTGACCCGAGACGACGTCGGCATTGACCAGCAGCTGCTCGTCCAGACCACGCCCAGACGCGCCCAGAAGACGCTCACCCGCGCCAGGACGCGCCCGATGGCAACCCTGGACGCGACGGAACGCCGCTGTGCCCCATCGCCTCACGCCTCCTCTCACTCTGCCCAGGCACCAGTCGCCTCGCCATGACGCCAGCAGCCTCCCAGACAACCTCACTGGCCCGCGGGAACCCTGTGCACGACGCCATGATCGGCGACCACCCGCCACTGCCGCCAGAGTGCGAGGACGATGACGAGCGCCATCGGCCCTCGTTTTCACCACAATCAAGCTCTACAGCTTTGCCATGACGTCGCCTGCACGAGAGCATCATCGCCAGTACCCCTGCGACCCCCCTACCGTCGTCACCATGACCGACCGAACCATGCCGCGCTGCCCTCCCTCGCCGCTATAAAAGGAGGCATCCCCGCACCTAGCTCTCCACACCAATCTTGCTCACCTTCCCCTTCTCAAGCTCCTCGTCCACTCGCCTTGCTCGATTAGCCTCCGCCGCCGTCCAATTTGACCACCGGAGCCGCGGAGGTGCTGAGAAGAGCGCCGTCGTTGCAGCGCACCCCCGGCGACGAGATCGCATGAGCTGCCTCCCCTTCCTCGACAACTTCTTCTCCGCGCCTCGCCGACCCTCGCCTCGCCGCCGGTGAGCCTCCCACCCCCTGCCGTCGCCGCCAGTGAACCCTCTTCTCGTCGGGGACGGCGATGGCCGTGGACCGTCGATCCCAAATCTAATCCTACGGCTCACCTCCTGCGTACCGATTCGCAGTTTAAAGAGGCACTGACTGGTGGAGCCCACCTTGTCGGGTGGCCCGCTCGCGTCGGATGCGTAGTTGGGCCAGCCCAACCCCTTCTCCCTTGTTCTGGCCCAAATTCTTTCCCGCCAAGCCCACCAGTTTGAATTCCGTTTAATTAATCTGTGTCAAATTCAATACTGATGCTGAATTAGAAATTGAATATTTTCAAAACCACTGAACCAATTTTGACAAATTTTATATATTTAGAAAGCTCATGAAAGGCCCCATCCAACCACCCTGGATTCAAATCAAAATATGTTGTAGAATTTGAATAGTAAAAATAACAAATCAGTAACTTTTCAAACTTCAAATAAATCTTAAAAATCAACCATAAACTATTTTGAGGTGGTTCCACCTCTCAAAAATCACATTTGATGTGGTCTAATTTATTATGTAATAAAATACTATAGTTGTTTCATATGATCTTGGGCTAGATTCAAATAATGGCTATCTGGCCATTTCTAGCTCATTTAAACTTTTTCCAAAATGGTATTTAAATTGTATGAGAGTTTCCCTCTCATTTAAATCTTGTCTCAACTAATTCAACATGAGGTAGATACCCTGGTTTGTTAAACCTCATATTGAATTAGTTGATGATATTAAATCTTTACTATGTGTTATTAAAATGCATGAGGTGCACCACCTCATTTAAATCAACTTACCAAGTGGCCTAAAGTAATGTGATGACCCTGGTTGTTTGGTCTCATATATGCTCACTTGAGGTTATTAATAGGAATTAAATAGCATGAGGTATGGAACCTCATTTAAATCTTTTCTCAAATGATAAGTATGAAGAGGTTGACTTGGGTCAACCTAGGTCATATATTATTCATAAGAGAAATTAAATCTTAATAAGGCAATGAGAAGAAGTTATTTCTCTAAGTAATTAAAAGTAACACCTTACTTAGTATGAGAGGAAATTATTTTCCTAAATAAGATAAACAACACATTTACCCACTTATAGTAATGAGTGATGCTAGTTTACTTGTGTAAATTATATGAAGTGTTTCACTTCATTTAAATCTTGTCCCAAGTATTTTCATATGAAGTTTGAACCCCTGGTCAAATACTCTCACATGAAATACTTGGAGATTTTAAATCATAATAGGCCTTATTAAATGATATGAGGTAACCCTACCTCATTTAAATCATTTTCTCAAATGATGATGATGAATGGTTGACTTAGGTCAACATAAATTCATAAGTAATGGTTTGAGAAATTAAATCTTAAAGAAGATTCAATGAGAGGAAATTATTCCTCAAGAACTATAAGGAAACTATCTCTTACATATAAAATGAGAGGAAATTATTCTTCCTCAAAGCAAGACCACCAATGCACCAAATTTGTATTATTTGTGTGCATAGAATAGTTTGTGTGAATTTATGTGATGTTTGGAATAGCCAATGAATTGTTTGGTGATTGTATCCTCGTATTCGTTTATAGACGCTAGTACCGGGGACTATCAAGAGGAGGAGGTTTTCTACCAAGAAGAAGGAGAAGAAGACCACTTTGATCAGTACACCACTCAAGGCAAGCTAACATCCTTGCAAACCATATTATGGCCAGCAAATATTCTTGCAAGACTACCCAAGTGCAAAGCTCCACAAGAGCAAGGCACCATTACTTTTTACTTTATGCTTATGATCCTATTTCCCAGCTCTACTTTACAAGCTTTTGTTTTTGATTATTTATAACTTGCTTTTATAGTTAACTTTGGTCTAGAGATAGAATACTACAAGAGTATCAAATTTAGCCTAGAGCAATGGAAGTTGGATAGCACCCCTCATGACTAGTTGCTAGTGCTAACAAATAAAATGGACTACTCTGGATGGGAACTTGTGATTTTGAAATGACTTTGAAAACCTTGGAATGATGAGTCATTCTATTGAAAGATTTTGAAGGTGACTATGACTTGTAAATGACTTGGTGAATTTTACCAAAAACTGATGGTTGGGTTGGGATGCGATACCATTTCCAATTTTGCAAGTACCCCCACAATACCTGATATGGGTAGGGCTTAACTAGAAGTTTATGTATCTTAGTATGGGTTCCCTCTAAACAAGCGTCATCGGGGTTATGCCAAGGGCTGCCTCCAACCAAAGATGAAATGATGTGATATGACGTGAATATGAGGTGAATGTCCGGCCCAAGCCCTGTGCAGTTCCCAGGCTGACAGTTTGTCTTCACTGGGAGGCCAAGCTCATGGGGAGAGGTGCCTATACTAGGGTATGTAAGTGAAAGGTTATGGTTGGTAGTCCGCACACGGAGTGTGGTAAATCAGGGCCAGTTAACCCTGACGGATTATTGCAAATGTTGTGGCACAAGTGTACGACCTCTGCAGAGTGTAGATCTATTCGAATAGCCGCGTCCACGGTTATGGACGGTTGGAAAGGCCATACTGTTCCGTCATCAGACCATTTTCAAAATGTGACATGTGAAGGGTGACTTGTGACTTGAACTTGAAAAGGGTGAATGGTGAATTTGACTTGAATCCCAACTGAGTTGTGGGAATGACACTAATGTTCCCACTTGAGTTAGTTAGCGAATGAAGAGGCTTTTTACTAAATGTTTTGTGAACTAAAATTGGCTTTATGCAAATGAAACTAGAGCTTAGCATCCCCTTCTATAGTTGATAGTGTTTACCTTAGTATTAGTTTGCGAGTACTTTAAAGTACTCATGGCTTTGTCCCTGGCTATTCAAATGGCCAGACTATGAAGAGGAGTACCAGAACCCGGAAGAAGGACAGCAGGACGTCTACGACAACTAGGATCACTCCTGACGTCAACAGTTGCCTGTGGAATAGATGGACTACTACTACGCTACTTCGCTTCCGCTATGTGTTTTGTAATTGATCAATAGATCAACTAGTATTGTAATGAGACTGGATCATGTGATCCCGTGTTGTAAGACAATTATGCGTTGTAATAAATGATGTGTTGTGATATTAATCTATTATGTCTCGCAAAAACAATATTCCTGGGATTGCGATGAATGGCATAATAGGCATCTGGACTTAAAAATCCGGGTGTTGACAAAATTCAACAACGAAAAGTTGATGGCGTCCCCAGTGAACATGGTTATCGCACAACAAGCAACTTAATAAGAGATAAAGTGCATAATTACATATTCAATACCACAATAGTTTTTAAGCTATTTGTCCCATGAGCTATATATTGCAAAGGTGAATGATGGAATTTTAAAGGTAGCACTCAAGCAATTTACTTTGGAATGGCGGAAAATACCATGTAGTATAGGTAGGTATGGTGGACACAAATGGCATAGTGGTTGGCTCAAGTATTTTGGATGCATGAGAAGTATTCCCTCTCGATACAAGGTTTAGGCTAGCAAGGCTTATTTGAAACAAACACAAGGATGAACCGGTGCAGCAAAACTCACATAAAAGACATATTGAAAACATTATAAGACTCTACACCGTCTTCCTTGTTGTTCAAACTCAATACTAGAAATTATCTAGACCTTAGAGAAACCAAATATGCAAACCAAATTTTAGCATGCTCTATGTATTTCTTCATTAATGGGTGCAAAGCATATGATGCAAGAGCTTAAACATGAGCACAACAATTGCCAAGTATCACATTACCCAAGACATTTATAGCAATTACTACATGTATCATTTTCCAATTCCAACCATATAACAATTTAACGAAGGAGAAACTTCGCCATGAATACTATGAGTAGAAACCAAGGACATACTTGTCCATATGCTACAGCGGAGCGTGTCTCTCTCCCATAAAGTGAATGCTAGGATCCATTTTATTCAAACAAAACAAAAACAAAAACAAACCGACGCTCCAAGAAAAAGCACATAAGATGTGATGGAATAAAAATATAGTTTCAGGGGAGGAACCTGATAATGTTGTCGATGAAGAAGGGGATGCCTTGGGCATCCCCAAGCTTAGACGCTTGAGTCTTCTTGATATATGCAGGGGTGAACCACCGGGTGCATCCCCAAGCTTAGAGCTTTCACTCTCCTTGATCATGTTGCATCATACTCCTCTCTTGATCCTTGAAAACTTCCTCCACACCAAACTCGAAACAACTCATTAGAGGGTTAGTGCACAATATAAATTGACATATTCAGAGGTGACACAATCATTCTTAACACTTCTGGACATTGCATAATGCTACTGGACATTAATGGATCAAAGAAATTCATCCAACATAGCGAAAGAGGCAATGCGAAATAAAAGGCAGAATCTGTCAAAACAGAACAGTTCGTATTGACGAATTTTAAAATGGCACCAGACTTGCTCAAATGAAAATGCTCAAATTGAATGAAAGTTGCGTACATATCTGAGGATCATGCACGTAAATTAGCTTAATTTTCTGAGCTACCTACAGGGAGGTGGACCCAGATTCGTGACAGCAAAGAAATCTGGAACTGTGCAGTAATCCAAATCTAGTACTTACTTTTCTATCAACGGCTTAACTTGGCACAACAAAACATAAAACTAAGATAAGGAGAGGTTGCTACAGTAGTAAAAAACTTCCAAGACACAAAATAAAAACAAAGTACTGTAGGTAAAAACATGGGTTGTCTCCCATAAGCGCTTTTCTTTAACGCCTTTCAGCTAGGCGCAGAAAGTGTGTATCAAGTATTATCAAGAGACGAAGTGTCAACATCATAATTTGTTCTCATAATAGAGTCAAAAGGTACCTTCATTCTCTTTCTAGGGAAGTGTTCCATACCTTTCTTGAGAGGAAATTGATATTTTATATTACCTTCCTTCATATCAATAACAGCACCAACAATTCAAGAAAAGGTCTTCCCAATATAATGGGACAAGATGCATTGCATTCAATATCCAAGACAACAAAATCAACGGGAACAAGGTTATTGTTAACGGTAATGCGAACATTATCAACTTTCCCCAAAGGTTTCTTTGTAGAATGATCAGCAAGATTAACATCCAAATAACAATTTTTCAGCGGTGGCAAGTCAAGCATATTATAAATTTTCTTAGGCATAACAGAAATACTTGCACCAAGATCACATAAAGCATTACAATCAAAATCTTTAATCTTCATCTTAATGATGGGCTCCCAACCATCCTCTAACTTTTTAGGAATAGAGGCTTCGCTCTAGTTTCTCTTCTCTAGCTTTTATAAGAGCATTTGTAATATGATGTGTAAAAGCCAAATTTATAGCACTAGCATTAGGACTTTTAGCAAGTTTTTGCAAGAACTTTATAACTTCAGAGATGTGGCAATCATCAAAATTCAAACCATTATAATCTAAAGCAATGGGATCATCATCCCCAATGTTGGAAAAAATTTCAGCGACTTTATCACAGTGCAGTTTCAGCAGTTTTAGCAAGCTTTGTGCAGTTTTTCGCTTTGCATTAGAAGTGGAAACATTGCTAACACCAATTCTTTTATTAGTATTAGTAGGAGGTGCAGCAACATGTGTAGCATTAGCATTACTAGTGGTGGTAATAGTCCAAACTTTAGCTATATTCTTCTTTTTAGCTAGTTTTTCATTTTCTTCTCTATCCCACCTAGCACGCAGTTCAGCCATTAATCTTATATTCTCATTAATTCTAACTTGAATGGCATTTGCTGTAGTAGTAATTTTATTATGATGATTCTCATTAGGCAAAACTTTTGATTTCAAAAGATCAACATCAGCAGAAGACTATCGACTTTAGAAGCAAGTATATCAATTTTCCCAAGCTTTTTCTTCAACAGATTTGTTAAAAGCAGTTTGTGTACTAATAAATTCTTTAAGCATGGCTTCAAGTCCAGGGGGTGAATTCCTATTATTGTTGTAAGAATTCCCATAAGAATTACCATAGCCGTTGCCATTATTATAAGGATATGGTCTATAGTTGTTACTAGAATTGTTCCGGTAAGCATTGTTGTTGAAATTATTATTTTTAATGAAGTTTACATCAACATGTTCTTCTTGTGCAACCAATGAAGCTAACGGAACATTATTAGGATCAATATTAGTCCTATCATTCACAAGCATAGACATAATAGCATCAATCTTATCACTCAAGGAAGAGGTTTCTTCGACAGAATTTACCTTCTTACCTTGTGGAGCCCTTTCCGTGTGCCATTCAGAGTAGTTGATCATCATATTATCAAGAAGCTTTGTTGCTTCACCAAGAGTAATGGACATAAAGGTACCTCCAGCAGCTGAATCCAATAAATTCCGTGAAGAAAAATTTAGTCCTGCATAGAAGGTTTGGATGATCATCCAAGTAGTCAGTCCATGGGTTGGGCAATTTTTAACCAGAGATTTCATTCTTTCCCAAGCTTGAGCAACATGTTCAGTATCTAATTGTTTAAAATTCATTATGCTACTCCTCAAAGATATAATTTTAGCAGGGGGATAATATCTACCAATAAAAGCATCCTTGCATTTAGTCCATGAATCAATACTATTCTTAGGCAGAGATAGCAACCAATCTTTAGCTCTTCCTCTTAATGAGAAAGGGAACAATTTTAGTTTAATAATATCACCATCTACATCTTTATATTTTTGCATTTCACATAATTCAACAAAATTATTAAGATGGGCAGCAGCATCATCAGAACTAACACCAGAAAATTGCTCTCGCATAACAAGATTCATTAAAGCAGGTTTAATTTCAAAGAATTCTGCTGTAGTAGCAGGTGGAGCAATAGGTGTGCATAAGAAATCATTATTATTTGTGGTTGTGAAGTCACACAACTTAGTATTTTCAGGGTTGGCCATTTTAGCAACAGTAAATAAAGCAAACTAGATAAAGTAAATGCAAGTAAACTAATTTTTTTGTGTTTTAGATATAGCAAACAAGGTAGCAAATAAAGTAAAACTAGCAACTAATTTTTTTGTATTTTGATTTAGTGCAGCAAACAAAGTAGTAAATAAAACTAAGCAAGACAAAAACAAAGTAAAGAGATCGAGAAGTGGAGACTCCCCTTGCAGCGTGTCTTGATCTCCACGGCAACGGCGCCGAGGAAATCTATGCTTGATGGCGTGTATTTCACACGTTCGTTGGGCAACCCCAAGAGGAAGGTATGATGCGCACAGCAGCAAGTTTTCCCTCAGAAAGAAACCAAGGTTTATCGAACCAGGAGGAGCCAAGAAGCACGTTGAAGGTTGATGGCGGCGGGATGTAGTGCGGCGCAACACCAGGGATTCCGGCGCCAACGTGGAACCTGCACAACACAACCAAAGTACTTTGCCCCAACGAAACAAAGTTGAGGTTGTCAATCTCACCGCTTGCTGTAACAAAGAGTTAACCGTATTGTGTGGAAGATGATTGTTTGCAGAAAACAAGAGAACAAGATGTGCAAGAGATTGTATTTCAAGAAAGAGAATTGGACCGGGGTCCACAGTTCACTAGAGGTGTCTCTCCCATAAGACGAACGACATGTTGGGTGAACAAATTACAGTTGGGCAATTGACAAATAAAGAGGGCATGACCATGCACATACATATTATGATGAGTATTGTGAGATTTAATTGGGCATTACGACAAAGTACATAGACCGTCATCCAACCGCATCTATGCCTAAAAAGTCCACCTTCAGTTATCATCCGAACCCTCCAGTATTAAGTTGCAAACAACAGACAATTGCATTAAGTATGGTGCGTAATGTAACTAGTGACTACATCCTTGAACATAGCACTAATGTTTTATCCCTAGTGGCAACAAAGACAACACAACCTTAGAACTTTATGTCACTGTCCCAGGTGTCAATGCAGGCATGAACCCACTATCGAGCATAAGTACTCCCTCTTGGAGTTACAAGCATCTACTTGGCCAGAGCATCTACTAGTAACGGAGAGCATGCAAGATCATAAACAACACATAAGCATAACTTTGATAATCAACATAACAAGTATTCTCTATTCATCGGATCCCAACAAACGCAACATATAGAATTACAGATAGATGATCTTGATCATGTTAGGCAGCTCACAAGATCCGACAATGATAGCACAATGGGGAGAAGACAACCATCTAGCTACTGCTATGGACCCATAGTCCAGGGGTAGACTACTCACACATCACACCGGAGGCGACCATGGCGGCGTAGAGTCCTCCGGAGATGATTCCCCTCTCCGGCAGGTGCCGGAGGCGATCTCTGGATCCCCGAGATGGGATCGGCGGCGGCGGCGTCTCCGGAAGGTTTTCCGTATCGTGGTTCTCGGACCGGGGGTTTCGCCACGGAGACTTTTTATAGGCGGAAGGGCAGGTCAAGAGGCGGCACGGGGCCCCACACCACAGGGCCGCGCGGCCAAGGGGGGGGCCACGCCGCCCTAGGGTGTGGCCCTCCGTGGCCCCTCTTCGTCTCTCCTTCGGACTTCGGAAGCTTCGTGAGAAAATAGGCCCTCGGGCTTTGATTTCGTCCAATTCGAGAATATTTCCTTACTAGGATTTACGAAACCAAAAACAGAAAACAAACAAGCGGCACTTCGGCATCTTGTTAATAGGTTAGTTCCAGAAAATGCATGAATATGACATAAAGTGTGCATAAAACATGTAGATAACATCAATAATGTGGCATGGAACATAAGAAATTATCGATACGTCGGAGACGTATCAACGTCTCAAACGTATCTATAATTTCTTATGTTCCATGCTACTTTATTGATGATACTCACATGTTTTATACACACTTTATGTCATATTTATGCATTTTCCGGCACTAACCTATTGACAAGATGCCGAAGAGCCAGTTGATGTTTTCTGCTATTTTTGGTTTCAGAAATCCTAGTAAGGAAATATTCTCGGAATTGGACGAAATCAACGCCCAGGGTCTTATTTTTCCACGAAGCTTCCAGAAGACCGGAGGGGATACGAAGTGGGGTGACGAGGCGCCGCCACACTAGGGCCGCGCGGCCTAGGGGGGGCCCGTGCCGCCCTAGCATGTGGGGCCCCCGTCAGCCCTCCGACTCTGCCCTTCCGCCTACATATAGCCTTCGTCGCGAATACCCCAGTACCGAGAGCCACGATACGGAAAACCTTCCAGAGACGCCGCCGCCGCCAATCCCATCTCGGGGGATTCAGGAGATCACCTCCGGCACCCTGTCGGAGAGGGGAATCATCTCCCGGAGGACTCTTCATCGCCATGATCGCCTCCGGATTGATGTGTGAGTAGTTCACCCCTGGACTATGGGTCCATAGCAGTAGCTAGATGGTCGTCTTCTCCTCATTGTGCCATCATTGTTGGATCTTGTGAGCTGCCTAACATGATCAAGATCATCTATTTGTAATGCTACATGTTGCGTTTGTTGGGATCCGATGAATATGGAATACTATGTTATGTTGATTATCAATCTATCATATATGTGTTGTTTAAGATCTTGCATGCTCTCCGTTGCTAGTAGAGGCTCTGGCCAAGTCGTTACTTGTAACTCCAAGAGGGAGTATTTATGCTCGATAGTGGGTTCATGCCTCCATTAAATCTGGGACAGTGACAGAAAGTTCTAAGGGTGTGGATGTGCTATTGCCACTAGGGATAAAATATCAATGCTATGTCTAAGGATATTTGTGTTGATTACATTACGCACCATACTTAATGCAATTGTCTGTTGTTTGCAACTTAATACTGGAAGGGGTGCGGACGCTAACCTGAAGGTGGACTTTTTAGGCATAGATGCATGCTGGATAGCGGTCTATGTACTTTGTCGTAATGCCCAATTGAATTTCACACTACTCATCATAACATGTATGTGCATTGTCATGCCATCTTTATTTGTCAATTTCCCAACTGTAATTTGTCCACCCAACATGCTTATTCTTATCGAAGAGACACCACTACTGAACTGTGGACCCCGGTCCATTCTTTACATCGAATACAATCTACTGCAATACTTGTTCTTACTGTTCTTCGCAAACATCATCATCCACACTATACATCTAATCCTTTGTTACAGCAAGCCGGTGAGATTGACAACCTCACTGTTAAGTTGGGGAAAAGTATTTTGCTTGTGTTGTGCAGGTTCCACGTTGGCGCCGGAATCCCTGGTGTTGCACCGCACTACACTCCGCCACCATCAACCTTCAACGTGCTTCTTGACTCCTACTGGTTCGATAACCTTGGTTTCTTTCTGATGGAAAACTCGCCGTTGTACGCATCACACCTTCCTCTTGGGGTTCCCAACGGACGTGTGCTTTACCGTCACAAGCAAACCCCACCATATTGCATATGACATTCCTCTTGCGTCCTCTAAGTCCCCTGCGTGCCTCAAGTACAAAGGACGATTGGTTGACGAATGCTATATGTCTTGAAGTCTTGTTAAGTACGAACACGTACTTATTGCTGCTTCTTTAGGATATAACCGGGCACGTATGAAGTTATGTTTAGTGAAGGCGACGCTAGAAAGGTTACCCTTCCGGCTTGGCCTGGGCAGGGTTATGGACGACATCGTTTATCTTCAGGACTCTTAGTCCAATTTGTATCTTGTCCGTACTCGGACATATTTGATCTTCTGTATGATTTGGATCTTATGTTGTATATCTGTATCTTGACTCGTTGGAGTAGTTGTTGTAATATATCTGTTTCTTGTGGGCTCTATTGTAATACGGTTGTAATGTTACCGCTCGTGTTAATTCCTCCGGCATCACGTGTGTGATCCATCGCACACGTCGTGTCGGAGGGCGTCTCAGAATCGATATCGTGCGGATTTTGGCGGATTCGCTGGGATCCTCATGGTACCGGTTCCGGGGGCGTCACAAGATGGTATCAGAGCCTCAGGTTGACGGTACCCCACTAGTCCAGCCTTTAGGATAACCTTGCCAATGGTCGTTGAGTTTAGAGAGTCGAAACTATTTTCTGAAAAATCGTTGGATCGTTCTGATTAGCTCTGATTTTTCCTCGTATCTATATTCTTTCTCATCTTACCTTTGCAAGTTTTGAATCTTCTCTTATCTTCTTCTCTGAGTCTTAGGCTTCCTCGTGGGCTGGACGATCTTTGCCTCTATCCTAATAGGTCCGATCTTCGGAGGTCCCAACGAAAGCGCATCATCGACAACGGAACAACGACTTCTTGTTAGTGGTGCCGCTCAGTCAGTTTGGAGCAAGAACTCTTGTTAGTGGTGTCGAGGAGATCAATACGTCGCCAGAAGGTTTGATAGTTCACCTCTCTTCCCCATACCTTGGCGTTGGATCTCGGGGCGCGATCCCTTGTTAGTGGTGTTGATTGTAGCGACCCAGGAAATACCCCTAATAGATTTGCTAGTTCTTCTTCGTTTATGCATCATCATAACATCATGCATCATACCATCCATGTTTTTACTAAATAACATTATTTTATAAACTTTATCTATTGTATTTCCCTCTCATATGTCTTATATAATAAAAACCTTCTCCCTCCTTTCATTTAAACAAAACCTCTCCCATCCTGGGCTCTCTCTGGCCTCTCCCCCCGTGGCCCATCAATACCTCTCCTCCCAGCAGCCCACCTCTCCCGCTCCTCCGGCCCACCTTCCTTTTCTCCTCCACCTGGCCCGTACCCCTTCGCAAACTACCCCATGGTCTTATCCCCTTCATCCTCGTCAGCGTGGAGAGCGACAGGAGCACGAGCCTCTCGTGCTCGCTTCCGTCACCACCACACCCACACCGCAGCCACCTGCTCCCCCTCCTCTTTATCTCTTTGCGTCAAACCCTAGAGCACCAACCCCTCTCCTTTTCCTCCCTCGCCCACTGATTTCCCCCTCGCACACGCCGCTCTCGTCCTCCTCTCCTCTTCCTTCTTCTCCACGAAAGAACCAAGCAGAAAACCCCATCTCGCCAGCGTTGGCCTCACCATGGTGCCATCGATTTCGACCGTCCCGCGCCAAACCAAGGCCACCTCCAACACCGCTTCATCTTCCTCCACCTCATGCTGCAAGGAATCGACCCGAGGCGCCCTGATTCCCCCGCAATTTTGCCGATTCTCCCCGGTGTCTGCAAGCTCCGGTGAACTTTCTGGCCTCCTCCATCGTCCCCAGGCCTCCCCGAGCGCATCCTCGCACTCCTGGTAAACTGGCGCTTCTCCTTGACCTCTTGTCGTTCCTCTTTTTTCCTGGTTTGTCTCTTCCCCGACGGCGATGCCGTGTATCTGCCGCAGATCTTCGCCGCCGACACCTCTTCGATGAACTCCAGCCCATGGCGATGCCCCCATCAGGTCCACGCCGGCAAGACACGTCGAACGCGTCCGGCCTCGCTTCCTGGGATGCCTCCAATCGCCGGCGAGCTTCCACGCTGCCGCGGTGACCACCGTCTCCGGGAACACGGGCGACATCCTTCTGTCGAACAGGTTCAGTGCACGCTTGGATGGTTCACCATGTCGGCAGCCAGTGTGGCACTGGGCCCCACGTGTCGATGACCGCGAGTCAAACCACCCTCGGTGAGAAACCCCTCCCCGCTCCAGATCTGCAAATCTTGCACAAAGCCCCCTGCTCCTTCTTTCTTATCAACCCGGTGTCCCTGCCACCTGTCACCTTTTGCAAAACTCCCTGTAACTAATTCAAACCAACACGGGGTCCTCCCCCTGTTTCGAAATTGAAACTGAACCCTTTTCTTATTTAAACAAATCTGTATTTCTATTTTAATTAACAAAAACCAATATGTTAATAAATTTTGAACGGTAACTCAAAATAAAATGTTTTATATATGAAAATTGATCAGAAAAATATGAGGAACATGAATATACCGTCTATTCATCTGTTTGCATCTCGCATCATGTCGCGCATTGATAGTCATGCATGTTCACCTAACATATATGCGGAGTATTTCGGAACACCAACGTGGTTTTCCCCGCTCCGTTTAACTTTGAAGTAGCGCACCCCTGCCATGCTACTGCCATGTTAAGAAACCTTTAAATTTGTCGGTAGAAATGCAACTCTAACCTAATTTGGTTGTTCGGGGTTCTGACTCCGCTTAAAACTGAATAAGTTGCATCGCATCATAATTGCCATGTCATGCATATCATCTTGATCATGTTGGATCTTCTTTATCCGTAGTAGTAAGACTTGCATACGTTGTGTGTTCCGGCATTTGCTTCTTCCCGGATAGGATCACGAAGTGGTGTGGTGAGATACGACAAGTTCTCCGGATGTTCCTCGGCAATCTTTAACAGGCAAGCATTTCCCATACTTCTGCCTCTGCAGAAGTCGCTCACCTATTTTATTTTGCCTTCTCCCTTATGATATCCTAGAGTTGCGTTCTTGTCACGTGTCCCTTCCACTTGTTACCTCAAGCAGCCTATATTGCCTCCACCAACCACCTACAGCTATTGTTTGGTTTCAGGTCTGCCTTGCGAGTCCGTAGTGAATGCTAGTGTTGTTTTATCTCGTTACCGTTATTGCCATCTTATCGGGTTATCTGTTGGGGAATCATGACACATGGTCTATGGATATATTGTTGGAGATAATCATGCTTTACTTATTGTTAACAACTAAAATGGTAAGCAGAGGCATCTGTGAGCCCCTTTGCGAAAGCATCGGAACTTTGACTCACTAATTTCCCCTAGGACCCGAGTTCTTGTTATCTGTTCTGAGACTGGGCGCTCTAACCACACGTGGGTATGTTTCTGGGTCTCCCCTCGACCATCGCTAATCTGCAGCTTTGTCCAGTGGCCACAATTAGTTTGCAATGTTTTACCATTTGTTGTTGCGTGCATGCCAGCTTGTTACTTATTTACTTTGGGAAGCCCCTGGGTGCCTTGTATCCCTTGTTTCTGGTATGCACATATTGGTTTGCGGCCTGAGCGTTTATCGCATGCTGAAGCGGGTCATTCGCCCCTATGTGTGTTTTGACCCTCGGAAGTCGTGCACGCAATAGCTAGGTCTGCTTCGGAGATTCGTCTGGACTTCGATACGGGTTAAACTTAGTTAGGTGGCTTCCTGGACATTGTTATCGTGAAGGAGAGTGCGAGTCGTGATATCCACCTATCGCAAGTGGGTTGATCGTGCGTGTGGGCACATTTGGGCACCCCTACAGGGTTACATCTTATCGATAAGCCGTGTCCACGGTTATGGATGACTTGGAGCTGTATGACTCGATCATAGACAACTTACTCTTGTTGTTTCAATACTAATAACTTACATGGTAAGATATAACAACTTAAATAATACCTGGTTAAAACTTGTCAACCGTGTGAGTGCCATTGTAAGTACTTCCTTGCAAGGTGGAACACATCGGCTGTGTTATGTTTGCAGAGTACATAACTGTTAGTTTATGCGCTCTCTCACCTTCTCTGATAGACGACTATTGTAGAGTGTCTCTATAGGTTTTTTAGTGCTTGCGCGCTGCCGCTTAACCCCACCATATTGCCTATGATGTTCCTCTTGCGTCCTCTAAGTCCCCTGCATGCCTCAAGTACAAAGGACGACTGGTTGACGAATGCTATACGTCTTGAAGTCTTGTTAAGTACGAACCCGTAATTATTGCTGCTTCTTTGGGACATAACCGTGCAGGTATGAAGTTATGTTCGATGAAGGCGACGCTAGCAAGGTTACTCTTCCGGCTTGACCTAGGCAGGGTTATGGACGCCATCGTTTATCTTCAGGACTCTTAGTCCAATTTGTATCTTGTCTGTACTCGGACATATTTGATCTTATGTATGATTTGGATCTTATGTTGTATATCTGTATCTTGACTCATTGGAGTCATTGTTGTAATATATTTGTTTCTTGTGGGCTCTATTGTAATCCGGTTGTAATGTTACCGCTCGTGTTAATTCCTCTAGCATCATGTGTGTGATCTATCGCGCACGTCGTGTTGGAGGGCGTCTCAGAATCGATATCGTGCGGATTTCTGTGGATTTGCTGGGATCCTCATGGTACCGGTTTCGGGGGCGTCACAATGAACCTCTCTTTGCCTTCAGACACCGATAACGAGGTGAAGCCGCCAGGATGGCGCCATTGGTGGGACAGAGTTGCAACACCTAGCAGCTCTAATTCCCCGCCGACGGATAGGCAGGAGGAGGATTGGGAGGCCGGTGACGGCCTTCCCCTCCTTCTCATGGTCATGAGGAGGGGGGAAGGCTATCACCGATGACGGCCATGAGAAGGAGGAGGAAGAAGAGGCTGAGGAGATGGCAGCGTCAAAGAAGGAGGCAAGGGCCCGGGCGAAGGCGAAGGCGCAGCCGGCGAGCACCGACGACGACGAATACAGCAAGAACTACTCGTCGGAGGCAGACAGAAGTTCCTTCGACGCGTTGAACGACACCTGCTCTTTGGAAGAGGTGACGAGCAGGAAGCACCTCCGTGAGGATGATGAGGCGGGGCCATCAAAGAAGAAGTAGTTTAAAAAATTAGTTCATATTTTCTAAGTTTTTATATGTAATTTTTTATTTTGCACTACTTTGAAAATTATAGTTCGGATTTTTCGAAGTCTTGGTCGTACCTACAAATTCCTTCTCTTTATTGAAATAAAAATGCAAAAAAAAAAACAAATAATGCATTATTTTAATGTTTGGGCGCGCGTTAGGGGACGCGGCTGGGGATCGACGTCCCCCAAACGCGGCACGAAGAAAAAGCGTTCCCCAAACGCTCAATCCTGCACCGTTTGGGAGACGTTTTGGGGTATGCGCTGGAAATGCTCTTAGTCCGGTCGAGCACTCGGGTGCTAGTTTGCCAAACCCAGCATCCGAGTGCTAGTTTGTTTGGCCCACCATCCGAGTGATCCTTTGTCCGGCCCAGCATCCAAGTGTTGTTTTGTTCTGACCCAGCATTTGACCGGGAGAGGAATTCGGACATCTCACGTGCAGAGAAAAGGCAGTCAAAAAAGATGGGCAAAGGAAAGAGGACCCATGCTATATCTGTACCACCCACGACGGTAGGACCGGACCTCTCACACCATCCCTCTCGCCCCTAGATTCTACTTCTGCAAGAAGAACTCTATCTCCTTCTTCACTACTAGGAAAACGCCTATAGGTGGAAGAGCTAATGCCGGCGCACCACAACTTGAATGCGCCAGTGGACAGTGGTACCGGCGCACCCAGTTGCCGCCGCGCCGGCGATAAAGGTGTACTGCCGGTGCACCAGCCAGGATGATGCACCGGGGATAGTTCCTGGCTTGGGCTCGCCCAATCCGGGCCAGGCCCAAGAATTACTGCCGGCGCACCAGGCCAGAGGCGTGCCTGCGGTAATTTATTATTGATGGCGCGCCCCTGGTGCACCGGCAGTAATTCTTGGGCCTAGCCAGGACCAGATACAGCCGGATGGGCTATATACTGCCGGCACACCCAGGGCCTGGTGCGCCGGCAGTAACCTGACACTTATTTCTGCCACCAACCAGCACTCACACCCCACACTACTCCACTCCTCCCACACAACCCGAGCCTTCTCCCAACCCAGCTATTTTTTGCCCCTTTCTACCCCAAATTTGGCCAATTTGACCAAAGAAAATAATATTTTCTGAGCAAATCTTCCCTTCCAAGATGCATCTCCCACATCCCAATGTAGATCTAGATCTATCTATCCTGCATTGACCGATCTAGATCTAGAAAGTCGGAATCCATATGTCGTGGTCGCGGCGTGACGTCTCGATCTCGTCGACTAACATATCAACCAAATAGGTGATTAATGAACAAATTGAGGAATGAAATCATCGTATATTGGAAAGTTGAAGCAAAAAAGCTCGTGTGTGGCATATATGTTGTGTTTGTGCTTGTGTGTTGGTGTAGAAAATAAGTTGCCAACGTTGGGAAGAAATATTGATTCGTTAAGTTTCCATTTCGGCACATTTCTGGCGCTCATATGTCCTACCGTGTAGGAAGGTCATGCCGGAATTTTCCGTGAAAACTACCGACAGATGCATATGGTTCTTCCTAATCAATTATATATCTTGCCGTGCAGGCGATAATGGTTATCAATATGAGGGAAAGCGTCATGATGAGATATCTGAAACACGCGATTGCCGACATGTATGAAAATAACCTCATGGAGGTATTGTGTCCGTGTCGAAAATGCAAACTAGGGAAATGGTTTGACCCCTATTTAGGCAAATTACAGGGGCACCTGCTCACTAATGGTTTCATGTATGGACACACTCAATGGATGAGTGATGATGACGCGGAGGTCAATTGGGCGACGACAACAGGTGCTAATGGCCGGCAAGAAGGAGGGCATCATGATATTGATGACGATGAAGAGTTTGTCGCACAGGACGATGAAGACCAGTATCATGATGAACAAAATGTTGAAGACGCGGACAATAACCTTGACGACAATGAAGAGGTGCCGCTTGCTTCAGTCGTGCGGGACCCTCATCTTCAAGATATGCTTCTCGAAAAGACTAAAGGGGCCAAGCGGAATCAAAGCTTGAGCAACTAGAGAGAGACTCGAATACTCTGTTGTACGACTCAGGTCGCGGGTTCGAGGAGTCCCGCTTGAGAGTAGCGCTCGATGTGCTGCAGATGAAGGCGAAACACAGATGGACGGACACAATCGTCGATGACATTCTGGAATACTTGAAAGGTCTCCTTCCTGTCGGGAACACGTGTCCTAGTAGTCTAGCCGAGGCCAAGAGAATCACATGCCCTCTCGACTTACCCCACGAAAAATATCACGCCTGCATCAACGACTGTATCATTTATCGCAAGGAGCACGTGGACAAGACTAAATGTCCGTTGTGTGATGCTGAACAGTACAAGAAAGGGAATAAGAAAGCTCCTCGGAAAGTTGTGTGGTACTTCTCGCTCGCCCCCGGTTGCAACGGTTCTATGTGGACCGCAAGGAAGCAAAACTCATGCGCTGGCACGCTGAAAGAAAGGAGGCAGTGCTGAATGATGTAGAGCGGCTTGAACACCCAGTGCAGACACACCCTTCGGATGCAAGCCATTGGAAATAATTAGACAATGAATTCAGAAGTTTCGGGGCAGATCCCAGAAACATCAGGTTGGGTGCGAGCACAGACGGATTCAATCCGTTCGGAAACCAGAGCAGCACACATAGCACATGGCCTGTGTTTGTATGGATCTACAACCTCCCACCCTGGCTGTGCATGAAGAGGAAGTACATACAGATGAGTATGCTAATTCAAGGGCCAACACAGCCAGGAAACGATATCAACATGTATCTCGAACTATTAAAGGAGGAGCTTGAAACATTGTGGGCGGAGGAAGGGGTAGATACATGGGATGCCGTCGAGGAAGAATATTTCCCTTTGAGAGCCGCGTTGATCACGATGGTGTAGGACTTCCACGAATACAATTATATTTCGTGCCAGGTGTGCCATAGACACAAGGCATGTGTCAGGTGCATGGAAGAGACGGTGTTTTTCAGCTTGGTAAGGATCCCGACTCTTCGAAAACCGTTTACATGGGGCATCGAAGGTGGCTACACAAGACTGACCTGTGGAGAAAGCATGGAGATCTGTTCGATAGTACAGATGAACCCCGAGGACCTCCACGTAAGAGGAGCGGCAAAGAGATCGATACATTACTGAAAGGTTGGAAGGAGTGCCATGCACCGGGAAAGATTCGTCAAAAGCCCGGAGAGAAGAAGAAAAAGACAACGACGCCGCTCATTGGTGTATGGAAAAGGAGGTCCGTGTTTTGGGACTTGCCGTACTGGAAAATTCTCGATACACCTCACTACCTTGAGGTCATGCATATCACAAAGAACGTGTGCGAGAGCTTGCTTGGCACTCTTCTCAACATGCCGGACCGGACCAAACATGGGCCAAAAGCAAGACACGACCTGAAAGTTTTGGGCATCAGGGAAGAGCTTCAGATCCCACCGACCCAAGACGGACAGTCAAAGGAGGAGACGGACGGCGGTCATAAGCGTAAAAGGATTAAGCAGCCAGACTATTACTGCCCCCTCCTCCTTCACTTTTAGTCCGGCTGAGGTCGATCAATTTTTCAATTGCCTTCTAGGAGTCAGAGTGCCCTTCGGTTACTCCGGACTAATAAGCACATACATGGACCCCAAGAAACGAAACTTCAGCAGCATGAAGTCTCATGACTGTCACGTGATGATGACGCAGATTCTTCCGGTTGCAATCTGAGGTATAATGGATGACCATGTCCGTGCAACGCTGACTGGGCTCTGTAACTTCTTCGACGTCATAACTCGGAAGTCGATAAGCATGAAGAAACTCGCAAGGCTCCAGGAAGAGATCGTGGTGATCCTATGTGAGCTTGAGATGTACTTCCCGCCTTCATTCTTTGACGTGATGGTCCATCTGTTGGTCCATATCATGGATGATATCACCAATCTAGGGCCGACATTCCTACACAACATGATGCCATTTGAAAGAATGAATGGGGTCATTAAAGGATACGTTCATAACAGGTCGCATCCGGATGGAAGCATCGTCCAAGGCTGGCTCACCTAAGAGTTCATCTCTTTTTGCATGAATTATCTAGACATCTCGAACCTTGTTGGTTTGCCTCAAAACAAGCACCTCCGCAGGTTCGAGGGAGTAGGCCACACAAATGGAAGGAAGGAACTGCAAGTGCACATGTCTGGTCGGACTTCCGACTTTTACAGGGCCAACTTAGTAGTGCTACAACACATTGACTTGATTGATCCTTGGTTGAAAGAGCACAAAACCATGATAGAGAACATTGGCAAGCCGATGACGGAAGGAGAAATATTCATAGAGAACAACTCCTCTTTCGTGCGCTGGTTCAAAGACCACATTGATGCTAATCCCCCACCAATGAATTGTGACGAAGATAAACTAGTATTGGCCTTGTCACATGGCCCCTCGCCCAACATCATGACTTACCAAGCGTACGATATCAACGGGTACACATTCTACACGGAAGAAAAAGACAGGAACATCGTTTACCAGAACTCAGGGGTAACGATGGATTCCTATACGGGTGACGTAAAGACTAGATATTACGGAAGGATCGATGAAATCTGGGAGCTTAGCTACGCTGGGGAGAAAGTGCCGATGTTCCGTATCAAATGGGCTAAGAGCGTCACAAAAGAAGACTGGTATTTCACCACCATGTTTCTACCCGAAGCCAACAAATCAAAGTCCACGAACGCCACCGCGCAAAATGAGCCATGGGTATCGGATAAACACGTGAACCAATGCTTCTTCATAACCGACCCATCTAGGCCTAGCCGTGTTATCGTGAGGAGAAGCAAGAGGACCATCGTCGGAATGGATGGAGTCGCCAACGAGGAAGACTTCGAATGACAGGTCAGAGACCCAATGATGGAAGAATCCGAGGACGAAGACACAACATACACCACAAGAAGAAGGAGGAACACGCTACCGAGGTCAGGTCGACACTTCAAAAGAAGAAGTCATGACACGGGGCTAAATTATTCAACGACGAGCAAGAAAAACAAGAAAGTGAAACACTCTTCTCGATCGATGATGTAAAACTTTATTTGCAATGTATAACTCCTATTTTGTGTAATACTCATATTGTGTTGGCCAATATTTTGTGTATAACTAATATTAATTGTGTTGGTCAATATTTTATGGATCGATGTAATAACTCATATTTTTGTTATTGCATAACTCATATTGCTTGGCTATTATCTTGAAAATAGAAGAAAATAAATATAATAGAAAAGGCCAGAAAAATAATGAGAAATAAAGAAAAAGAGAAGAAAATATGAGTTGGGACAAGTCCCAACCTGCAGATCAGATCATATTGCATGATCTGGGCCAAGTCGCAGGTATAGCCGAACTACACTTGTTGCCGGCGCACCAGGCCTTTGGTGCGCCGGGGGTAAACGTATCCCAGGTGGACCAAAGCCCTGGTGCGCCGGCAATAAGTGTAGTTCGGCTATACTGGGGACTTAACCGCACACGCGCGCGACCACCCTCCCCATTCCAAAATCGACGAAGACGAACCCTAGCTAACCGGGCCGTGCAACACCACCGCCCTACACCCACCCCCGTGCCACCGTACCGAGCGTCGAGAGGAGGAGAACCGCCGCGCGAGGAGCAGGGCATCGCCGCGGAGAGGAGGAGGGGACGCTCGTCACGTGCCGGCTACCGTCACCACCGCCACCGAGAGGAGGAGGAGGGCGTTGCGCGTCGGCCACCGTCGCAGAGAAGATCAGCAGGGCATCACCACCATCACCGTTGGTAAGGACTTCTCTCTCCCTTCCCATCTTCCTTCCCCTGGATCCCTTCCCCTCTCTTTGCCTCCGAATTTTTCTCCGGTTGGTAAGAACTTCTATCTCCATTCCCTTCCCCTCTGGTTGATTTACTGCCCTTGTATTTGAATGTATGAATTGTGGTTGAATACAATGCAATTTGGTAAAAATGTAGTAGTTTTCAATTTCAAAGCTTCTTTCTCTATGAACCAATTCAACTAATGATGCACATACTGCTAGGATCGACCAAAATTGTGTGAAGGGCTTGCAGATCCTTAGGTTTAGTTTCTAGGAACATGATTTTGGCCTATGGTCACCATGTCCTACACAAATTACTTTTATTAAGTAGTGCCTTCTTTCTTGCAAATAAACTATGCAAGAAAAATCCTCATATGAAGTTAGAAATTAAAGAATCCATAGTAACCAGTCAATCAGAACATGTTCATGTTAATCGTGTTCACCATAGGATGATCCCAATTCAATATTCTTATCAAAAGCAATATTCTTGTGTTAAAATAGATTTGAACCATGCAAACGGAGAAAAAATGGGCCACCTTCATTAGATGAGTCTAATTCTATGATCCATTCTTCTTGTCCTTCGATGGAATATTTGTCATGCAAGGCACTGAATGTGACAGCAACCAATATATCAACCATTTCATCTGCGTCTCTCTCCTGCTTAATTTTTGCATTGAACTCGAGATCAAAGTAAATGTGGCAAGGTGAACCCTGTAGCATCAATATAAATGTTATATTTGATATCTATGGTGTGGCTATTTGTGGTAAATTGATTGATCAAACTTAAAACATAACAGTATCCTTTTTTCTGGAAAGTACTGAATCCCTTGGCTAGACAGATTGCAAAGAATGAACAAGAAAGACTCAATTTAGTAAAGTTATGGCAAGGATAATCTATATTTATTTACCAAGTTCATGAATAAGGAATTACAAAGGCTAGACGGCATTTATGTCTCTACTTTTTGTGAATAGAAGAATGGTTGACATAATGGTCATTTGAAAATGCTCTACTTTTTTTAAAAGAAAAAAACATTGCAGCAGATTGGGAATAATCTTATTTATGCGAAGTTTGAATGAGTGGTGTTTATAAGCTGGTTATTTTCTTCACCGAGGTGCAAATTTATAAGCTGGTTATCTGAATGAGCCTGGCACTTGTTCAAATTTAATACTACTACCTGCCCAAGTTATCTAGAGTTCAACCGTCGATGAAGTTAAAACTGACTAGATTGAAAAGGTTTAGTAGCAAATGATTTATTCAAACTGGCATCCCTTTCTGGGATCATTTTCTTGTGGTTTGGTAGTAAGTTTACTTAATTTAAAAAGAATAAGTGCTAGCAGTAGGTTTACTTAATTTAAAAAGAATAAGTGCTAGCAGTAGGTTTAGTTCATAAAAAGAACAAGTGCTATTGCTATGTGCTGTAGGTAAATAAGCATTAGGTAAAATGCTATGTGCTATGTGCTGTTGTAATGCTAGCAGTAATGTTTAGGTAAATAAGATTTAGTTCATTTGCTATAGCTATGTGCTGTTGTAATGCTTAGCTGTTATGATGTGTTGTTGTAAAATGCTAGCAGTAATGCTAAGCTAGCATTTGATATGAAGCTCCATTTGGTATATATTGCATATTTTATGCTGAAGCAGATATTGCATTTGATATGAAGCTGATATGAAGCAGATATTGAATATATGTTGGTGTTTGGTTGATGAGAATGGTGATGTTTGGTTGATGCACTGGTGTTGGAGAATTGTATATTGCACATATATGTTTGCAGGGATTGAGTTGCTATTGAGTGCCCGAATGTTGATTCACTTCCGTTCTGGCAATTCTAGCACTCCGCATGACCAATTTTTAGCAAAGGTCATGCCGATTGTTTCCGTGAATTCTAAATATTTCATCTTCTATTAGTGCAAGCCACCATGTCATCCCAAGAAGAGTTAGAGGCGCACTACAATAAGTTCTTCTTCAGGTCGGAGGAGGATGCCGCGGCCACTAGGGGTAGTGGCGACGAGGACCATGAGATGGAGGATGCCGCTGGGGGTAGTGGCGATGACGAGCCAAGCGGCGACGAGACAAGTGTTGCCGCCAGGGGTGGCAGCGAAACAAGTGGCGACGAGCCAACTGACGCCGCCGAGGGTGGTAGCTAGACAAGTAGCGATGAGCCAACGGCGTCGCCGGGAGTAGTGGCACCAGGACAAGTGGCTCCAAGCGGTCGCGGAAGGCAAGGCGCCCAAACACGGTCACCACCGGCAGTGACACAGTCACAGAGGTGGACCCAGCTAGTGGTTTGCCGGTGGAGCCTAAGGATGTTGCCAAGGGGTACGGCAACCAACTGGCAGCAATCCTCCGAGAGGTCGTCAATCTCAACGAGACAGACCTCCGAGGGAAGAACAAAGCGCATTTGTGAGTCCATCTCATTGCGAGGTTGCACTCACGATACAAGTTCCTAGGCGAATTCTCCTCCAGTCATGAAACCCAAAACATTGTGAACTCACAAGCCCTGCTGAAGTTCACCAAACACCTCAGCAGCTATAAGTACATGGTGAGGAAATTGATTGCTGAAGGCAAAGGTTTCGAAGAGGTCCACTCTTCCTTTCCGCATGTTACGCAAGCGTACTTTGATGCTTTTGTGGCCTGATACGTCTCCAACGTATCTATAATTTCTGATGTTCCATGCTTGTTTTATGATAATACCTACATGTTTTGCTCACACTTTATAATGTTTTTATGCGTTTTCCAGAACTAACCTATTAACAAGATGCCGAAGTGCCAGTTCCTGTTTTCTGCTGTTTTTGGTTCCAGAAAGGCTCTTCGGGCAATATTCTTGGAATTCTACGAAACAAAGACCCATTATCTTATTTTTCCCGGAAGACCCAGAACACCGAAGGAGAGTCGGAGGCGGGTCAGGGGGCCACCACACGCCAGGGCCGCGCGGGCTCCACCCTGGCCGCGCCGGCCTATGGGGAGGGCGCCCTGGTGCCCCTCCTGCGCCGCCTCTTCGCCTATAAGACCCCTTTCGACCTAAAAACGCGATACCAATTGACGAAACTCCAGAAAGACTCCAGGGGCACCGCCGCCATCGCGAAACTCCAATTCGGGGGACAGAAGTCTCTGTTCCGGCACCCTGCCGGGACGGGGAAGTGCCCCCGGAAGCCATCTCCATCGACGCCACCGCCTCCATCATGCTCCGTGAGTAGTTCCCCCATGGACTACGGGTTCTAGCAGTAGCTAGTTGAGTAGCTAGTTGGTACTCTCTATCCCATGTACTTCAATACAATGATATCATGAGCTGCCTTACATGATTGAGATTCATCTGATGTAATCGGTGTTGTGTTTGTTGGGATCCGATGGATGATACATTATGATTAGTCTATCTATAAAGTTTGTGAAGTTATTGTTGCTGCAATCTTGTTGTGTTTAATGCTTGTCACTAGGGCCCGAGTGGCATGATCTTAGATTTAAGCTCTATACTTATTGCTTAGATTGTATCTACAAGTTGTATGCACATGTCTATGTCCGGAACCAAAGGCCCCAAAGTGACAGAAATTGAGACAACTGGAGGGGAAGGCGTAGGTATGAGGATCACATGTTTTCACGGAGTGTTAATGCTTTGCTCCGGTGCTCTATTAAAAGGAGTACCTTAATTTCCAGTAGATTCCCTAGAGGCCCGGCTGCCACCGACTGGTAGGACAAAAGATGTTGTACAAGTTTCTCATTGCGAGCACATATGACTATATATGGAAAACATGCCTACATGATTAATAATCTTGATGTTCTGTCTTAATGCTATTTCAATCCTATCAATTGCCCAACTGTAATTTGTTCACCCAACACTTGTCACTTGTTATTGGAGAGTTACCACTAGTGTAGATCGCTGGGAACCCCGGTCCATCTCTCATCATCATATACTCGTTCTATATGTCATTGGAAGTAGTATCAACTATTTTCTGGTGCCATCACCTCTGTGTTATTGCTACTGCTGTATTCTTATTACTATTGCTCTCATATTACTGTTGCTTTCACATCACCCCTGTTACTAGTGCTTTTCTAGGTGCAGCTGAATTGACAACTCAGTTGTTAAGGCTTATAAGTATTCTTTACCTCCCCTTGTGTCGAATCAATAAATTTGAGTTTTACTTCCCTCGAAGACTGTTGCGATCTGATACGTCTCCAACGTATCGATAATTTCTTATGTTCCATGCTACTTTATTGATGATACCTACATGTTTTATGCATACTTTATGTCATATTTATGCATTTTCCGACACTAACCTCTTAACAAGATGCCGAAGAGCCAGTTGGTGTTTTCTGCTATTTTTGGTTTCAGAAATCCTAGTAAGGAAATATTCTCGGAATTGGACGAAATCAACACCCAGGGGCCTATTTTTCCACGAAGCTTCCAGAAGACCGGAGGACTTACGAAGTGGGGCCACGAGGTGACGCCACACTAGGGCGGCGCGGCCCAGCCCTTGGCCGCGCCGGCCTATTGTGTGGGGCCCTCGTGTGGCCCCCTGACCTGCCCTTCCGCCTACAAATAGTCTTCGTCACGAAACCCCCAGTACCGAGAGCCACGATACGGAAAACCTTCCAGAGACGCCGCCGCCGCCAATCCCATCTCGGGGATTCAGGAGATCACCTCCGGCACCCTGCCGGAGAGGGGAATCATCTCCCGGAGGACTCTACACCGCCATGGTCTCCTCCGGAGTGATGTGTGAGTAGTTCACCCCTAGACTATGGGTCCATAGCAGTAGCTAGATGGTTGTCTTCTCCTCATTGTGCTTCATTGTCGGATCTTGTGAGCTGCCTAACATGATCAAGATCATCTATCTATAATACTCTATGTTGTGTTTGTTGGGATCCGATGGATAGTGAATACTATGTTATGTTGATTATCAATCTATCATGTGTTGTTTATGATCTTGCATGCTCTCCGTTGCTAGTAGAGGCTTTGGCCAAGTTTTTGCTTGTAACTCCAAGAGGGAGTATTTATGCTCGATAGTGGGTTCATGCCTCCATTAAATCTGGGACAGTGACAGAAAGTTCTAAGGTTGTGGATGTGCTGTCGCCACTAGGGATAAAACATCGATGCTATGTCCGAGGATGTAGTTGTCGGTTACATTACGCACCATACTTAATGCAATTGTCTGTTGTTTACAACTTAATACTGGAAGGGGCTCGGATGATAACCTGAAGGTGTACTTTTTAGGCATAGATGCATGCTGGATAGCGGTCTATGTACTTTGTCGTAATGCCCAATTAAATCTCACAATACTCTTCATATCATGTATGTGCATTGTTATGCCTTCATTATTTGTCAATTGCCCAACTGTAATTTGTTCACCCAACATGCTAATTCTTATGGGAGAGACACCTCTAGTGAACTGTGGACCCCGGTCCTATTCTTTACATCGAATACAATCTACTGCAATTGTTCTTTAATGTTTTCTGCAAACATCATCATCCACACTATACATCTAATCCTTTGTTACAGCAAGCCGGTGAGATTGACAACCTCATTGTTTCGTTGGGACAAAGTACTTTGGTTGTGTTGTGCAGGTTCCACGTTGGCGCCGGAATCCCTGGTGTTGCGCCGCACTACATCCCGCCGCCATCAACCTTCAACATGCTTCTTGGCTCCTACTGGTTCGATAAACCTTGGTTTCTTACTGAGGGAAAACTTGCCGCTGTACGCATCACACCTTCCTCTTGGGGTTCCCAACGGACGCGTGCTGTACGCGTATCAAGACTGTTTTCTGGTGCCGTTGCCGGAGAGATCAAGACACGCTGCAAGGGGAGTCTTCACTTCCAATCTCTTTACTTTGTTTTTGTCTTGCTTTATTTTATTTAGTACTTTGTTTGCTGCATTATATCAAAACACAAAAAAATTAGTTGCTAGCTTTACTTTATTTACTGTCTTGTTTGCATTCTCCATATTAAAAAAAACACAAAAAAATTAGTTACTTGCATCTGCTTTACTTATTTCATCATGTTTCCTTTTAATTTTACTGCAAAAGATATACATGTGGGACAAGGGTCCATAATTGGAAGAGATAATATAGAAGAATTTTTCACCCATGTTAGTATGCATGAAGATCTTAAAGATATACCCCTGGCAAAAGCTGTCCCTACCTATGAAGATGCCTATGTTTGTTTGGTACGCATGATGGAAGCTAGATTTATTAGTCTCAACCCCATGATACAACACATGTTTCTTACACTTTCTGATATGGAGAGGGGAGAGAAGAGAGATTTTGTTTTAAAAGTCCTAGTGCGAGAATTTGAGGATATAGCCAAAGAAGCTAGAAAAGTTTTTATTAAGCATAAGAGGTTTGGTATGTTCACTGATTTTAAAAGAACACTTGAAAAGATGGATATGGATAGAATTGAGTTCACTAATAATGTTAATGATGGTGGGGAGATTAAAGCACCAATACCTTGTAAGCTCCTAGCAATGTATGAAGCTCTAGAAAATAATTATGCTTGGCTTGTCCCTGAAAATTTGTTTGATGAGAGTAGCAAGCCCAAAACCAATGAAAAGGGAGCCGCTGAAACTTATGTATCCAAAATACAATGCATGGTTGAGAAAACTCCAAACCCCGCTGTTGATGCTTCATCTCTTGATAATACTTGATACACACTTTCTGCGCCTAGCTGAAAGGCGTTAAAGAAAAGCGCTTATGGGAGACAACCCATGATTTTACTATATATTTGAGTCTTGGAAGTTGTTACTACTGTAGAAGCCTCTCCTTATCTTAGTTTTGTTGTATTGTTGTGCCAAGTAAAGTCTTTGATAGTAAGGTTCATACTAGATTTGGATTACTGCGCAGAAACAGATTTCTTTCTGTCACGAATCTGGGCCTAATCCTCTGTAGGTAACTCAGAAAATTATGCCAATTTACGTGAGTGATCGTCAGATATGTACGCAATTTTCATTCAATTTGAGCATTTTCATTTTAGCAAGTCTGGTGCCTGTTAGAAATTCGTCTTTACGAACTGTTCTGTTTTGACAGATTCTGCCTTTTATTTTGCATTGCCTGTTTTGCTATGCTTGATGGATTTCTTTGTTCTATTAACTTTCAGTAGCTTTGTGCAATGTCCAGAAGTGTTAAGAATGATTGTGTCACCTCTGAACATGTAAATTTTAATTGTGCACTAACCCTCTAATGAGTTGTTTTGAGTTTGGTGTGGAGGAAGTTTTCAAGGATCAAGAGAGGAGGATGATATACTATGATCAAGGAGAGTGAAAGCTCTAAGCTTGGGGATGCCCCGGTGGTTCATCCCTGCATATTTCAAGAAGACTCAAGCATCTAAGCTTGGGGATGCCCAAGGCATCCCCTTCTTCATCGACAACATTATCAGGTTCCTCTAGTGAAACTATATTTTTATTCCATCACATCTCATGTACTTTGCTTGGAGCGTCTGTTTGTTTTTTGTTTTTGTTTTGTTTGAATAAAATGGATCCTAGCATTCATCTTGTGGGAGAGAGACACGCTCCGCTGTTGCATATGGACAAATATGTCATTGGCTTTTACTCATAATGTTCATGGCGAAGGATAATCTGCTTCGTTAATTGTTATATGGTTGGAAACGAAAAATGCTACATGTGGTAATTGGTAAAATGTCTTGGATAATTTGACACTTGGCAATTGTTATAGATCATGTTTAAGCTCTTGCATCATATACTTTTCACCTATTAGTGAAGAAATACATAGAGCTTGTTGAAATTTGGTTTGCACGATTGGTTTCTCTTAAGTCTAGATATTTTCTAGTAAGGTTTGAGCAACAAGGATGACAGTGTAGAGTCTTATAATGCTTGCAATATGTTTTTATGTGAGTTTTGCTGTACCGGTTCATGCTTGTGTTTGCTTCAAATAACCTTGCTAGCCTAAGCCTTGTATTGAGAAGGATTACTTCTCGTGCATCCAAATCCTTGGGCCAATAACTATGCCATTTGTGTCCACCATACCTACCTACTTCATGGTATTTCTCCGCCATTCCAAAGTAAATTGCTTGAGTGCTACCTTTAAACAATTCAAAATTTATCACCTCTGATTTGTGTCAATGTTTTATAGCTCATGAGGAAGTATGTGGTGTTTATCTTTCAATCTTGTTGGGCAACTTTCACCAATGGACTAGTGGCTTCATCCGCGTATCCAATAATTTTGCAAAAAGAGCTGGCAATGGGATTCCCAGTCCCAAATTAATTAACAAAAATAGACACTCCCCCATGGTATGTGATTGTTGGACGGCACCCGAAGGATTCGATTAGCCATGGCTTGAGAAAGCAAAGGTGGGGAGGAGTGTCATCATAATAAAACTAAAATAAAAAGGCACTCCTTCATGGTATGAGATTGTTGGCAGGCACCCGAGGATTCGGTTAGCCATGGTTTGTGAAAGAAAGGTTGGAAGGAGTGCCCCTCAAAAATAAAATAAAATGGGAGCCGCTCTTTGAAGGTTTGTCTGGCAAGGCGGTTAGAGTACCCGCTACCATTTGTTGACAACAACAAACACCTCTCAAAATTTTACTTTTATGCTCTCTCTATGTTTTCAAAATAAAAGCTCTAGCACAAATATAGCAATCGATGCTTTCCTCTTTGAAGGACCATTCTTTTACTTTTATGTTGAGTCAGTTCACCTATTTCCTCCCACCTCAAGAAGCAAACACTTTTGCTAACTGTGCATTGATTCTTACATACTTGCATATTTGCATTCATCGTACTACTTTATGTTGACACCTATCCATGAGATACACATATTACAAGTTGAAGGCAACCGCTGAAACTTAATCTTCCTTTGTGTTGCTTCAATACCTTTACTACGAATTTATTGCTTTATGAGTTAACTCTTATGCAAGACTTATTGATGCTTGTCTTGAAAGTACTATTCATGAAAAGTCTTTGCTATATGATTCAGTTGTTTACTCATTGTCTTTACAATTGTCTTGGATCGCTGCATTCATTACATATGTTTACAATAGTATGATCAAGATTATAATGGCATGTCACTCCAGAAATTATCTTTGTTATCGTTTACCTACTCGGGACGAGTAGGAACTAAGCTTGGGGATGCTGATACGTCTCCAACGTATCGATAATTTCTTATGTTCCATGCTACTTTATTGATGATACCTACATGTTTTATGCATACTTTATGTCATATTTATGCATTTTCCGACACTAACCTATTAACAAGATGCCGAAGAGCCGATTCTTTGTTTCTGCTGTTTTTGGTTTCAGAAATCCTAGTAAGGAAATATTCTCGGAATTGGACGAAATCAACGCCCAGGGGCCTATTTTTCCACGAAGCTTCCAGAAGACCGGAGGACTTACGAAGTGGGGCCATGAGGCGACGCCACACTAGGGCGGCGCGGCCCAGCCCTTGGCCGCGCCGGCCTATTGTGTGGGGCCCTCGTGTGGCCCCCTGACCTGCCCTTCCGCCTACAAATAGTCTTCGTCGCGAAAACCCCAGTACCGAGAGCCACGATACGGAAAACCTTCCAGAGACGCCGCCGCCGCCAATCCCATCTCGGGGATTCAGGAGATCGCCTCCGGCACCCTGCCGGAGAGGGGAATCATCTCCCGGAGGACTCTACACCGCCATGGTCGCCTCCGGAGTGATGTGTGGGTAGTTCACCCCTGGACTATGGGTCCATAGCAGTAGCTAGATGGTTGTCTTCTCCTTATTGTGCTTCATTGTCGGATCTTGTGAGCTGCCTAACATGATCAAGATCATCTATCTGTAATACTCTATGTTGTGTTTGTTGGGATCCGATGGATAGTGAATACTATGTTATGTTGATTATCAATCTATCATGTGTTGTTTATGATCTTGCGTGCTCTCCGTTGCTAGTAGAGGCTCTGGCCAAGTTTTTGCTTGTAACTCCAAGAGGGAGTATTTATGCTCGATAGTGGGTTCATGCCTCCATTAAATCTGGGACAGTGACAGAAAGTTCTAAGGTTGTGGATGTGCTATTGCCACTAGGGATAAAACATCGATGCTATGTCCGAGGATGTAGTTGTCGGTTACATTACGCACCATACTTAATGCAATTGTCTGTTGTTTACAACTTAATACTGGAAGGGGTTCGGATGATAACCTGAAGGTGGACTTTTTAGGCATAGATGCATGCTGGATAGCGGTCTATGTACTTTGTCGTAATGCCCAATTAAATCTCACAATACTCTTCATATCATGTATGTGCATTGTTATGCCTTCATTATTTGTCAATTGCCCAACTGTAATTTGTTCACCCAACATGCTAATTCTTATGGGAGAGACACCTCTAGTGAACTGTGGACCCCGGTCCTATTCTTTACATCGAATACAATCTACTGCAATTGTTCTTTACTGTTTTCTGCAAACATCATCATCCACACTATACATCTAATCCTTTGTTACAGCAAGCCGGTGAGATTGACAACCTCACTATTTCGTTGGGACAAAGTACTTTGGTTGTGTTGTGCAGGTTCCACGTTGGCGCCGAAATCCCTGGTGTTGCACCGCACTACATCCCGCCGCCATCAACCTTCAACGTGCTTCTTGGCTCCTACTGGTTCGATAAACCTTGGTTTCTTACTGAGGGAAAACTTGCCGCTGTACGCATCACACCTTCCTCTTGGGGTTCCCAACGGACGCGTGTTGTACGCGTATCACGATCCCCTATACTTGTGGGTTATCAAGACTATTTTCTGGCGCCGTTGCCGAGGAGGCATAGCTCTACTCATAAGTTCACCTGGGGAGTACACTCTACCTCTCTCTCTGTTTTATTTTATTTTGTTTTGCTTAGTTTACTTTTGTCTAGTTTATTTGTGCTTAGCTTATTTCTGCCTAGTATTATTTTTCTTAGTTTACTTTTGCTTAGTTTCTTTCTGTCTTGTTTTACTTTTCCTATATACCCAAAAATCCATAAAAATTTGAAAAACCAAAAAATTAAAAACTGTTGTTATGGAAGAACGCATAACCATGTTGGAGCTTATAGAATTATATAATAATTATAGAGAATCAAGAACTGGTAAAGTAATGAGTGCTATGATAGAAAAATTGAATACAATTGCTAAAATTCTGCTTAAATGCCATGATATAAATTGTTGCTCTAAAGAGGACACTAAACATCTGAAATTTCAATGTGGCTTTAGTGAGGAAGTTTTAATTAAGAACTATAATTGGAATAACTATATTCATCTTGGGTTCGAAGAGGTAGAACAATTTGTCTTATTTATGGGAGCCTCTGAGATAGAATCCTTCATGGCTAAAAATTATGAAACTTGTGTTGTTTGTAAGGACCTTAAAGATTATGTCTCTTCTATCCTTAAATTTTGCATAGAAAGTTACAGTGATAATCCTTATATTATTGATTATAAAGAGAGACTCATTAATGCACAAGAATGCACTCACAATTTGCAGGAACCTGTGGAAGAAGAAATTGATGAACCTGAAAGCTCATTGGATGAAAAAGAGGAGGAAATCGATGAACCTGAAAGCTCATTGGATGAAAAAGAAGAGGAGAGTGATGAACAAAAGGGGAAGAATGGATTAGCTACCCATGCCAACCTTCTAATGAGAGTAACTCTTTATCTCTTACACTATTTGATTGTCCTCCATGCTTACCGAAAGAGATTGAATCTTATGTTCCTGTGGATTCTCTTGAAATATTTCCTATGAGTAAAACTTGTGAGAATAATTATGCTACTGTTATTTATGACAATCCATGCTACTTTGATAAATCTTATGATAATGCTTTGTTTGTGCCTGATGTCGAAATGCATGGTACCAAAGAGTTTTGCGTAGCAAATGTTTATGATAAATCTTTAGATGATGGTCCTATGTTACTTGATAATATTAATTGTACTACTAATGAAAATGGTATTGGAGAAGTCTTGACATTATCTATGAGTCCCATATCTCTTGAGAATGATCAATCATCATGTTATATTATTGATAAAAGTGTGTTTGAAAGTTTTAATTCCACTACTTTCGAGCTTGATAAAAATTATGTATCTATGGATCATGAAAAGAATGCTTTATGTGATAGTTATATTGTTGAGTTTATTCATGAAGCTACTAAAAATTATTATGAGAGAGGAAAATATGGTAGTAGAAATTTGCATGGTACTAAAACAACTCTCTATATGCTGAAAATTTGAAAGTTACTCTTGTTTTATCTTCTTATGCTTGTCACTTTGTTCTTCATGAATTTATTTGTGTACAAGATTCCTATGCATAGGAAGCGGGTTAGACTTAAATGTGTTTTGAATTTGCTTTTTGATGCTCTCTTTTGCTTCAACTCTTATTTCTTGCGAGTGCATCATCAAAACTGCTGAGCCCATCTTAATGGCTATAAAGAAAGAACTTCTTGGGAGATAACCCATGTGTTTATTTTGCTACTGTTTTGTTGTGTTTTGGAAGTTGTTACTACTGTAGCAACCTCTCCTTATCTTTATTTTACTGCAATGTTGTGCCAAGTGAAGTCTCTAATAGAAGGTTGATACTAGATTTGGATTTCTGCGCAGAAACAGATTTCTATCTGTCACGAATCTGGGTCAGATTCTCTGTAGGTAACTCAGAAAAATCTGCCAATTTACGTGCGTGTTCCTTAGATATGTACGCAACTTTCATTAGTTTTGAGTTTTCTGATTTGAGCAACGGAAGTACCTCTTTAAAATTCATATTTACTGGTTGTTCTGTTTTGGTAGATTCTGTCTCTGTTTTTTTTTGCATTGTCTCTTGTGGACTTTAAGCAAGGCTTTCTAGATGTGGAGAGCTGTAGCTAATGTTTTATTGAGTTCTTGCAATGTGTCACTACAGGACCAAGGTGAATTCAAGTTTTTTGAGTACTAACCCCTCTAATGAAGTTTATGAGAAGTTTGGTGTGAAGGAAGTTTTCAAGGGTCAAGAGAGGAGGATGATATATGATCAAGAAGAGTGAAAAGTCAAAGCTTGGGGATGCCCCCGTGGTTCATCCCTGCATATTTCAAGAAGACTCAAGCGTCTAAGCTTGGGGATGCCCAAGGCATCCCCTTCTTCATCAACAATTTATCAGGTTTCTTCTATTGAAACTATATTTTTATTCGGTCACATCTTATGTGCTTTACTTGGAGCGTCTGTGTGCTTTTATTTTTTTTATGTTTGAATAAATTCGGATCCTAGAAATCCTTGTTTGGGAGAGAGACACGCTCCGCTTTTTCATATGAACACTTGTTCTTCGTTCTACTTTTAATGTTCAATGACAAAAGTTGGAAGCTGTTGCATTTATTGCTATTTGGTTGGAAACAGAAAATGCCTCATATTGACTTGGATAATTTGATACTTGGAAATTGTTTTGAGCTCTCAAGTAGATCATGATTAAGTTCTTGCATCATGTAGTTTAAACCTATTAGTGGAGAACTACCGTAGAGCTTGTTGAAATTGGTTTGCATGATTGGTCTCTCTAAGGTTTAGATATTTTCTGGTAAAAGTGTTTGAGCAACAAGGAAGATAGTGTAGAGTATTATAATGCTTGCAATATGTTTTTATGTAAGTTTTGCTGTACCGGTTCATACTTGTGTTTGCTTCAAACAACCTTGCTAGCCTAAGCCTTGTACTGAGAGGGAATGCTTCTCGTGCATCCAAAACCTTGAGCCAAAATCTATGGCATGTGTGTCCACCATACCTACCTACTATGTGGTATTTCCTGCCATTCCAAGTAAATACTTCATGTGCTACCTTTAAACAATTCAAAATGCTTCTCAATTTGTGTCAATGTTTTATAGCTCATGAGGAAGTATGTGGTGTTTTATCTTTCAATCTTGTTGGGCAACTTTCACCAATGGACTAGTGGCTTCATCCGCCTATCCAATAATTTTGCAAAAAGAGCTGGCAACGGGGTTCCCAGCCCCAATTAATCACAAATATACACTCCTCCATGGTATGTGAATGATTGGTAGGCACCCGAGGATTCAGTTAGCCATGGCTTGAGAAAGCAACGGTGGGGAGGAGTGTCATCATCACTAAATAAAACTAAAATAAAATAGACACTCCTTCATGGTATGTGATTGTTGGAAGGCACCCGAGGATTCGGTTAGCCATGGTTTGTGAAAGCAAAGGTTGGAAGGAGTGTCACCCAAAAATGAAAACATCACGGGAGCCGCTCTTTGAAGGTCTGTCTGGCAAGTGGGTTAGAGTGCCCACTACCATTCGTTGACAACAACAAACACCTCTCAAAATTTTACTTTTATGCTCTCTATATGATTTCAAAACTTAAAAAGATCTAGCACATGATTTAATCCCTGCTTCCCTCTGCGAAGGGCCTTTCTTTTACTTTATGTTGAGTCAGTTTACCTACTTCCTTCCATCTGAGAAGCAAACACTTGTGTCAACTGTGCATTGATTCTTACATACTTGCGTATTTGCATTCATCATATTACTTTGTGTTGACAATTATCCATGAGATATGTATGTTGAAAGTTGAAAGCAACTGCTGAAACTTATATCTTCCGTTGTGTTGCTTCGATGCCTTTACTTTGAATTTATTGCTTTATGAGTTAACTCTTATGCAAGACTTTTGATGCTTGTCTTGAAAGTACTATTCATGAAAAGTTTTGCTATATGTTATCTATTTGATTAGCAACTATAGATCATTGCCTTGAGTCACTGCATTCATCTCATATGCTTTACAATAGTATGATCAAGGTTATGTAAATAGCATGTCACTACAGAAATTATTCTTTTTATCGTTTACCTACTCGAGGACGAGTAGGAACTAAGCTTGGGGATGCTGATACGTCTCCAACGTATCTATAATTTCTGATGTTCCATGCTTGTTTTATGATAATACCTACATGTTTTGCTCACACTTTATAATGTTTTTATGCGTTTTCCGGAACTAACCTATTAACAAGATGCCGAAGTGCCAGTTCCTGTTTTCTGCTATTTTTGGTTCCAGAAAGGCTCTTCGGGCAATATTCTCGGAATTCGACGAAACAAAGACCCAGTATCTTATTTTTCCCGGAAGACCCCAGAACACCGAAGGAGAGTCGGAGGCGGGCCAGGGGGCCACCACACGCCAGGGCCGCGCGGGCTCCACCCTGGCCGCGCCGGCCTATGGGGAGGGCGCCCTGGTGCCCCTCCTGCGCCGCCTCTTCGCCTATAAGACCCATTTCGACCTAAAAACGCGATACCAATTGACGAAACTCCAGAAAGACTCCAGGGGCGCTGCCGCCATCGCGAAACTCCAATTCGGGGGACAGAAGTCTCTGTTCCGGCACCCTGCGGGACGGGGAAGTGCCCCCGGAAGCCATCTCCATCGACGCCACCGCCTCCATCATGCTCCGTGAGTAGTTCCCCCATGGACTACGGGTTCTAGCAGTAGCTAGTTGGTACTCTCTATCCCATGTACTTCAATACAATGATCTCATGAGCTGCCTTACATGATTGAGATTCATCTGATGTAATCGGTGTTGTGTTTGTTGGGATCCGATGGATGATACATTATAATTAGTCTATCTATAAAGTTTGTGAAGTTATTGTTGCTGCAATCTTGTTGTGTTTAATGCTTGTCACTAGGGCCCGAGTGGCATGATATTAGATTTAAGCTCTATACTTATTGCTTAGATTGTATCTACAAGTTGTATGCACATGTCTATGTCCGGAACCAAAGGCCCCAAAGTGACAGAAATTGGGACAACTGAAGGGGAAGGCGTAGGTATGAGGATCACATGTTTTCACGGAGTGTTAATGCTTTGCTCCGGTGCTCTATTAAAAGGAGTACCTTAATTTCCAGTAGATTCCCTAGAGGCCCGGCTGCCACCGGCTGGTAGGACAAAAGATGTTGTACAAGTTTCTCATTGCGAGCACGTATGACTATATATGGAAAACATGCCTACATGATTAATAATCTTGATGTTCTGTCTTAATGCTTTCAATCCTATCAATTGCCCAACTGTAATTTGTTCACCCAACACTTGTCACTTGTTATTGGAGAGTTACCACTAATGTAGATCACTGGGAACCCCGGTCCATCTCTCATCATCATATACTCGTTCTATATGTCATTGGAAGTAGTATCAACTATTTTCTGGTGCCATCGCTCCTGTGCTATTGCTGCTGTGTTACTGTTACTATTGCTCTCATATTACTGTTGCTTTCACATCACCCCTGTTACTAGTGCTTTTCTAGGTGCAGCTGAATTGACAACTCAGTTGTTAAGGCTTATAAGTATTCTTTACCTCCCCTTGTGTCGAATCAATAAATTTGGGTTTTACTTCCCTCGAAGACTGTTGCGATCCCCTATACTTGTGGGTTATCATGGCCAATGAAGAGCTACAAGTGACCAAGAATCGCAAGGAGTGGGGGAAGGAAATGCGGGAGCTTAACATCGGCAACCACAACCTTGGGAGCCGTGGGTATGAGGGAAAGGAGCCCTGTTGGGCGAAGGAGGACGAGGCCTATATAAATGCGAGCATTGAGAACTCCTAGCTAAAGTACAAGGACCCGCTTGAAAGAAGATTTATCAGGTCCCGGTACCATAAAAAGAAACTAACCGGGGAACTTGTCACAGACCCCAAGGTGGTAACCGACATAATTTGGTTCACGAACGACAAGAAGGTCCTGGCGATGGAGAAAAAACTGGTAAGAAATTTACCGGTTTAATTAGATCAAGTATCATTCATATAATAGTAGCAACATTTCTAAATTGTTCACGTTTCTACCGCAGGAAGAAGAAAGACAAAGACTTTCCCAATGTGATGAAGGATCCTTGTCCCAGGCGTCGACGGCCAGAGTAGCCTGGGACAAGCCTCTCGTACGGGCGATAAACCTCGTTAATGAGCATTCACCTACGAGAAGGCCGCATAGGGGCCATGTGGTTGGCGCCGGTACAGGCCACAAGCTTGCTCACTACGGCTTGTTGTATGCGGCTGATAAAAATGCGCGCAATGAGAGGAAGCAGCGGGAGGCGGAGGAAATGAGGGACTCAATCCTAGCCAAAGTCCAAACTGGTTTGGTGCCGCAACTCAAAGCTTCACTTGTACCTGATCTCAAAGCTGAAGTCATCACTTTAGTCCAACCAGATTTCAACGCTGTCATCGCGTGGTATGAGGGTGGCAAACAAGCCCCCCCCCCCCCCCCCCGCGCAAATGCAAGTGGTTAGCTTTGGCTCCAGCAAATCTATGGCGCCGCCGGCCACCGGCAATGACGATGTCATAATGGAGACTCCTTCGGCCGTCGGCAATGTCGCAGGTGCTAGGGATTCACCGGCCATGCCGGGTAGCAGCCCCTCCATCACTTGCACGCCCATCGCCGCATGTGTCGGCCCATCGACATTAGCCGAACTCAACGCCCTCGCGGTAATTAACTAATTAAGCTAGTGTACATCAAGTTAATATATTAGTTTCATCATCCTTGCCCTCTCTCTAACGACGTACACATGTTCTCGCAGGCGCTCTCAACGCGATGCACCTTTCTGATGAAAGTGAACGACGAACTCAAAGATGTCGCGAGGGGGTCCATCCTTCGTCCTATGGATAAGAAGTTGCACACACGAGATATGGATGATGACGTTTACCGGGTGGATGTGGATCGGAAGTTACCGGGTTATGAGTATTTGTTTCCTCCTAATCAACAGCATGGTATGGTGCTGATAGCCCATTGAAGCTTACCTCACTAAAGGGTTGGGTACTACTATGGCCGAAGACCCTAATTAGGATCAACACCACCTCGAGTCGACGGCAAGCAGAGGAAAGCACCTTGCGGCGCTAGAGGTCAGCGTCCATCTACAACAGCCAGCGGCGCTGGTGGTCAGCGCCCCACCACAACGGCCTGGGGCGCCGGTGGTCAGCGCCCCACCACAACAGCTAGCGGCGCTAGAGGTCGAGGCCTACGAACGTGACAACTTCCAATGGGATATTTCTACATCTTCACAAGTTCTCCATGAGGATGCCCTGGTGGATCCGAACGCAACGGCCTCGAAATATCTGTGCTCCAAGAAGCTAGATGTTCTATTCTCAAGAAACAGCTGAGGAGAAAACGCTTGAGGAGGCCGCCACTACCGCCGCCAAAAAGATGCTGAGCCCAAACACACTCTGTGCTACGACCAATACAACGATGGATGGTGGTACAGTACAACCCAAGAAGCGGAAGAGGCCAGCGAAGAAGGACGCCAAAGCCAAGGCGACAGCCAAATCCAAGGACAAGGTCCCACTCCTTGACAAGTTGCCAAATAATTGGCGACCTGAGCATCACTTGGGTGAACCAATGCTGCCGGAGCATGTCCTCAGGATACTCACCCCGTATATGAGGAGCTTGCATAACTCTGTCCTGTATGTGGAGAAGTAACTTCTCAATTCAAAAGATCCTGCTTACCCTTTGTACGTGGCGAAAGTGCCAACTGGCATGAACTTTGTCGAAAAGTACCCCGCGGACTTGTGCTTCATCCGGTTCAATGACATCTTCATCTTCTTTCGCATGAAAATGCTCCACTTTTCTGTGTTTCGGCTAGTTTCTCTTAGCTTGTCTTCCCAGATTGTTAAGGAGGGGACGCCGAGCATCGCAATAATGGACCCCTTCTATATGCGGGAGAGCATCATCTGCAACGCTGGGGATCGGGCGATTGCCACCAAGCAGGTCGAGAATTTCTTGCTGGCGAACATTAAAAAGAGTGGCATTCTCATCCCTTACTTCCCCGAGTAAGTAATCACTCGCTAGTCCCCATTACCATTCTATCATATATCTCCATTTGCATTTGCAAAGGTTAATTCATGTGTTTTCCGCAGAGACAAGTTCTGCACGCTCACCGTGCTGCACCCTCAACACTCGCATGCAATCTATCTCGACTCGGGTAGGGACCAAACGAAATACTACACCCACATCAAGGGCGTTCTCAGTGGTGCTCTCACCGGCTTCACCACCAAGACATGCCCCAACAAAGTACAGAGGAAAGTACGAGGAGGCTTGGCCTTAACCCACACAACCAACTTCGCCTACCTCAGGCAGTTGGCGGAAGACAATGGGATGGACGTGTGGTACGCCATCCTTCAGATGTAGGAGTACATAAAGTACGCAGATGACATGTTGCTGCCAGAGACTCTCAGAAACAGGTTTAAAAACATGGCGGATGTCGACGATAGAGAGCTGAGAAAAAACTGGGGTCGCATCCAGCAGTTGATTTGCATGAAAATCCTGCACGATGTCAACAATAGGTCTGGCGTGTTCTTCTACGGCTACGGTCCACCACCTAATGATGAGATATAACTCCGCTTGGAGATGTCGCGTGATGACAGGCCATTCAACACACTGAAGGGCTGCCGTCCATTCCCCCCTAAGCCTACAACCTGATCCTACGACGACAACTCTTTTGCTTAAGCTTGAATGATATGTCCATGAACTTCCGTACTGTAATTGCTATATATTCCAGCCTGATTGTCGAGGGTACTCCTCGGCAACGCCCTCCGATTCGGGCTTAGGGTTGATGGAATCCTGTAGGCTGACATGAGACATCGGTGAACGCATAAGCGGGGAGAGCAATTTACCCGGGTTCGGGGCCCTCGATGAGGTAAAACCCTTATGTCCTGCCTGTCTGATCTTGATTATGAGAATATTGGATTACAATGGGGTGCCGAAGGTTTCAGCTGTGATCTCGTCGAGAGGCTAAGTGCTACGGTGACCTAGCTCTAGACTTCTGGTGGCTAAAGTTGCTAAGATCGATTCCGTCCCTCGGCACCCCCTCTCCTGGCCTTTATATAGGACGCTAGGTCACAAGAGGTCTGTCCGGGTACGACTAGGTTTACAAAAGACCTAGCTCTAAACTTTCCTTGTTCAGCTCTTCTATGTCTTGTTCTTCAAGGAATCTTCTCCAACGCCATCCTAGTGGCCCGCCTTGCCATCGAGTATCTTCATGGGCCTCCAGTTGGGCCGAACGGGATAATACAATATCGGTTACCCGAAGGGTAATGCCCACGTCAGTAGTCCCCGAGTGTCTAGCCGAAGATATTTCGGGTAGAGACTAAAGCATGCCTTCATCTAACGATCTTCTTCTTGATTGTTCTTGTCCATCTTGTAACAGCATATCTTCTCTTATCGGGTGCGCGTCCAGCGCTCCCGATGGGAGTAGCCCCCGAGTCTAGGTACGGATGCTTGCAATCCGTGCGTAGACTCAAGTTGTACCACTCGATATCGTCTTCTGCCGAAGTTTTCTGCGAGTCTTCATGGTTCATTCGATACATTTGCGTCGGGGCTCGTATTCTTCAGTAAGTTTTCAACACGCAAGGGATAATGAGTAACGTGCCCAGCTTTGCTGGTTAACTTCCGATGGCAAAACAACGTTACCCTACACAGAATCAAGTCACCGGGCATGATCCTGGAGTGTAAAATAGTTTTATCGGGTGCACGTTCAGTGCTCCTGATGGGAGTAGCCCCCGAGTCTGGGCACGGGTGCTTGCGGCCGGGTGCAGACTTGAGCTGAGCATTCCATCCTTTTCTTCAAATATTTTCTTATAGGGGTATCTTCGAGTTCATGTTTTATCGGATGCGCGTCCAGCGCTCCCGATGGGAGTAGCCCCCGAGTCTAAGCGCAGATGCTTGCATTTCGTGCATAGACTCGAGTCGACCATCCGATACCTTTTGTATTTCTTCGAATGCTTCCGGCGATCTTCACGACGTCACTGATGGCGTTACTAACACTTTGATTTTGACTGACAAGACACGACCCGTTGGGCCCATCCTACTTCTGACTGGCTATGTTTTTAAGTAATATCCGCCTTTCTCGTACAGTTACCAAGGCACCTCCTCGATTTCCGTGATCAACGATGAAGAGAGGGTCCTCTTAATGAACTGGAAGCAACGACACGTGCCCACGCAATCCTCAAGTTCCCCCTACTTAAAATCTCTCGGAGCAAAATCCTTAGTATTCTCCCACATCATCATAGCATCCTCCTTTCCTTCTTCCACCTTCTTCTCTCATAACCACCGCGCCGCCACCGCCGTTTTTAGATCTTCTCCAGATCCAACGATGGTGAAGAAGAAGAACCTCGCTACCGCCGCTAGTTCCGTGAGCGGCGGCGCCGCCGCCAAGGCCTCCTCAAATCTTCCGAAGAGAAGTGCTCCTTATGCTCCTCCCCCAGCTCCGGCGCCGCCAGCACCGCCAAGCTCTGTAGCTGTGACCAATCCCGGAGATTGGCTAGCGTCCTCCATCACGAAGCGTGGTGAAAAGAGGTCCCGAAGCCTTGGTCTAGTCTCCTCCGACGAGGGGAATGTAATTCTCCCAGGTGCGATCTCTCGGCCCAATCCTCCTGCTGGTTTTACCGTGATGTTCTTGCCGTTCTTGTATCGAGGTTTCTCGCTTCCTGCCCACGAGTTCCTTCATCACCTTCTGCGGACTTACGAAATCCAACTGTGGCAACTTACCCCCAACTCAATCCTTCACCTTGTTGTGTTCATCACCCTTTGCGAAGCGTTTTTGGGCATCGAGCCTCACTTTGGGTTGTGGAAGAAAATCTTCTTCGTAAAGAGATACAACAGTAGTAATGGACCCTTTGTCATTGGGGGAGTGGGTTCATTGTCCGTTCATAAGTCAATTATTTCAACTTTCCAATGAGAGAATCTGTGCAAGGATGGAGACTAAAATGGTTCTATATTAAGGATTCCTCAACAACCGAGTCCAAGCTTCCTCGTTTTGCCGACGTTCTCGAAGCCAAACCTAAGCATTCTTGGAAGAACATCCTTTCTCCCGACGAAAGGACGGCAGCTGACGAGTTATTTGTCAAATTTCTTCGGATCAAAGAAGCCGATGGCCAGACCATGATCGGCACAGAGGTAGCTGCCGTATTCTTAAAACGTCGGGTCCAGCCAGTCATGGCCAGGGTTCATCCGATGTGGTTATATTCGGGTCCGAAGGATGAAACCAAGATAAACGTTGCTGAACTTTCGAAAAAGGAGCTGCTTGACGAAGTTCGACGCCTTACTCTCCTTAGCCAGGAAGACTCAATCCCGATGATATCTTCTTATCCACCTCTTGATGCCGATCATCCGCCGATGGAGGTAAATTTTCATTCTCATACTCTCATTACTCTATTCCGCTTGATCGATACGACTGATCATTGTTCTTATTTTTCTTCGGCAGACCCCCATAGCTTCTGGGAACTTGCATGACCTGCCGGATGATACTTCCGAGGGGGGAGGTTCCTCAACCCTTGACAAATTTCATACTGTTGAAAACATAATCTCAAAGGACGAGCATGACGATCCGATAGATTCTGAAGCTGCCTTTATCAATCCTCCTCCCCCAGCCAACGATACTTGCGACACAGCGGGATCAGTGCATGATGAAGAAGTTGATCATGATACCTTTGTTAATGCAGCTGTGGAGGTGGCCAGAGCTTCACCGGCGAAGATATCGACCGGCGGCTTTGCCGATGAAGACGATCTCTTCGAGCTGTAAGTGCTTACTTCTTGGCCCAGGATTCGTATTTCGCTTTTACCATTCGCATTTCTTTCTTAATCCTTATCAAATTTCTTCCTTGTAGTGACGAAGGATTCATCGAGCCTCCGTCTAAGAAGGCCAAATCTGGTGCCGCTCCGCCGACTGTTGCAGCTTCCGAAGCTTCGGCTCCAACTGCAGCCCCTGCGGCTCAAGTATCGACTGCTTCCTCCATTTCTAGGGGGAAAGATATTCCTTCGACTGCTTCCGCCACGACTCCTCCTTCAGGGAAACCTGTAAGTCTTCCTTGGTCGCAACGCAAATTTTTCTGAAGGTGCTTTGATTGATAATCCTTCGGCAAATATCTTTTTTTTTTCTTTTCTCAAGGATCTACGAACTGTCATATCTTCTCTGGAGACCTTCGCCTCCCAATTCACCTCCCTGGAAGCGGACAAGGCTCGGCTGCAAAAGGAAGTTAAGTCTTCCTCCTCAAAATTGGAAGGTGCAATAAAAATAGCTGCCGAAGCCCGCCAAGAAATCGACTCCCTGAAGGAGGAACTCAAGGGGCTGAAGGAGAAGCTGAAGGTCGAAGAAGCATCCAGGCTAGCTGCTGAAGCTTGGGCGGCTGAAAAGGATGATTTTCTTCGCCAATCTTCCTTGGACTTGCTCAGTAATTCCCTTTCTGCTTCCCTGTTGATTATTACTTTGCGAATCCAGTCCTTTGATTAGTAATCTCTTTCTTATTTCGTTATTCGCAGAGGCCGCCGATATCCCTGCTGATGCTCTGGATAAGCTTCCAAACAACTCTCCAGCAAACGGGGTGTCGATGACTCTTGCTTCACATCAGCTTACTGTTGACGCGTAAAGCACACGCCCGTTGGGAACCCCAAGTGGAAGGTGTGATGCGTACAGCATCAAGTTTCCCTCAGTAAGAAACCAAGGTTTATCGAACCAGTAGGAGCCAAGAAGCACGTTGAAGGTTGATGGTGGCGGAGTGTAGTGCGGCGCAACACCAGGGATTCCGGCGCCAACGTGGAACCTGCACAACACAACCAAAATAGTTTGCCCCAACTCAACAGTGAGGTTGTCAATCTCACCGGCTTGCTGTAACAAAGGATTAGATGTATAGTGTGGATGATGATGTTTGCAGAAAACAGTAGAACGAGTATTGCAGTAGATTGTATTCGATGTAAAGAATGGACCGGGGTCCACAGTTCACTAGTGGTGTCTCTCCCATAAGAAATAGCATGTTGGGTGAACAAATTACAGTTGGGCAATTGACAAATAAAGATGGCATGACAATGCACATACATGTTATGATGAGTAGTGTGAAATTCAATTGGGCATTACGACAAAGTACAAAGACCGCTATCCAGCATGCATCTATGCCTAAAAAGTCCACCTTCAGGTTATCATCCGAACCCCTTCCAGTATTAAGTTGCAAACAACAGACAATTGCATTAAGTATGGTGCGTAATGTAATCAACACATACATCCTTAGACATAGCATTGATGTTTTATCCCTAGTGGCAACATCACATCCACAACCTTAGAACTTTCTGTCACTGTCCTAGATTTAATGGAGGCCTGAACCCACTATCGAGCATAAATACTCCCTCTTGGAGTTACAAGTAACTACTTGGCCAAAGCCTCTACTAATAACGGAGAGCATGCAAGATCTTAAACAACACATAGATGATAGATTGATAATCAACATAACATAGCATTCCATATTCATCGGATCCCAACAAACGCAACATGTAGTATTACAGATAGATGATCTTGATCATGTTAGGCAGCTCACAAGATCCGACAATGATAGCACAATGAGGAGAAGATGACCATCTAGCTACTGCTATGGACCCATAGTCTAGGGGTGAACTACTCACACATCAATCCGGAGGCGACCATGGCGGTGAAGAGTCCTCCGGGAGATGATTCCCCTCTCCGGCAGGGTGCCGGAGGCGATCTCCTGAATCCCCCGAGATGGGATTGGCGGCGGCGGTGTCTCTGGAAGGTTTTCCGTATCGTGGCTCTCGGTACTGGAGTTATTATCGACGAAGGCTTCTTATAGGCGGAGAGGTAGGTTTAGGGGCGACGCGAGGGGCCCACACGCTAGGGCCGCGCGGCCAGGGCCTGGGCCGCACCGCCCTACTGTGGTGTCGCCTCATCGCCCCACTTCGTTTCCCTTTTCGGACTTCTGGAAGCTTTGTGGAAAAATAAGATCCTCGGCGTTGATTTCGTCCAATTCCGAGAATATTTCCTTACTAGGATTTCTGAAACCAAAAACAGCAGAAAACAGCAACTGGCTCTTCGGCATCTCGTTAATAGGTTAGTGCCGGAAAATGCATAAATATGACATAAAGTATGTATAAAACATGTGAGTATCATCATAAAACAAGCATGGAACATAAGAAATTATCGATACGTTGGAGACGTATCAGCATCCCCAAGCTTAGTTCCTAATCGTCCCGAGTAGGTAAACGATAGCAAAGATAATTTCTGAATTGACATGCTATCATAATCTTGATCATACTATTTGTAAGCATATGTAATGAACGCAGCGATCCAAAGCAATGGTAAAGACAATGGTTAAACAATTGAATCATATAGCAAAGACTTTTCATGAATAGTACTTTCAAGACAAGCATCAATAAGTCTTGCATAAGAGTTAACTCATAAAGCAATAAATTCAAAGTAAAGGCATTGAAGCAACACAAAGGAAGATTAAGTTTCAGCGGTTGCTTTCAACTTGTAACATGTATATCTCATGGATAGTTGTCAATGCAAAGCAATATAACAAGTGCAATAAGCAAGCATGTAAGAATCAATGCACATTTAACACAAGTGTTTGCTTCTAAGATAGAGAGAAATGGCTAAACTGACTCAACATAAAAGTAGAAGAAAGGCCCTTCGCAGAGGAAAGCATTGATTGCTATATTTGTGCTAGAGCTTTTATTTTGAAAACAAGAAACAATTTTGTCAATGGTAGTAATAAAGCATATGCATTATGTAAATTATATCCTACAAGTTGCAAGCCTCATGCATAGTATACCAATAAATTCAAAGTAAAGGCATTGAAGCAACACAAAGGAAGATTAAGTTTCAGCGGTTGCTTTCAACTTGTAACATGTATATCTCATGGATATTGTCAACATAAAGCAATATAACAAGTGCAATAGGTAAACATGTAAGAATCAATGCACACAGTTAACACGAGTGTTTGCTTCTAAGATGGAAGGAAGTGGGTAAACTGACTCAACATAAAAGTAAAAGAAAGGCCCTTCGCAGAGGGAAGCATGGATTGCTATATTTGTGCTAGAGCTTCTATTTTGAAAACATAGAGAGAACATAAAAGTAAAGTTTTGAGAGGTGTTTGTTGTTGTCAACGAATGGTAGTGGGCACTCTAACCCCCTTGCCAGACAGACTTTCAAGAGCGGCTCCCATGAATTTTATTTTTATTTTTGGGTGGCACTCCTTCCAACCCTGCTTTCACAAACCATGGCTAACCGAATCCTCGGGTGCCTGCCAACAATCTCATACAATGAAGGAGTGCCTTTTTATTTTAGTTTTATTTAGATGACACTCCTCCACACCTTTGCTTTCTCAAGCCATGGCTAACCGAATCCTCGGGTGCCATCCAACAATCACATACCATGGAGGAGTGTCTATTTTTTGTAAAATTATGAAGGTTAATTAATTGGGGCTGGGAACCCCATTGCCAGCTCTTCTTGCAAAATTATTGGATAAGCGGATGAAGCCACTAGTCCATTGGTGAAAGTTGCCCAACAAGATTGAAAGATAAACACCACATACTTCCTCATGAGCTATAAAACATTGACACAAATAAGGGATGATAAATTTTGAATTATTTAAAGATAGCACTCAAGCAATTTACTTTGGAATGGCAGAAAATACCATGTAGTAGGTAGGTATGGTGGACACAAATGGCATAGTGTTTGGCTCAAGGATATGGATGCACGAGAAGTAATCCCTCTCAATACAAGGCTTAGGCTAGCAAGGTTATTTGAAGCAAACACAAGTACGAACCGGTACAGCAAAACTCACATAAAAATATATTGCAAGCATTATAAGACTCTACACTGTCATCCTTGTTGCTCAAACCCTTACCAGAAAATATCTAGACTTTAGAGAGACCAATCATGCAAACCAAATTTCAACAAGCTCTATGTATTTCTTCACTAATAGGTGCAAAGTATATGATGCAAGAGCTTAAACATGAGCTATAACAATTGCCAAGTATCACATTATTCAAGATATTATACCAATTACCACATGTAGCATTTTTTGTTTCCAACCATATAACAATTAACGAAGCAGTTTCAACCTTCGCCATGAACATTAAGAATAAAGCTAAGGACATATTTGTCCATATGCAACAGCGGAGCATGTCTCTCTCCCACACAGTGAATGCTAGGATCCATTTTATTCAAACAAAACAAAAAACAAAAGCAAATAGACACTCCAAGTAAAGCACATAAGATGTGATGGAATAAAAATATAGTTTCACTAGAGGAACCTGATAATGTTGTCGATGAAGAAGGGGATGCCTTGGGCATCCCCAAGCTTAGATGCTTGAGTCTTCTTGAAATATGCAGGGATGAACCACGGGGGCATCCCCAAGCTTAGAGCTTTCACTCTCCTTGATCATATTGTATCATCCTCCTCTCTTGATCCTTGAAAACTTCCTCCACACCAAACTCAAAACAAACTCATTAGAGGGTTAGTGCATAATCAAAATTCACATGTTCAGAGGTGACATAATCACTCTTAACACTTCTGGACAATGCACAAAGCTACTGAAAGTTAATAGAATAAAGAAATCCATCAAATATAGCAAAACAGGCAATGCGAAATAAAAGGCAGAATCTGTCAAAACAGAACAGTCTGTAAAGACGAATTTTTCTGGGGCACCAGACTTGCGCAAATGAAAATTCTCAAATTGAATGAAAGTTGCGTACATATCTGAGGATCAGTCACGTAAATTGGCAGATTTTTCTGAGTTACCTACAGAGAACACTGCTCAAATTCGTGACAACAAGAAATCTATTTCTGCGCAGTAATCCAAATCTAGTATGAACCTTACTATCAAAGACTTTACTTGGCACAACAATGCAACAAAATAAAGATAAGAAGAGGTTGCTACAGTAGTAACAACTTCCAAGACTCAAATATAAAACAAAAGTGCAGAAGTAAAATCATGGGTTGTCTCCCATAAGCGCTTTTCTTTAACGCCTTTCAGCTAGGCACAGAAAGTGTGAATCAAGTATTATCAAGAGACGAAGCATCAACATAATAATTTGTTCTAATGATAGAATCAAAAGTTAACTTCATTCTCTTTCTAGGGAAGTGTTCCATACCTTTCTTGAGAGGAAATTGATATTTAATATTACCTTCCTTCATATCAATAATAGCACCAACAGTTCGAAGAAAAGGTCTTCCCAATATAATGGGACAAGATGCATTGCATTCAATATCCAAGACAACAAAATCAAAGTTGACAAGGTTATTGTTAACCGTAATGCGAACATTATCAATCCTCCCCAAAGTTTTTTTTGTAGAATTATCAGCAAGATTAACATCCAAATAACAATTTTTCAATGGTGGCAAGTCAAGCATATTATAGATTTTCTTAGGCATAACAGAAATACTTGCACCAAGATCACATAAAGCATTACAATCAAAATCATTGACCTTCATCTTAATGATGGGCTCCCAACCATCTTCTAAATTCCTAGGAATAGAAGTTTCGCGATTTAGTTTCTCTTCTCTAGCTTTAATGAGAGCATTTGTAATATGTTTCGTAAAGGCCAAATTTATAGCACTAGCATTAGGACTTTTAGCAAGTTTTTGTAAGAACTTTATAACTTCAGAAATGTGACAATCATAAAAATCTAAACCATTATGATCTAAAGCAATGGGATCATTGTCCCCAATATGTGAAAAAATTTCAGCAGTTTTGTCACAAGCAGTTTCAGCAGTTTTAGCAGTTTCAGGCAGTTTTGCAAGCTTTGCATTAGGAGTGGAAACATTGCCAACACCAATTATTTTACCATTGATAGTGGGAGGTGTAGCAGCATGTGAAGAATTAGCATTACTAGTGGTGGTAATAGTCCAAACTTTAGCTACATTATTCTCTTTAGCATTTTCTTCTTTTTCCCACCTAGCACGCAATTCGGCCATCAATCTTATATTCTCATTAATTCGAACTTGGATGGCGTTTGCTGTAGCAAATGACTTAATATCTTTATTTTCATTAGGCATAACTTTCGATTTCAAAAGATCAACATCAGCAGCAAGACTATCAACTTTAGAAGCGAGAATATCAATTTTGCCGAGCTTTTCTTCAACAGATTTATTGAAAGCAGTTTGTGTACTAATAAATTCTTTAAGCATGGCTTCAAGACCAGAGGGTGTATTCATATTATTGTTGTAAGAATTCCCATAAGAATTACCATAACCATTACCATTATTATAAGGATATGGCCTATAGTTGTTAGTAGAATTGTTCCGATAAGCATTATTGTTGAAATTATTATTTTTAATGAAGTTCAGATCAACATGTTCTTCTTGGGCAACTAATGAAGCTAACGGAACATTATTAGGATCAACATTAGATCTACCATTCACAAGCATAGACATAATAGCATCAATCTTATCACTCAAGGAGGAGGTTTTTTCAACAGAATTTACCTTCTTACCTTGTGGAGCTCTTTCCGTGTGCCATTCAGAGTAATTAATCATCATATTATCAAGAAGCTTCATTGCGGCGCCTAGAGTGATGGACATAAAAGTACCTCCAGCAGCTGAATTCAATAGGTTCCGCGAAGAAAAATTCAGTCCTGCATAAAAGGTTTGGATGATCATCCAAGTAGTCAGTCCATGGGTAGGGCAATTTTTAACCAAAGATTTCATTCTTTCCCATGCTTGGGCCACATGCTCATTATCCAATTGTTTAAAATTCATTATACTACTTCTCAAATATATAATTTTAGCAGGAGGATAATATCTACCAATGAAAGCATCCTTACATTTAGTCCATGAATCAATACTATTCTTAGGCAAAGATATCACCCAATCTTTAGCTCTTCCTCTTAATGAGAAAGGAAACAATTTTAATTTTATAATGTCACCATCTATGTCCTTATACTTTTGCATTTCACATAGTTCAACAAAATTATTAAGATGGGCAGCAGCATCATCAGAACTAACACCAGAAAATTGCTCTCTCATAACAAGATTCAGTAAAGCAGGTTTAATTTCAAAGAATTCTGCTGTACTAGCAGGTGGAGAAATAGGTGTGCATAAGAAATCATTATTATTTGTGGTTGTGAAGTCACACAACTTAGTATTTTCAGGAGTAACCATTTTAGCAGTAGTAAATAAAACAAACTAGATAGAGTAAAAACAAGTAACTATTTTTTTGTGTTTTTTAAATATGGAGAACGCAAACAAGATAGTAAATAAAGTAAAGCTAGCAACTATTTTTTTTGTATTGTGATATAATGCAGCAAACAAAGAAGTAAATAAAAATAAAGCAAGACAAAAACAAAGTAAAGAGATTGGAAGTGGAGACTCCCCTTGCAGCGTGTCTTGATCTCCCCGGCAACGGCGCCAGAAATTTAGCTTGTTGACGCGTAAAGCACACGCCCGTTGGGAACCCCAAGTGGAAGGTGTGATGCGTACATCAGCAAGTTTCCCTCAGTAAGAAACCAAGGTTTATCGAACCAGTAGGAGCCAAGAAGCACGTTGAAGGTTGATGGTGGCGGAGTGTAGTGCGGCGCAACACCAGGGATTCCGGCGCCAACGTGGAACCTGCACAACACAACCAAATTACTTTGCCCCAACTCAACAGTGAGGTTGTCAATCTCACCGGCTTGCTGTAACAAAGGATTAGATGTATAGTGTGGATGATGATGTTTGCAGAAAACAGTAGAACTGAGTATTGCAGTAGATTGTATTCGATGTAAAGAATGGACTGGGGTCCACAGTTCACTAGTGGTGTCTCTCCCATAAGAAATATCATGTTGGGTGAACAAATTACAGTTGGGCAATTGACAAATAAAGATGGCATGACAATGCACATACATGTTATGATGAGTAGTGTGAAATTCAATTGGGCATTACGAAAAAGTACATAGACCGCTATCCAGCATGCATCTATGCCTAAAAAGTCCACCTTCAGGTTATCATCCGAACCCCTTCCAGTATTAAGTTGCAAACAACAGACAATTGCTTTAAGTATGGTGCGTAATGTAATCAACACATACATCCTTAGACATAGCATTGATGTTTTATCCCTAGTGGCAACAACACATCCACAACCTTAGAACTTTCTGTCATTGTCCCAGATTTAATGGATGCATGAACCCACTATCGAGCATAAATACTAACTCTTGGAATTACAACTAACGACTTGGCCAGAGCCTCTACTAATAACGGAGAGCATGCAAGATCTTAAACAACACATAGATGTTAGATTGATAATCAACATGACATAGCATTCAATATTCATCGGATCCCAACAAACGCAACATGTAGCATTATTACAGATAGATGATCTTGATCATGTTAGGCAGCTCACAAGATCCGACAATGATAGCACAATGAGGAGAAGATGACCATCTAGCTACTGCTATGGACCCATAGTCCAGGGGTGAACTACTCACACATCAATCCGGAGGCGACCATGGCGGTGAAGAGTCCTCCGGGAGATGATTCCCCTCTCCGGCAGGGTGCCGGAGGCGATCTCCTGATTCCCCCAAGATGGGATTGGCGGCGGCGGCGTCTCTGGAAGGTTTTCCGTATCGTGGCTCTCGGTACTGGAGTTATTATCGACGAAGGCTTCTTATAGGCGGAGAGGTAGGTTTAGGGGTGACGCGAGGGGCCCACACGCTAGGGCCGCGCGGCCAGGGCCTGGGCCGTGCCGCCCTACTTTGTCGTCGCCTCGTCACCCCACTTCGTTTCCCTTTCGGACTTCTGGAAGCTTCGTGGAAAAATAAGATCCTGGGCGTTGATTTCGTCCAATTCCGAGAATATTTCCTTACTAGGATTTCTGAAACCAAAAACAGCAGAAATCAGCAACTGGCTCTTCGGCATCTCGTTAATAGGTTAGTGCTGGAAAATGCATAAATATGACATAAAGTATGTATAAAACATGTGAGTATCATCATAAAACAAGCATGGAACATAAGAAATTATCGATACTTTGGAGACGTATCACTTACACAGGACATCCTCGAGAAGGGCAAGGGAGCCATGACACGGATGCACTCAATGATCTTCCCCAAGATTAGCCAAGACAAGACTTTTGGGCAGCTAATCGATGCTTTCGCCGTCAACACCAAGGAGGTTATCGAGGTATTCAAACGTACTTCACGTACCTATGGTGCCCTCTTTGCCTTCCAGCTCATGATGGGTCATGGCTTCAAGGCCGATATTGAAGAGATGTCTAAGGAGCTGCCAAAAGAACGGGATGGGCAGTTTGTCGACCTGGGCGTTTTTAAAACTTTAGCTCTTAAGTGTGCACGCCAACTCCTTGAGATGGTTTCGGCAAAGAAATCATCAGTTGGCCCAAGTTTGTCGAACTAGACCCAGGCCCCTTGATTCTTGTAACAGACTTCTTTTTAGCTTGATTTGAAACAGTGTCCTGTCGTAAGACTTGTGGTTGTAATAAATTTCATACTGGCAATGTTACCAGTGTACTCTTATTATGCCATTTTTCTTGTATTCTCCCGATGGGAGTAGCTTGTACTGCTGAAGCAATACAGTCCATCATATCCTTTGACGCTGTTTGCAGGTTTTCCCCGTGCCTTCGTTTGTCGACGATTCTTCGGGTGCTGTATCTGAAAGTGATCGGCTCCAGCGTATGAAGGATCGGATCACGCAAATGGAGAAGGATTTGCGCAACACCTATGCCTTGGCCGCCATTATCAAAAAGAAGAGCGAGATTGCGGCTGACGTAGAGCGCTATGCTCTTACTGAACTGCGTAAGGCCACTGAAAGTTTAAACTGTAAGCTTCCTGATCCTTTGGCCCATTACTTTTCTTCAAAATGCATTGTCTGAACTTCGCTTGATTCTTTTGCTAGTCATAGCTCTGAACCGTGCTGAAGAGAACAAACGGATCCATGAACGTGTGAACGTATTGACCCAGCTATCATCAGTGGATGAGGTTTTTCGGAGAGAGCACTCGAAAGCTTCGGCTGTCGTGAAGTTCCAGGATCGTGTCCAGCAAGTCCACCGCTTCTTTGACAAGTGCTACAAAGGGCTCAGAGTAATATGGAGGACGATATTCCCTTTGAACGCGGTCCCTCCCACGTTGTTGACTTTAATGTGGGAGTTTGGCAACACCAAGAAGATTCGAGATTTGGTTCGAGCTCAGGTTTTTGCAGGGGCCAGATTTACACTAGCCCTCATCCTTGCGCGTTATCCTTCGGCAAACATGTTGAGCATTGCTAATGCGACTGGTAGTTTGGAGCCGCTGTACCCGAAGGTAGTGTTGCCCGCCAATATAACTGTCGACAAGCTTGAGGAGGATTCGAAGACACCTGAAGAAAAGGGAACTCTGCAAGAGTAATTCAGGATCATGCTTTGATAGTAAATAGATAATTCTGCTATTACATCCAATGTTTTGGATTGTGAAGTTTAAACTATTTTTCGGTAGGTGCATGTATATATGCACCCTTTACCATGTTAATGCCGTTGGCATATTTTGGGAGGAGCAAATCTTAATTACTCGTTTAAGCGTATGTGTGTTCGTTGGTCAGCAAATTATTTGAGTGATCAGCTCGTGTTGCGGGTGATAACCCACAAGTATAGGGGATCGCAACAGTCTTCGAGGGAAGTAAAACCCAAATTTATTGATTCGACACAAGGGGAGGTAAAGAATACTTATAAGCCTTAACAACTGAGTTGTCAATTCAGCTGCACCTAGAAAAGCACTAGTAACAGGGGTGATGTGAAAGCAGCAGTAATATGAGAGCAATAGTAACAGTAACACAGCAGCAATAGCACAGGAGCAATGGCACCAAAAAATAGTTGATACTACTTCCAATGACATATAGAAACGAGTATATGATGATGAAAGATGGACCGGGGTTCCCAGCTATCTTCACTAGTGGTAACTCTCCAATAACAAGTAACACGTGTTGGGTGAACAAATTACAGTTGGTCAATTTATAGGATTGAAAGCATTAAGATAGAACATCAAGATTATTAATCATGTAGGCATGTTTTCCATATATAGTCATACGTGCTCGCAATGAGAAACTTGCATAACATATTTTGTCCTACCAGCCGGTGGCAGCCGGGCCTCAAGGGAATCTACTGGTAATTAAGGTACTCCTTTTTATAGAGCACCGGAGCAAAGCATTAACACTTGGTGAAAACATGTGATCCTCATACCTAAGCCTTCCCCTCCAGTTATCCCAGTTGCTGTCACTCTGGGGCATCGGGTTCCGGACATAGACATGTGCAAACAACTTGTAGATACAATTTAAGCAATAATTATAGAGCTTAAATCTAAGATGATGCCACTCGTGCACTAGTGACAAGCATTAAACACAACAAGATTGTAGCAACAATAACTTCACAAACTTATATAGATAGACTGATCATAATGTAACAATTCATCGAATCCCAACAAACACAACACCGATTACATCAGATGAATCTCAATCATGTAAGGCAGCTCATGAGATCATTGTATTGAAGTACATGGGAGAGAGAGTACCAACTAGCTACTGCTAGAACCTGTAGTCCATGGGGGAACTACTCACGGAGCATGATGGAGGCGGTGGCGTCGATGGAGATGGCTTCCGGGGGCACTTCCCCATCCCGGCGGCGTGCCGGAACAGAGATTCTGTCCCCCTAAACGGAGTTTCACGATGGCGGCGGCGCCCCTGGAGTCTTTCTGGAGTTTCGTCGATTGGTGTAGGGTTTTCACGTCACGAGAGATTATATAGGCGAAGAGGCGGCGCAAGGGGGTGCCTGGGGGGCCCACCCCATAGGGCGGCGCGCCCCCCCTCCTAGGTCGCGCCCCAGTGTGGTGTGGGGCCCCCCTTGGCCCTTCTCCGTCTCCCCTTTGGGGTTCTGGTCCGTCTCGGTGAAATAAGATGTTTGGCTTTTGTTTCGTCGAATTCCGAGAATATTGCCCGAACAGCCTTTCTGGAACCAAAAACAGCAGAAAACAGGAACTGGCGCTTCGGCATCTTGTTAATAGGTTAGTCCCAGAAAATGCATAAAATCATTATGAAGTGTGAGCAAAACATGTAGGTATTGTCATAAAACTAGCATGGAACATCAGAAATTATAGATACGTTGGAGATGTATCAGCGGGTCTTGCTAAACCCGTTGTATGTGCAACTTTGCTTTCAACCAATGATGTCCTGACAGCAGCTCCCGAACATATCGGTAGCACTAGCTCTGCCGATGACTCCGTCGTTCTTTGATGCTTCCGTAGGTGAAGTATCGAACGATGGTCGTTTTATATGAGTATTTCCAGACTCTTGCTATTTACGGCACTCTTAGAGGCATCTATAGAAGAGGGAAAGGTCAACGTCCTTGTTTGTTTTGCATCCTTTAGCACTCGTAGTTTCAGAGGCTTTTTCGGAGCACAATCTTTTACCGCGTACTTCATCGCACCATCGTTCGCCGAGGGGCGCAAGCAAGGTTTATGATGATGCGGTTCGGGTGCTCCGAATTACTGCAATGCTTTTCAAGGAATCAAAACTTAAGTTCTCATTAATAAAGTAAGCATGGAACTAAGGAGCAAAAAAAGGGGAGATCCCTGTTGAAAAGAAAGGAAAAACTAAACACTATTCATCCACTTAAGCAAGGAAAGGGTTCTTCTTATCTTCCGGCTTGTCCACCACGTCAGCGGTTTTGGGAGCGTCATCAATTTCACTAGGGGTCTCGACGGTGATTGCCAGTGTCTTGCTTTCTCCTATGACTGTTGTGCCATCAACTGCCGAAGCTTTTACTGTCGAAACTTCTAGGGCAAGATCGGCTTGCTTCTTCTCCGTCTTTCTGTTGCGTTCGTCTTCCTTATTATCATGTGCCGATGATGTGGAAGGGAGATTGATGATTTCCTGTTTTGCCCCAAACTTCGCAGCGATCCTCTGAAAGTCGCGATCACAATTGTCTGAGCGTGAGAAACTTCCATAAACTGTGATATTTGTCCCATTGTTCCAAGGCATTTTCAGCTTGAGGTATGCGTAATGCGGCACAGCCGTGAACTTGGCATAAGCTGGTCTTCCGAGTATAGCGTGGTACTGCGATTCCCAGTTCACAACCTCAAACTCGATCTTTTCCTTCCTGAAGTTGTCGGGTTTACCAAAGATGACATTCAGGTAAACTTTGCCAAGGGAGTACGCCGGTGAAGTGGGGAGAATCCCATGAAAGCAGATGTCGGTCTCTTCTAGCATCTTCATGGTGATCCCCATACTTCTTATTGTGTCGACGAATATCAGGTTTAGTCCACTTCCGCCATCCATGAAGACTTTGCTCATCTTGAACCCCCCAATTTGCGCATCAACTACTAAGGCTGCGTGTCCTGGTATCGGTATTATCATCGGGTGATCCGTTCTGCTGAACGTAATGCTCTAAGATGACCACTCGACGTACTCGGGGATGTTGGCCATGATGCTTTTTGCCAGATTGATTTCTCGGGTGAGCTTCTTCATTTCCCTTCTCGAAACACCTGTCCTATGGATCATGCTCATCTGCCCACGTGGTGGTGGAAACGACTCGTTGGGGTTGTGAGGCTGGGCCTGCTGGACCTGGTGCTGAGGTGGAGGTGGTGGTGGTGGCTGTTGTTGCTGCTGGATGAACTTCTGCATTTCGATGAACTGTCGACAATCTCTGAGCAGATGACTTGACTTCGTCTTGTTGTCCTTGGAGTCGACGTACGAATACAGGTAGCAGGGAGCATTTATCTGCTCGGCAAAGGGTAGCTCGGGAATCCTCTGTGGCCGTGGTTTGTAACTGCCGCGATTTCCGGAGTTGCTCTTATTGCCGTCCTGTCGTTCGTCTCTTCTGTCATCGTACCGATTGTCCCACCGATCGGAGTAACCCGCAGCTACCAGGTTACTGACGTCATAACTGCGGTCTTTTCTTTTCTTATGGCGATCTTCTGCGTCCACCCGAGTCGTGCTTCGGCTGATCGTCGTCTTTGTCGTCACTGCGCTGACGAGGCTTTCGGACGTTGTCCTCGCCATCAGCCCAGCTGTTGGCAATTTCCATTAGCTTGGTTATAGTTTTTGGCTTCTTGTGCCCAAGCTCCTCTATGTAGGTTTCACGTCGGATGCCATCGCTGAAAGCGTCGATTGCTCTGTCGACAGAGACATCTTCGGCGGCGTTTAGGAGCTTGGTAAATCTCCCGATGTAGGCGCGCATCGACTCTTTCTGCTTCTGTTGGCAATGTCGTAATTTCTCGATCCCGACGGGTCTTTTGTATGTTGCTTGAAAATTGGAAACGAAAGCGTCCACTAGATCGTCCCATGATTTGATGGAACCTTTCGGCAGTCCTCTCAGCCAAGCTCGTGCCGAGTCCTTCAGGTAAAGCTGCAGGCACTGCATTACCGCTATCTGATTTCCCTTGTGTAGGATTACTGTCTGTAAGTAGTCGTCTATCCAAGACCTCGGCTCCTGCTGTCCATCATACTTGGCAGCGTCAGTGGGGGTGGGCTTGAACTTTCTGGGCGGCATCGCCTTGCGGATTTTGTAGCTTAAATAGTCGGCCCCCCTTAGCTAGCCGTCGTTCTCCTGGCTTTCATCTGAGGTGTCACTGTCGTATTCCTCCCTAGCAGCGCGTCGTCGTCTTGCTTTATCGATTCTGCTCTAGGTGATTTCATCTCGAGCGTCCCTTGAGCGGTGCTTTGAGCCGCTGGCCTGCAACGTGGACCTTTCCTTCCGTGGGACCAGATTATCTCCTAATATTGCGAGACTTTCTAAGGCGCCTCGGTGAGCTTGAGCCATAGAACCTTCAGGTCACTGATTGATGAGGTACGCAGCAAGGTTGGCAGTTGCTCCCTCGACGGTTTTTGGCCGTAGCATGCCTGCGGTGTCCGTGGTCATGAAGGACTTGGTTAGATTCGACGTGATTTCTCTAGCATCATCTTCCGAAAGCCTCGATAGCCTTGATCGGTGCTTGCCTACGCCTTGACTGCTTTGGGAAGCGCTTCCTCGCGAGCCTCTCCGTTGCTCACTCGATTGTTCAGCAGCGGATAGACGTCTCTCGAGGGTGGCTTGCTCTTTGGATAATCGCTCCCGGTTTTTCTCCAATATAGAGCGATAAGCGTTGAGAGTTCCAACCGAGGTTCCTTCAGGGAGTGACGTGTTGTTAAGCACAGCCGCCCTGGCTGCTGCCCATTCTTCCTCTGCGATGGTGTAGTCGCTATTGTTGTTACTGGCGCTGTTTTCGAAGCCTGTCCGTCAGCTGGATCGGGGAGTGTGAGCTTCATCTCCCCTGTTTCTTGTGTTATTGGCGGCATAAACTTGATGACGCGCTGCCTTCCAGGTGGTTCCCTTGGCGACGCTGTCGACGTTGTCCTCTCCCGATGAATACTGGGCGTTGCTGATGAATGGTGTATCGCTCGATCCCTACCCGTGCCTAGTGTCGCAGTTTAGACAATAGTATGAGGTCATCTCTGAAGACATGAGGTTGTCGGATCCGACTGACATTGAAGACGTCGACCGAGGGGCTGATGGCGAGAACGAACTCGTCGAGTTGGTCAGGCCAGCCGAAAGATCGACTGATGACGACAGGCTTGGCCCTGCGGCTGGTGATGGTGATCTCCTTGCTAACATGGGGGTGTGTGGCCCTAGTAGTCAAAGGACTCCTTCTGCGTTGACATTGTAGTGGATACTGCCGAACGTCATCTCCATGTTTCCTTGCAGATCTGAAAAAGTTGAGCGCGAGGAGTCGCTGTGCGGGGTGAACTCGTAGGAACCGAATCGAATCGGGCTTCCTAGTCTTGGCGATGATGGTGATGATGGTGTCGATGAAGCTGTCGACGACATGACTGGAACTGCCGATGTCGGGTCTTGTGCCGACAGATTTCCCACAGACGGTGCCAATTGTCGAGGGTACTCATCGGCAATGCCCTCCGATTGGGGCTTAGGGTTGATGGAATCCTATAGGCTGACACGAGACATCGGTGAATAGACAATCGGGGAGAGCAATTTACCCAGGTTTGGGGCCCTCGATGAGGTAAAACCCTTACGTCCTGCCTGTCTAATCTTGATTATGAGAATATTGGATTACAATGGGGTGCCGAAGGTTTCGGTTGTGATCTCGTCGAGAGGCTAAGTGCTACGGCGACCTAGCTCTAGACTTCTGGTGGCTAAAGTTGCTAAGATCGATTCCGTCCCTCGGCAGGCCCTCTCCTAGCCTTTCTATAGGAGGCCAGGTCTCAAGAGGTCTGTCCGGGTACGACTAGGTTTACAAAAGACCTAGCTCTAAACTTTCCTTGTTCGGCTCTTCTATGTCTTGTTCTTCAAGGAATCTTCTCCAACGCCGTCCTAGTGCCCCGCGTTGCCATTGAGTATCTTCATGGGCCTCCAGTTGGGCCGAACGGGATAAGGCAATATCGGTTACCCGAAGGGTAATGCCCACGTCACCGATCGACTTGTCGCTTTTATTTAGTTGTATGGATGTGCATGTGAACCTGCGTCTATAATTCCATTTACTTTGCTATATATTTATAGATTATGGCGTGTTTACCTTAATCATTTGCATTTACTCGACCCTTACTTGGCTTGAATTTGGAGTTCGCCGATGATTAGAATGTTCGGTCACTCGTACACTCGAGGGTGGAGCCAGTGAGCCTTGGTGTGATGGCCACAACTATCAATCTATTTTGCATCCTACCTAGCCTCACTGACTCCATCCCTAGATGTTAATATTTGTTTCGACCAACAAAGTATGAGGCACGCTATTTACTTCATACTACTTGTATTTTATTTGAGTTGGCACTTCTTAATTGCATTGGCCGATGATTAGAATGTTTGGTCACTTGTACACTCTGGGGTGGGGGCAGTGAACCTGGTGTGATGGCACAAATATCAATCTCCTGTGCATCCTACTTGGCTTCGCTGACCCCATCCCTGAATGTTAATATTTATTTCGACCAACAAAGTATGAGGCACATGCTATTTAGTTCATACTACTTGTCTCTTATTTGATGTGGCACTTGTTAATTGCATTGGTACTGACGTTTTATTTGTCTTGTGCATGGAGGTGCCGACGATGTCGTGTACAAGGGGAGGGTTTGGAATCTACGACGACTGGGAGGACTGTCGGAGACAGGTGCACCGCTTCAGCGGCAACAAATACAAGGGATACCCCACTAGGGTGGAGACGGAAGGAAGATACGTGCGTTATATAGCGGGAGAGATGAGGGACATGAGGAGGAACCGGATGAAGACCATGGACTTCGTGATGATGCTCATTGTGACTATGCTCATGTTTTATGTGATTGTAGTTTAGGTTAGTAGATACATTGTGAGGTGTATGACGACACTTGTGACGATGATGACGCGTAAAGCACACGCCCGTTGGGAACCCCAAGAGGAAGGTGTGATGCGTACAGCGGAAAGTCTTTCCCTCAGTAAGAAACCAAGGTTATCGAACCAGTAGGAGTCAAGAAGCACGATGAAGGTTGATGGCGGCGGAGTGTAGTGCGGCGCAACACCAGGGATTCCGGCGCCAACGTGGAACCTGCACAACACAACCAAAGTACTTTGCCCCAACTTAACAGTGAGGTTGTCAATCTCACCAGCTTGCTGTAACAAAGGATTAGATGTATAGTGTGCATGATGATTTTTGCAGAAAACAGTAGAACGAGTATTGCAGTAAATTGTATTTGATGTAAAAGAATGGACCGGGGTCCACAGTTCACTAGTGGTGTCTCTCCAATAAGAATAAGCATGTTGGGTGAACAAATTACAGTTGGGCAATTGACAAATAAAGAGGGCATGACAATGCACATACATATCATGATGAGTAGTGTGAAATTCAATTGGGCATTACGACAAAGTACATAGACTGCTATCCAGCATGCATCTATGCCTAAAAAGTCCACCTTCAGGTTATCATCCGAACCCCTTCCAGTATTAAGTTGCAAACAACAGACAATTGCATTAAGTATGGTGCGTAATGTAATCAACAAATACATCCTTAGACATAGCATTGATGTTTTATCCCTAGTGGCAACAGCACATCCACAACCTTAGAACTTTCTGTCACTGTCCCAGATTTAATGGAGGCATGAACCCACTATCGAGCATAAATACCCCCTCTTGGAGTTACAAGTAACGACTTGGCCAGAGCCTCTACTAATAACGGGAGCATGCAAGATCATAAACAACACATAGATGATAGATTGATAATCAACATAACATAGCATTCAATATTCATCGGATCCCAACAAACGCAACATGTAGTATTACAGATAGATGATCTTGATCATGTTAGGCAGCTCACAAGATCCAACAATGATAGCACAATTAGGAGAAGACGACCATCTAGCTACTGCTATGGACCCATAGTCCAGGGGTGAACTACTCACACATCACTCCGGAGGCGACCATGGCGGTGTAGAGTCCTCCGGGAGATGATTCCCCTCTCCGGCAGTGTGCCGGAGGCGATCTCCTGAATCCCCCGAGATGGGATTGGCGGCGGCGTCTCTGGAAGGTTTTTCGTATCGTGGATCTCGGTACTGTAGTTATTATCGATGAAGGCTTAAGTAGGCGGAAGGGTAGGTCAGGGGGCGCCACGAGGGACCCACACAGTAGGGCCGCGCGGCCAAGGCCTGGGCCGCGCCGCCCTAGCGTGGCGTCGCCTCGTCGCCCCACTTCGTTTCCCTTTCGGACTTATGGAAGCTTCATGGAAAAATAAGATCCTGGGCGTTGAATTCGTCCAATTCCGAGAATATTTCCTTACTAGGATTTCTGAAACCAAAAACAACAGAAAACAACAACTGGCTCTTCGGCATCTTGTTAATAGGTTAGTGCCGGAAAATGCATAAATATGACATAAAGTATGTATGAAACATGTAGGTATTGTCATAAAATAAGCATGGAACATAAGAAATTATCGATACGTTGGAGATGTATCAGCATCCCCAAGCTTAGTTCCTACTCGTCCCGAGTAGGTAAACGATAACAAAGATAATTTCTGAAGTGACATGCCATCATAATCTTGATCAATACTATTCTAAGCACATGTAATGAATGCAGCGATCCAAAGCAATGGTAAAGACAATGGTCAAACAATTGAATCATATAGCAAAGATTTTTCATGAATAGTACTTTCAAGACAAGCATCAATAAGTCTTGCATAAGAGTTAACTCATAAAGCAATAAATTCATAGTAAAGGCATTGAAGCAACACAAAGGAAGATTAAGTTTTAGCGATTGCTTTCAACTTGTAACATGTATCTCTCATGGATAGTTGTCAATACAGAGTGATATGATGAATGCAAATATGCAAGTATGTAAGAATCAATGCACAGTTCACACAAGTGTTTGCTTCTTGAGATGGAAGGAAGTAGGTAAACCGACTCAACATAAAAGTAAGGGATTTCTATTTTCGTGCCCTCGGTTCCTTAGTTGTGCTCAGTTTTCCCCAGCCCCTTAGTTTTTTGTCAGTTTTCCCCAAAACCTTGTCTGAAACCCGCAAAAGGAGCTCGGACGGAAGGAATCCTGTTAGTTGACGTTGGTTGGTGCTGGCAAGTGGGGCCGCTGTTGGTGCCCCGCAGTGGACACGTCTTCACTTATCCAGATCATCGTGGGACCCACAACTTGTCCACGTTAAGTGCGCCGGACCCACAGCTTACCCAGGTGACCATTGCAAAATGGGAGCCCGAGCCAGCCCTGCGCCCGTGCCCGTGCCATTGCTTCCCCTTTCTTTCCCCGCGCCCCATTGTTCTTCTTCTCCGCCAGCGGCAGCCCTTCTCCGGCAGGCGGGTGATGTCTAGTTTCTCTTCGACCTCCCGTTCTTCATGGCCACAGTATGGACCCGTGCCTTTGACAAGATGCCCTGACTGCCCACGCCAGGAGCCTCTGAAGCGGTCGATCTGTAAGACGGACGAGAACGGCAACCGTGGATGTGAGTTCCTTGCATGCGAGAGCTTGCCATATAGAGAGGGGGATAAGGTTAGATCTCGCTCCAATTTCTCTGTTTTCTCTCGATTTTCTTGCTATTCCATCGAATTTGGGATTTAGGGTTCCCGTTGTTGTTTTCAGATCCTGAAGAAATGTAGGCATTTCGAGTGGATCGATGTGTACATTCAGAGGCTTCAATTGCAGGAATCAATTGGCGCTATTGGGGAGCGCAATTTGGGAGGGGGGACTTGCTGTAGAGAATGCGGCGGAGAGAGGAGCCATTTCGATTATGCCTAATGCTCCCAATGTAGGACTGGTGGAAGTGAAGGGAGAACTGAAGAAAATGAACAAGCAGTTAAGGCAGCTGATCGAGTTGAAGAAGCAAGCTAATCTGATAGCTGGTTGTTTTTTCTGTTGTATAATTGCGATCGGATTCTTATCATTGCTCACCAGGCGCTAGAAGTTGTTACAAGGGATACCTTGTTACAAATTCATTATTCAGTTACATGTACTTGTAGTTGTTTTCATGGTTAGTGTGTGCATTCACCGAAATTACCAACTATATTGGAATGCTTTATGTATGCCTCATGTTTATACAAGGGATTCTTATCATTGCTCACCGAACTATATTAGTGTGTGCCGTTTCAAATTACCGAAACTATATGCCAAAACTATATCCCCTAAAAGAAAAAGGAAAGCGAAAGATAGTTGATAATTGTTAGAGGGGTGACAATAATGCATTCACCAAAATCCGCAAATATGTATGCCTCATGTTTATACCGAAATTATACCACTTTTGGGCCGTTTCAAATTACCGAAACTATATGCCAAAACTATATCCCCTAAAAGAAAAAGGAAAGCGAAAGATAGTTGATAATTGTTAGAGGGGTGAAAATAATGCATTCACCGAAATCCGCAAATATGTATGCCTCATGTTTATACCGAAATTATACCACTTTTGGGCCGTTTCAAATTACCGAAACTATATGCCAAAACTATATCCCCTAAAAGAAAAAGGAAAGCGAAAGATAGTTGATAATTGTTAGGGGGGTGACAATAATGCATTCACCGAAATCCGCAAATATGTATGCCTCATGTTTATACCAAAATTATACCACTTTTGGGCCGTTTCAAATTACTAAAACTATATGCCAAAACTATATCCCCTAAAAGAAAAAGGAAAGCGAAAGCCAAAACTATATCCACCGACAGAGAGAGAGGGGTGGCCACGAAGAGAGAGAGAGAGGGGTGGCCATGAAGAGACGGGGAGGGGTATACTGCCCGTTAGATCAGTTGATCAACGGTTCATGGAGTCGATCCGTGTGACAACGGCTCAACCAATCAGGATAAGTGTGGGCTTCTGAGAGCATTTGTGATAGAACTTGAGGGCAAAACTGAGTAGTACTAACAATCCAAGGGCACATAAATAGTAAATAGACTAAGGGATTCAAACAAAAAGAATTACAAAATGAAAAATGCATATTTTGTACAATATAATTCATATTGGGCTACATCAAATTATTTGCAATTCAAATATACATGAGTGTGACAATTATGGTATCATTTAGACAAACTATGTTTTTGGGGAAGATGTTTTGCAAAGGGGTTTGAGTGGAAAACCATGCATCTTCATAGCTACCTAGTGATTCTAAGAAGTGGCAATTTGTGGTAAAACTTGATTTATACATGTTTGTTAAGGTTTTCTTGGTGGCAGGTTGTGTCGGAAGACTCCATGAGTAGGTGCCACTATGTTTTTATTTTTTTGAATTTTTTTGCGCATGAAATGCCTCAGTTAGATATGTTAATCTCATTTGTTGACTCTCTGTTGACTAGCTACTTGAGGGTAAAACTGAGTATATTGCACTTGCCAGTCTAAGTACTCGAGGGGAAAACTGAGTACAGATAAAATTTATGTATAAGGCCCGAGGTTATAACTGAGTACACCAAACGTCCCAGGGTTAGACTCGTGTCGCGGTGCACGCTACAGCCGTGCATAGCGGACGCGTGTTGCGGTACACGCCACCTTCGTCTTTATAGAGCCCTTTTCCTCTCCCTCGACGCACGTTCTCACTGCAACCGCCTCTCCTGTCCCATCATCTTCTCCACAACCGAAGAAAAAACCCCGAAGAAAACCGCCAGTGATGGAGAAGAATGAGATGCCCATTGTCGGCGCATCAGCCGCCGACCCATCGGCCGCTGCCCCCGTCCAGGCCCCTGTCGCTGCTTCCAACATAGCAGTCGGCGCATCAGCCACCGGCGCATCGGCCGCCGCCACCGTCCAGGCCCCCGTCCAGGCCCCCGTCGCTTGAGACCCGTACGAACCAGTGCCGTACGTCACGCCGGAGAACCCCTACGACACCAGCATCGTCGACGGTGAGCCGGAGGTAACCCTTTGCTCCCTTGTTCTTATCCCATTTCAATCCTTTTGTGTTAGATCTAGCGTTATTAGGGTTCGTCTGTTCCTAGTTCAATCCATTTGTGTTAGATCTAGTGTTATTAGGGTGCGTCTGTTCCTAGTTCAATCCTTTTGTGTTAGATCTTGCGTTATTAGTGCTTGTGATTTGCTTTTGTTTAAGATTTGTGCCAATGATGATGAATATTTGGGCACAAATTGATTCAGGGTTTGGTCAGTAAACAATTGGTGTGTTCAAATTTGTTGTGCATGATCTTTGGTTTACTGACTCAAATCCTGGATATAAGTGTGTCCAATGTAACTGAGGCTACCTCTTTTTTTCGAGCCCATATTATCATGCTGTTGCGGTCAGAAACCCACCGGCGAGCAGCGACGGGCAACACAGGAGAGTCGGGAGCAACTTAGGGCTGCGGCTGGCCCTGGTCCCTCCGAGCGACGGCCCACAAAGACTCCGGCACGCACGTCCGATGCTGGTGCAAGGGCGTGCCACCTGACCTATACCTGGTCAGGAAGGTGATGGAGATGCCTCGCTTAGTTTCCTGCATGGCATACACGTAAACATTAAATACGAGCCTCGATCGGCTCTCAGGTTGTCCTGTGAATCGGCTCAAAGAGCCGATCCACCCATGATTCGCACGAGGTGTACGAATATATGGTGGTCCTGCTTGATCAAGATAAAGCTAAAACGACCTACGATGATTTAGGGTTTTCACCGCATAATCGGAACATCCTACTCGTGATTGGGCCTCGCGGCCGTGCACGGTGATCGTAAGCCGATCCTAGACAAGGCCTAAAAACCAACACGAGGTTGATCCTCGGAACATCCTGTCTAGGGCTAGCAAACTACACCCTACACGTCGCTGGATCCTCCAACCCTTTGTAAGGCCTAACTATGCAGATATTAAACTAATCCTTGAAGAACAAGGAGCAATCATAACGGATCGGATCTACTAAATAATGATCAAGCGGGGTGCCACCCCTACGCCTAAGATAGGCGTAAGGGCGGCTAGATGTCTAAGGGTTGCACTACGATAGCATATGATATGAAGAACAATGCTAACCCTAACACATCTAAGATAACTACGTTGCTCGCCATCAAAAAGGCTTCAGTACGAGCAACGCATGAACGACGAATAAACTTGTACTGCCTAGATCGCAAGATGCGATCTAGGCAGCATGATGCTTACCCGGAAGAAACCCTCGAGACAAGGGAGTTGGCGATGCGCCTAGATTGGTTTGTGGTGAACGTGATTGTTGTTTATTTCATAAACCCTAGATACATATTTATAGTCCGTAGACTTTCTAACGTGGGAATAATCCCCACCGTGCACGAGACAAACTCTAACTAACCGACACGTATCCTACTATATTACAGATACACGGGCAAACTAGCCCAAACTTTGCAAAACAGGCCGATTCACGTATTTCTTCCATGTATATTCTTCAAGTCCATCTTGATCGCAGCCCACCTCTGACTCGGTCAAATTCTGGTGATAACACATGCCCCCCTGGTTTTGGAATCGATAATTCCAAAATCACTCTGCTTTTTCTTCGTTGGGTCATGTCGTGGCAGAACCGTCGCAGTATCCTTCATCATGATGCCTTGCCTTCTCAACTTCTCCGCGTGACCTGGCAGTTTTTTTCTTCTTAGGCACCACTTCCTCGGAAACTGCTGTGGCATTGAAATTCCACTATATCCCCTTTTATTTAACCGCTCCAAACAGTTCGCTTCCGCATCCCCTTCGCATTAGCACTCCAAAAGCCCTCCTGCGCCACCATGTCTTCTTCCTCCTCTGCTTCATCGGATCTTTCCACCCAGTCCTCCTCTTCCCGCGAGCCGACGCCGGAGCCGAACCCGGAGGAGGTCCACGCGGCCAACATCCGCCGCGCCATCGAAGCCGGGGAGGAGTCTAGTCACGACTTCTCCGTCTGGTCTGAGGACGACAAGTCCTCGACCGACGGGGAAAGTGACCTCCGCTTCCTCGCCGACGGGGAAACGGAGGAGGAGAGCGATGACGATCGCTTCTCCTGCGATGACTTCACCTCCCCCGAGGAGGAGGAGGAGGAGGAGAAGGAGGAGGAGGAGGATGACACCTCCTCCGACGAGCCGCCGGCCAAACGCTTCTGTCCCTGGCCGGGGAACCTCAGCGACTTCGACAGCGATGACGACGACGCTGACGAGGAGGATGAGGATAATGAAGGCCCGGTCGGCGGCCGCTGGAGCAGCGACGACGAGCCCGCCGGGAGTAGCGCCGACAGCGGCGACGACGGCGACGATGAGGGCAGCGACGGCCCATAGATAGGACCATTAGCATAGGATCAGTAGTAGTAGACGGGGCAATGTATCCCCTAGTACTTCCTTTTGAGAGCAATCAGCTCTTTATGTAAGAAATCTTGCTTATCAATGAAGAATTCCCCAATTTGATTTTGCCGATTTCCCTTGAGCCAATTTAGCCGATTTCCCCCATACTGATTTGCCAATGTGTCCACTTAGCCAATGCTTAATGAGCCGATAGCAACGCATCGGTCCTTCACAAACCATCCTTCAACTCTTCAGCTGATGTCCTTGAGATCTGGTGGATGATGTAGAGTTTTCAAGAGAGCCCTTAAATTTCTCCCACCAGCTCCAGCGATCCTCTTCTGCGAGCACTCATCATTTTGTGAAGAAGGTTGCGACGAAGGATCAGCCGATGACACTCCAATCAGCTTCTAAAAAACAGAGCATCTTCCAGGCTAGCTGCCCCCCCGAGCCTCAGTCATGGCGAGAATATTGGTGAGGATGCACAGATCAGACCACGGGCTTTGAACTCAGGTAACTCTGAGACAGCCACCATGCCGAACCAGCCGAACTTGCCCCCATCAACTGCCTCTTCCTCCGTTGAAAGCCGATATTATAACCGAAACACCAACGGCTTAACGAGCAAAATGCCGCCTTGCACGCCAAAACTGACCTCTGACAGTACTGCTGCAATCGGCTCCTTGCAGCTGAGGAAGCTCTCACTGTTTGCCCCCTCGAGGAAGTAGAGGGCCTCACAGATGAATTGGGCTTGGTGAAAATCCGCGTCTTGAACACGCAGCAGGTAGATCCTGTGTAATTGTACTAGAGTCGATGGCTGTGCATCGGCTTCGTTTCTTAGTTCTAAAGTCGATGTCCTTGCATCGGCTGAATATCATGAATTTTTTTTTACTGGCCGATTTTTCCTATCGGCCCCCAATATTTCACTGCACACATGTTCATCTGCACATGTTCATCTGATTAGGTGCCCCCAGAGCCGAATCTGTCAGGGAACTGCAGATATCGGCTCTGTTGTTAACCAAGGCACATGTATTTGCACGTCGGCTCCGGTAGGACCAATGTTGATTTTTCCTAACTCATCAGCCGACGTAAAACCGCTGCCCAGTAGATCGATGTTGAACACAAGCATAACATGTGGTGAGGATAATTTTGGCCGATTGCTGGAATCGGCCTCCATATTGATCGAAGCGCTTAATGAAGGTTTTGTAATGTTCCTTCATAGATCTTTGGGGCCGATCCCAAGGATCGGCCTCGCCACGTTTGCTCATCGGTTTGTTCTTGCTACACGGTCAGGCCGGTGGATAAGACCAGCCTAACCCTGCCCTTCGTCACGTCGATGCGCTCGCAGTCGTCCAAATTGATACCTGAGAGTGGCTCTTGGCCTGCTGTTTCCCAAGCGTTCATGCCAGCCGTTGAAATCTCGGCTGAGTCATCGGCCTGGACGACCTCTACCTCATCTCCATCCCACTGTATTACGCATTGGTGCATTGTGGAGGGAATGCAACAGTTGGCGTGGATCCAATCTCTTCCTAGCAGAACAGCATAGGTGCTCTTGCTATCGACGATGAAGAACGTCGTAGGGATGGTTTTCCTTCCTACGGTCAGATCCACGTTCAGAACACCTTGTGCGTCAGACGCTTGGCCGTTAAAATCACTCAATGTCACGTTGGTCTTGATCAGATCGGAGCTAGAGCGTCCCAACCGACGTAGCATAGAGTATGGCATAATGTTGACTGCCGCTCCGGTGTCCACCAGCATCTTATTGACAGGCCTCCCATCGATATAACCTCGCAAGTACAGGGCCTTCAGATGTCTGTAGCTTCGTTCTCGTGGCTTCTCAAAGATAACCGGCCGTGGGCCGCAGTCAAGTTGTGCCACAGGTGCCTCGTCTAATCCTGGAGCACTGAACTCCGTAGGAAGGATGAACACCATGTTTGTGCCAGCCGATGTTTCATCATCAGCTTTCCTTTGCTTGGGGCGCCACTCCATTTTTTGTGGTCGACCCTCTTCATCCAGGGTTCGCTGAATTTTCGCGGCCAGATCAGGCCGCGCCTTCCTTAGCGTGTGCAGGTATAACCTTTCGGCTTCCTCCAAGCCGCGCAATCGCTGAACCCTACGCTTTTGGGAACGGCTGAGTCCATCAGGGCACCACCTTGGCCGATGGTACCTGTCTTCTTCTTCTTCTTTATCGTCTTCAAATCCTCGAGATCTTCCACCCGAGGGGACTCAGCGTGTTTGCTTCGAGGTGGGAGAGGCCCTAGACGTTTGAACACGGACACGTTAGCTGCATCCTTCCTCTTTTGTTTACATTCTGGGCAGTTGCCGATTGTAGGCAATCGGCTCATTCCTGAATCCCAGCAGTGTATGAAGAAGGGGCAGTCCCAGTGCCTATCCTCGTCGTCTTGCTCCCTCGATTTTTCCTTGGCACGGCGCTCGTACTCCTCCTCATCGCGATCATGCCGACGATGCCTTCTGGCGTCCCTAGCCAGACGGTCTCTATCATCATCGTCGCTGGATCGTCGACGCTGGCTATATTGACTCACGTACTTGTTGAGGAGGTGATCGGAGAGAGGTCGCTGATATCTTACATTCTTCACTTCTCCCTCTGTGATGTAGCGCTTGCCATCGTGCCGGAGCCGATCGCGTGGAGCGGCCTCCTCTGTGTCCTTGCTACGAGAGCAGCTGCCCTCGTCTCCATCTTTGCCAGAGTGGTGCCCAGGTCCTACCATGTTGATGCTGAACGAGAATCCTGGCAGGCAACCTTCAGGGTAAGTGCACTCCACCATGTTAACGGCGGGGAAGGGGTGGGTGTCGACCTTCATGGCGTACTGGTTAAAAATCAGACGTCCTTGTTCTATCGCCATTTGGATCTGCTGACGCCACACCCTGCAGTCGTTGGTGGCATGGGAGAACGAGTTATGCCATTTGCAGTATGGCTTTCCGTTCAGCTCCTGTACCGTGGGGATTTTGAGGCCTTCGGGTAACTTCAACTGCTTCTCCTTAAGTAGGAGGTCGAAGATTTGCTCAGTTTTAGTCACGTCAAAATCGAACCCTCTGGGCGGACCTGGTGGCTTCACCCATTTGCAGGACACGGGGGTTGCCCCCCGAGTCCATTCAGCCACTGCTACCTCTTGATCTCCCGCAGAGCCTTCGTCTTCATCTGCCTCAACCAGGACTACCGCACGCTTGAATTTGTCCTGGTACAAATCCGGGTGGCGCTGTTCATATGCCGACAGTTTCTGAACCATGTGCGCCAGTGAAGGGTAGTCTGCTTGGGAGGCCATGTCCTTGATTGGTGACGCAAGGCCCACCACTGCCAACTCGACTGCTTCCTTTTCAGTCACACGAGTCGAATAACATCGGTTCCTAAGATTTCTGAAGCGCTGGACGTATTCTGCCACAGTTTCTCCACGCTTCTGATGTATTTGTGCCAGATCGGCAAGGCCAGACTCGGAAGCCTCTGAGTGATACTGCATGTGGAATTGTTCTTCCAACTGCTTCCAAGTCCGGATCGAGTCCGGTGGCAACGAAGTGTACCACCCGAAAGCCGATCCCGTGAGGGACTGTGCGAAGAACCTCACGCGTAGTGGATCCGATGCTGAGGCCGTTCCTAGCTGCGCCAAATATCGGCTCACATGCTCGATGGAGCTGGAACCATCTGATCCATTGAATTTGGAGAAATCAGGGAGCCGATATTTGGGTGGTAGCGGGACCAACTCGTACTCGTTGGGGTACGGCTTGGAATAGCCGATTGTCCTCCTTTTCGGCACCATGCCGAACTGGTCTCTCAGGATCGTACTGATTTGATCCGCGGTGCTGGCTGCAGGAGTCGAACTCTGAAGATTCGCCGAAGTGGCATACTTAGCCAGCCATGCTTGTTTTTCCAACTCTGAGCCAACTGCAGGAGCTGAGCTCTGGAGGTTTGTCGGAGTGGCATACTTAGCTAGCCACGTCTGCTTCTCAAGATCTGTTCCCAAAGTTCCTCCTGTTGTTCCAGAAGTCCCTGCTGTTGCGGCCTGGTTTGTGAGCGCCCAGTTACCGCAGTCTGGCACGTATGTGCACGTGTACCCGTGAGGGATCTCCTTAGGCGCCTCATGCAAGAACTGGCAGTCACTAGGGTCACCACCGATCTTGTAGATGACGACTGCCGGTGAATTCGGCACTTCTGGTGCTGCCAACGCAAATGGCAGCGGTGGACGGGACTGGAGTGGCATCTCTCCTTGGTATGTCCCGAGAGCTGGTCCTGACGGAGAGTACTGGTGCCTCATGATCTCCTGGATCACCCGAAGAGCAACACGCTCCAAAGTGTTCACCAGGTTCTCAGAGTGGCGGTGCAGCGAGTGAGCCACCATGTAGTTAATCTCCTGACGCAGGGACCTGGTGCGTTCTTCTGACGGGGCGGACAGGTCTATTCCATCGAGCGCACCTTCAGGCGAGAACCCTTTCCACCTGATGCCATGTGAATGGGTTCTGTGAAAAGAGCCGATGAGGTCGGCTTCGAGGATCGCTTTGACCTCGTCATACTTCTTCTTGAGCTCCTCGGTCAGATCCTCGTATGTGACTGGAGTGCCGTCCGCCATCTCAGATGTAGTTGGCGATGTGGTTGATGTTGAAGATGGTCCCACCGGGCGTGCCAGAATGTGTTGCGGTCAGAAACCCACCGGCGAGCAGCGACGTGCAACACAGGAGAGCCGGGAGCAACTTAGGGCTGCGGCTGGCCCTGGTCCCTCCGAGCGACGGCCCACAAAGACCCCGGCACGCACGTCCGATGCTGGTGCAAGGGCGTGCCACCTGACCTATACCTGGTCAGGAAGGTGATGGAGATGCCTCGCTTAGTTTCCTGCATGGCATACACGTAAACATTAAATACGAGCCTCGATCGGCTCTCAGGTTGTCCTGTGAATCGGCTCAAAGAGCCGATCCACCCATGATTCGCACGAGGTGTACGAATATATGGTGGTCCTGCTTGATCAAGATAAAGCTAAAACGACCTACGACGATTTAGGGTTTTCACCGCATAATCGGAACATCCTACTCGTGATTGGGCCTCGCGGCCGCGCACGGTGATCGTAAGCCGATCCTAGACAAGGCCTAAAAACCAACACGAGGTTGATCCTCGGAACATCCTGTCTAGGGCTAGCAAACTACACCCTACACGTCGCTGGATCCTCCAACCCTTTGTAAGGCCTAACTATGCAGATATTAAACTAATCCTTGAAGAACAAGGAGCAATCATAACGGATCGGATCTACTAAATAATGATCAAGCGGGGTGCCGCCCCTACGCCTAAGATAGGCGTAAGGGCGGCTAGATGTCTAAGGGTTGCACTACGATAGCATATGATATGAAGAACAATGCTAACCCTAACACATCTAAGATAACTACGTTGCTCGCCATCAAAAAGGCTTCAGTACGAGCAACGCATGAACGACGAATAAACTTGTACTGCCTAGATCGCAAGATGCGATCTAGGCAGCATGATGCTTACCCGGAAGAAACCCTCGAGACAAGGGAGTTGGCGATGCGCCTAGATTGGTTTGTGGTGAACGTGATTGTTGTTTATTTCATAAACCCTACATACATATTTATAGTCCGTAGACTTTCTAACGTGGGAATAATCCCCACCGTGCACGAGACAAACTCTAACTAACCGACACGTATCCTACTATATTACAGATACACGGGCAAACTAGCCCAAACTTTGCAAAACAGGCCGATTCACGTATTTCTTCCATGTATATTCTTCAAGTCCATCTTGATCGCGGCCCACCTCTGACTCGGTCAAATTCTGGTGATAACCCGTGCATGATCTTTGTTCACTCTCTGTTCCATCATCGTTGCAACTGACTCCATGTTTTTTGCACGATCTTTGGTGCTACGTGACAGGTGCAGAGCAGCGACGTCGACAGCGACGACGAGTCCTTCCACACCAAGACTCGTCACGTCCTCAGGAGGCTGCAGTCCGGCCATTACGATGGCCCCTTTGCTCGAGGCATTTACAAGTGCCCTTCGCAACAGAAGCTCCGCGCCACCGACTTCAACTGCCTGGTGAACCATGCTGAATCCATTGGCAGATGCGGCGCTAGAGTTGGAACGACGGTGAACGTGCATGCGTTCATGGCCAAACACAAAGCACTTGGGATTCACCTGCGCAACCTCCAGGCAAGTCACAGGCGCAACCTGGAGGCGTTGAACATGCCTACTGCACTCTCTGTATGTGACTGCTCTATCTGTAGAGCAGCTTAAATTCATGTAAAATGTAGCTTATGTTGTAGGGTTCTATTGGTACTACTGTTGGATCTGTCGTGAATATATCTATGCTATGTTGGCTGCTCTATGCAAGCTTATCCTATATTTTCTCTGGATTTGTGCCCTAGATTTCCTACCTGATTGGGTAAAAACGAAGGCATAAAGAAATGAATGGCGTTAAAAAACAGAAGGAGAAGCTGCTCTAGATTTGCTACCAATTTGGGCTATCAAATAGGAATGAGATCGAGCAAGAGAGAGGAAAAAGGTACATTGAAAACTGCTAATCTGGGCGAAAGAGACAGAAACCACTCGTGCCCACGTCCCGGACCCACACGGCTCCACACGCTACTGCCCCACACGCTACGGCCACACAAACATGGTCTCGTCCTGTCCCACGCGGTTCCTTCCTACTAGCCCCACACGACGCGACCCCACAAACAACACGACCCCACTCGTCAGCACGGAACGGTCAACTTAACGGATTCCTGCCGTCGGAGTTGCTTCTGCGGGTTTCAAACAAGGACTTGGGGAAAACTGAGGAAAAACTAAGGAGCTGGGGAAAACTGAGGAAAAACTAAGGAGCTGGGGAAAACTGAGCACAACTAAGGAACCGAGGGCACGAAAATAGAAATCCCTAAAAGTAAAAGAAAGGCCCTTCGAAGAGGGAAGCATGGATTGCCATATTTGTGCTAGAGCTTTTATTTTGAAAACGTAGAGAGAGCATAAAAGTAAAGTTTTGAGAGGTGTTTGTTGTTGTCAACGAATGGTAATGGGCACTCTAACCCCCTTGCCAGACAAACCTTCAAAGAGCGGCTCCCATGAAACATTTTTATTTTTGGGTGGCACTCCTTCCAACCTTGCTTTCACAAACCATGGCTAACCGAATCCTCGGGTGCCTGCCAACAATCTCATACCATGAAGGAGTGCCTTTTTATTTTAGTTTTATTTAGATGACACTCCTCCCCACCTTTGCTTTCTCAAGCCATGTCTAACCGAATCCTCGGGTGCCGTCCAACAATCACATACCATGGAGGAGTGTCTATTTTTTGTAAAATTATGAAGGTTAATTAATTTGGGACTAGGAATCCCATTGCCAGCTCTTTTTGCAAAATTATTGGATAAGCGGATGAAGCCACTAGTCCTTTGGTGAAAGTTGCCCAACAAGATTGAAAGATAAACACCACATACTTCCTCATGAGCTATAAAACATTGACACAAATCAAAGATGATAAATTTTGAATTGTTTAAAGGTAGCACTCAAGCAATTTACTTTGGAATGGCAGAGAAATACCATGTAGTAGGTAGGTATGGTGGACACAAGCGGCATAGTTATTGGCTCAAGGATTTGGATGCACGAGAAGTAATCCCTCTCAATACAAGGCTTAGGCTAGCAAGGTTATTTGAAGCAAACACAAGTATGAACCGGTACAGCAAAACTCACATAAGAACATATTGCAAACATTACAAGACTCTACACTGTCATCCTTGTTGCTCAAACCCTTACTAGAAAATATCTAGACTTTAGAGAGACCAATCATGCAAACCAAATGTCAACAAGCTCTATGTATTTCTTCACTAATAGGTGCAAAGTATATGATGCAAGAGCTTAAATATGATCCTTATGAGCACAACAATTGCCAAGAATCAAATTATTCAAGACATTCTACCAATTACCACATGTAGCATTTCCCGTTTCCAACCATATAACAATTAACGAAGTAGTTTCAACCTTCGCCATGAACATTATGAGTAAAGCCAAGGACATATTTGTCCATATGCAACAGCGGAGCGTGTCTCTCTCCCACACAATGAATGCTAAGATCCCACTTTATTCAAACAAAACGAAAAACAAAAACAAACAGACGCTCCAAGTAAAGCACATAGGATGTGATGGAATAAAAATGTAGTTTCACTAGAGGAACCTGATAATGTTGTCGATGAAGAACGGGATGCCTTGGGCATCCCCAAGCTAACATGCTTGAGTCTTCTTGAAATATGCAGGGATGAACCACTGGGGGCATCCCCAAGCTTAGAGCTTTCACCCTCCTTGATCATATTGTATCATCCTCCTCTCTTGATCCTTGAAAACTTCCTCCACACCAAACTCAAAACAACTCATTAGAGGGTTAGTGCATAATCAAAATTCACATGTTCAGAGGTGACATAATCATTCTTTAACACTTCTGGACATTGTACAAAGCTACTGAAAGTTAATGGAACAAAGAAATCCATCAAACATAGCAAAGCAGGCAATGCGAAATAAAAGGTAGAATCTGTCAAAAACAGAACAGTCCGTAAAGACGAATATTTAAGGTGCACCAGACTTACTCAAATGAAAATTCTAAAATTGAATGAAAGTTGTGTACATATCTGTGGATCACTCACGTAAATTGGCAGATTTTTCTGAGTTACCTACAGAGAATTCAACCCAAATTCGTGACAGCAAGAAATCTGTTTCTGCGCAGTAATCCAAATCTAGTATGAACCTTACTATCAAAGACTTTACTTGGCACAACAATGCAATAAAATTAAGATAAGGATAGGTTGCTACAGTAGTAACAACTTCCAAGACTCAAATATAAAACAAAAATGCAGAAGTAAAATCATGGGTTGTCTCCCATAAGCGCTTTTCTTTAACGCCTTTCAGCTAGGCGCAGAAAGTGTGTATCAAGTGTTATCAAGAGATGAAGCATTGGCAGCGGGGTTTGGAGCTTTCTCCACTATGCATTGTATCTTATCTATGTAAGTTTCAGAGGCTCCCTTTTCATTAGTCTTAGGCTTGCTATTCTCATCAAACAAATTTTCGGGAACAAGCCAAGCATAGTTATTTTCTAGTGCTTCATGCATTCCTAGGAGCTTACTAGGTATCGGTGCTTTAATCTCCCCACCATCATTAACATTATTAGTGTACCTTATTCTATCCATGTTCATCTTTTCAAGTGTTCTTTTAAAATCGGTGAACAAACCAAGCCTCTTATGCTTAATAAAAACTTTTCTAGCTTCTTTAGCTATATCTTTAAATTCTCTATCAAGGACTTTTAAAACAAAATCTCTCTTTTCCCCCCTCTCCATATCAGAAAGTGTAAGGAACATGTGTTGTATCATGGGATTGAGACTAATAAATCTAGTTTCCAACATATGTACTAAACAAGCAGAGGCACTTTCATAAGTAGGAGCAGCTTTTAATAATGGTATATCTTCAAAATCTTCATCCATGCTAACATGGGTGAAAAATGCTTCTATATTATCTCTTCCAATGATAGACCCTCGGCCTACCGGTACATATTTTAGAGTGAACTTAGGAGGAAACATGATGAAATAAACAAAAAGCAAATAAAGTAAAAGCAAGTAACTAATTTTTTTGTGTTTTTAATATGGCAAACAAGACAGTAAATAAAGTAAAGCTAGCAACTAATTTTTTTGTATTTTGTTATAATGAAGCAAACAAAGAAGTAAGTAAATTAAATCAAGACAAAAACAAAGTAAAGAGATTGGAAGTGGAGACTCCCCTTGCAGCTTGTCTTGATCTCCCCGGCAACGGCGCCAGAAAAACAGTCTTGATGACGCGTAAAGCACACGCCCGTTGGGACCCCAAGAGGAAGGTGTGATGCGTACAGTGGAAAGTCTTTCCCTCAGTAAGAAAGGTTATCGAACTAGTAGGAGTCAAGAAGCACGTTGAAGGTTGATGGCGGCGGAGTGTAGTGCGGCGCAACACCAGGGATTCCGGCGCCAACGTGGAACCTGCACAACACAACCAAAGTACTTTGCCCCAACTTAACAGTGAGGTTGTCAATCTCACCGGCTTGCTGTAACAAAGGATTAGATGTATAGTGTGGATGATGATGTTTGCAGAAAACAGTAGAACGAGTATTGCAGTAGATTGTATTTGATGTAAAAGAATGGACCGGGGTCCATAGTTCACTAGTGGTGTCTCTCCAATAAGAATAAGCATGTTGGGTGAACAAATTACAGTTGGGCAATTGACAAATAAAGAGGGCATGACAATGCACATACATATCATGATGAGTAGTGTGAAATTCAATTGGGCATTACGACAAAGTACACAGACCGCTATCCAGCATGCATCTATGCCTAAAAAGTCCACCTTCAGGTTATCATCCGAACCCCTTCCAGTATTAAGTTGCAAACAACAGACAATTGCATTAAGTATGGTGCGTAATGTAATCAACAAATACATCCTTAGACATAGCATTGATGCTTTATCCCTAGTGGCAACAGCACATCCACAACCTTAGAACTTTCTGTCACTGTCCCAGATTTAATGGAGGCATGAACCCACTATCGAGCATAAATACCCCCTCTTGGAGTTACAAGTAACGACTTGGCCAGAGCCTCTACTAATAACGGAGAGCATGCAAGATCATAAACAACACATAGATGATAGATTGATAATCAACATAACATAGCATTCAATATTCATCGGATCCCAACAAACGCAACATGTAGTATTACAGATAGATGATCTTGATCATGTTAGGTAGCTCACAAGATCCAACAATGATAGCACAATTAGGAGAAGACGACCATCTAGCTACTGCTACGGACCCATAGTCCAGGGGTGAACTATTCACACATCACTCCGGAGGTGACCATGGCGGTATAGAGTCTTCCGGGAGATGATTCCCCTGTCCGGCAGGGTGCCGGAGGCGATCTCCTGAATCCCCCGAGATGGGATTAGCGGCGGCGGCATCTCTGGAAGGTTCTCCGTATCGTGGCTCTCGGTACTGGAGTTATTATCGACGAAGGCTTAAGTAGGCGGAAGGGTAGGTGAGGGGGCGCCACGAGGGACCCACACAGTAGGGTGATGTCTACGGGTGCTTCTATTCTTGTAGACACTGTTGGGCCTCCAAGAGCAGAGGTTTGTAGAACAGCAGCAAGTTTCCCTTAAGTGGATCACCCAAGGTTTATCGAACTCAGGGAGGAAGAGGTCAAAGATATCCCTCTCAAGCAACCCTGCAACCACAAAGCAAGAAGTCTCTTGTGTCCCCAACACACCTAATAGGTGCACTAGTTCGGCGAAGAGATAGTGAAATACACGTGGTATGAATAAGTATGAGCAGTAGTAACGGCACCAGAAAAGTGCTTGCTGGCGTGTAGTTGATGGTGGTAATATTGCGGACAGTACAGATGCAGTAGAACAGTAAACAAGCAGCGATAGCAGTATTTGGAAACAAGGCCTAGGGATTATACTTTCACTAGTGGACACTCTCAACATTGATCACATAACAGAATAAATAGATAAATGCTAGACTCTACACTCTCTTGTTGGATGATGAACACCACTAACTGTGTAGGATTACACGAACCCTCAATGCCGGAGTTAACAAGCTCCACAATATTCGATGTTCATATTTAAATAACCTTAGAGTGCATGACAGATCAACATAACCAAACCAAGTACTAACATAGCATGCACACTGTCACCTTCACACTACGAAAGGAGGCATAGATCACATCAATACCATCATAGCAATAGTTAACTTCATAATCTACAAGAGATCACAATCATAGCCTACGCCAAGTACTACACGATGCACACACTGCCACCATTACACCGTGCAGGAGGAATAAACTACTTTAATAACATCACTAGAGTAGCACATAGAATAGTAGTGATACAAAACTCATATGAATCTCAATCATGTAAGGCAGCTCATGAGATCATTGTATTGAAGTACATAGGAGAGAGATTAACCACATAGCTACCGGTACAGCCTTTAGCCTCGATGGAGAACTACTCCCTCCTCATGGGAGACAGCAGCGGTGATGAAGATGGCGGTGGTGTCGATGGAGAAGCCTTTCGGGGGCACTTCCCCGTCCCGGCGGCGTGCCGGAACAGAGACTCCTGTCCCCCAGATCTTGGCTTCGCGATGGCGGCGGCTCTGGAAGGTTTTTCGTAACGTGGCTTTTTCGTATCGAAGATTTAGGTCGAGGAGGCTTAAATAGGCGAAGAGGCGGCGTCAGAAGGTCAACGAGGCGACGACACAACAGGGGGCGCGGGCCCCCCCTTGGCCGCGCCAGGGTGTCATCTGGTGGGCCTGTGGCCCCCCTCTGGCTCCTCTCGGGTGTTCTGGAAGCTTCGTGGGATCCTAAGATGCTGGGCGTTGATTTCGTCCAATTCCGAGAATATTTCCTTACTAGGATTTCTGAAACCAAAAACAGCAGAAAACAGGAACTGGCCCTTCGGCATCTCGTCAATAGGTTAGTTCCGGAAAACGCATAAATATGACATAAAGTATGCATAAAATATGTAGATATCATCAATAATATGGCATGGAACATAAGAAATTATCGATACGTCGGGGACGTATCAGCATCCCCAAGCTTAGTTTCTGCTCGTCCCGAGCAGGTAAACGATAACAAAGATAATTTCTGGAGTGACATGCCATCATAACCTTGATCATACTATTGTAAACACATGTAATGAATGCAGCGGTCAAAACAATGGTAAATGACATGAGTAAACAAATGAATCATAAAGCAAAGACTTTTCATGAATAGTACTTTCAAGACAAGCATCAATAAGTCTTGCATAAGAGTTAACTCATAAAGCAATAATTCAAAGTAAAGGTATTGAAGCAACATAAAGGAAGATTAAGTTTCAGCGGTTGCTTTCAACTTGTAACATGTATATCTCATGGATAATTGTCAACATAGAGTAATATAACAAATGCAATATGCAAGTATGTAGGAATCAATGCACAGTTCACACAAGTGTTTGCTTCTTGAGGTGGAGAGAAATAGGTGAACTGACTCAACATAAAAGTAAAAGAAAGGTCCTTCAAAGAGGAAAGCATCGATTGCTATATTTGTGCTAGAGCTTTGGTTTTGAAAACATAAAGAGAGCATAAAAGTAAAGTTTTGAGAGGTGTTTGTTGTTGTCAACGAATGGTAGTGGGCACTCTAACCCCCTTGCCAGACAAACCTTCGAAGAGCGGCTCCCATTTTATTTTATTTTTGGGTGGCACTCCTTCCAACCTTTCTTTCACAAACCATGGCTAACCGAATCCTTCGGGTGCCATCCAACAATCTCATACCATGAAGGAGTGCCTTTTTATTTTAGTTTTATTATGATGACACTCCTCCCCACCTTTGCTTTCTCAAGCCATGGCTAACCGAATCCTTCGGGTGCCATCCAACAATCACATACCATGGAGGAGTGTCTATTTTTGGTTAATTAATTTGGGACTGGGAATCCCATTGCCAGCTCTTTTTGCAAAATTATTGGATAAGCGGATGAAGCCACTAGTCCATTGGTGAAAGTTGCCCAACAAGATTGAAAGATAAACACCACATACTTCCTCATGAGCTATAAAACATTGACACAAATCAGAGGTGATAAATTTTGAATTGTTTAAAGGTAGAACTCAAGCAATTTACTTTGGAATGGCGGAGAAATACCATGTAGTAGGTAGGTATGGTGGACACAAATGGCATAGTGGTTGGCTCAAGGATTTTGGATGCGTGAGAAGTATTCCCTCTCGATACAAGGCTTAGGCTAGCAAGGCTATTTGAAACAAACACAAGGATGAACCGGTGCAGAAAAACTCACATAAAAGACATATTGTAAACATTATAAGACTCTACACCGTCTTCCTTGTTGTTCAACCCAATACTAGAAATTATCTAGACCTTAGAGAGACCAATTATGCAAACCAAATTTTAGCAAGCTCTATGTATTTCTTCATTAGTAGGTGCAAAGTATATGATGCAAGAGCTTAAACATGAGCACAACAATTGCCAAGTATCACATTATCCAAGACATTATAGCAATTACTACATGTACCATTTCCCGATTCCAACCATATAACAATTTAACGAAGAAGATTCAACCTTCGCCATGAATATTATGAGTAAAGCCTAAGGACATATTTGTCCATATGCAACAGCGGAGCGTGTCTCTCTCCCACACAAGCATTTATTCAAACAAAAACACAAACGAAAGCAAACAGACGCTCCAAGTAAAGTACATAAGATGTGGCCGAATAAAAATATAGTTTCAAGGGAGGAACCTGATAATTTTGTCGATGAAGAAGGGGATGCCTTGGGCATCCCCAAGCTTAGACGCTTGAGTCTTCTTGAAATATGCAGGGATGAACCACCGGGGCATCCCCAAGCTTAGAGCTTTCACTCTTCTTGATCATATTGTATCATCCTCCTCTCTTGACCCTTGAAAACTTCCTCCACACCAAACTCAAAACAGACTCATTAGAGGGTTAGTGCATAATCAAAAACTCACATGTTCAGAGGTGACACAATCATTCTTAACACTTCTGGAAATTTCACAAAGCTTCTGAAAGTTAATGGAACAAAGAAATCCATTCAACATAGCAAAAGAGGCAATGCGAAATAAAAGGCAGAATCTGTCAAAACAGAACAGTCCGTAAATACGAATTTCTAAGAGGCACCAGACTTGCTCAAATGAAAATGCTCAAATTGAATGAAAGTTGCGTACATATCTGAGGATCACTCATGTAAATTGGCATAATTTTCTGAGTTACCTACAGAGAATTAGGCCCAGATTCTTGACAGCAAGAAATATGTTTCTGCGCAGTAATCCAAATCTAGTATGAACCTTACTATCAAAGACTTTACTTGGCACAACAATGCAACAAAATTAAGATAAGGAGAGGTTGCTACAGTAGTAACAACTTCCAAGACTCAAATATAAAACAAAATTGTTGTAGTAAAATAAACACATGGGTTATCTCCCAAGAAGTTCTTCTTTATAGCCATGAAGATGGGCTCAGCAGTTTTAATGATGCACTCGCAAGAAATAGTATTTGAAGCAAAAGAGAGCATCAAGAGGCAAATTCAAAACACATTTAAGCCTAACATGCTTCCTATGCATAGGAATCTTGTAAATAAATAAATTCAAGAAGCATAATGCAACAAGCATAGAAAGATAAAACAAGTGCAGCTTCAAGATTTTCAGCAAAAAGAGAGGTGTTTTAGTAACATGAAAATTTCTACAACCATATTTTCCTCTCTCATAATAATATCCAGTAGCATCATGAGCAAACTCAACAATATAACTATCACATAAAGCATTCTTATCATGAGTCTCATGCATAAAATTATTACTCTCCACATAAGCATAATCAATTTTATTAGTTGTAGGGGGAGCAAATTCAACAAAGTGGCTATCATCATAAAATAGGAGGCATATTGTAATCATAATCAAATTCACTCTCCATAGTAGGCGGCACCAAAAGGCTACTATCATTATAATCATCATAAATAGGAGGGAAAGTATCATCAAAGTAAATTTTCTCCTCAATGCTTGGGGGACTAAAAAGATCATGCTCATCAAAACCAGCTTCCCCAAGCTTAGAATTTTCCATAGCATTAGCAACAATAGTGTTCAAAGCATTCATACTAATATGTTCCATGGGTTTTTTAATTTTCGCATCAAACCATCCATGTCTTAAATCAGGAAATAGAATAAGAAGCTCATTGTTGTCCATTATGCCTTACTAGTGTAAACAAGAAACAAAAAGATGCAATTGCAGGATCTAAAGGAAATAGTTTCGAGCACACACACAATGGCGCCAGAAAAGTACTTAGTTACCTGGAACCGGAGTATGAGTGCCGACCTTTTACCTTTCCTCCCCGGCAACGGCGCCAGAAAAGTGCTTGATGTCTACGGGTGCTTCTATTCTTGTAGACAGTGTTGGGCCTCCAAGAGCAGAGGTTTGTAGAACAACAGCAAGTTTCCCTTAAGTGGATCACCCAAGGTTTATCGAACTCAGGGAGGAAGAGGTCAAAGATATCCCTCTCAAGCAACCCTGCAACCACAAAGCAAGAAGTCTCTTGTGTCCCCAACACACCTAATAGGTGCACTAGTTCGGCAAAGAGATAGTGAAATACAGGTGGTATGAATAAGTATGAGCAGTAGTAACGGCACCAGAAAAGTGCTTGCTGGCGTGTAGTTGATGGTGGTAATATTGCGAGACGATACAGATGCGATAGAGAACAGTAAACAAGCAGCGATAGCAGTATTTGGAAACAAGGCCTAGGGATTATACTTTCACTAGTGGACACTCTCAACATTGATCACATAATAGAATAAATAGATAAATGCTAGACTCTACACTCTCTTGTTGGATGATGAACACCACTAACTGTGTAGGATTACACGAACCCTCAATGCCGGAGTTAACAAGCTCCACAATATTCGATGTTCATATTTAAATAACCTTAGTGTGCATGACAGATCAACATAACCAAACCAAGTACTAACATAGCATGCACACTGTCACCTTCACACTACGAAAGGAGGCATAGATCACATCAATACCATCATAGCAATAGTTAACTTCATAATCTACAAGAGATCACAATCATAGCCTACGCCAAGTACTACACGATGCACACACTGTCACCATTACACCGTGCAGGAGGAATAAACTACTTTAATAACATCACTAGAGTAGCACATAGAATAGTAGTGATACAAAACTCATATGAATCTCAATCATGTAAGGCAGCTCATGAGATCATTATATTGAAGTACATAGGAGAGAGACTAACCACATAGCTACCGGTACAGCCCTTAGCCTCGATGGAGAACTACTCCCTCCTCATGGGAGACAGCAGCGGTGATGAAGAAGGCGGTGGTGTCGATGGAGAAGCCTTCCGGGGGCACTTCCCCGTCCCGGCAGCGTGCCGGAACAGAGACTCCTGTCCCCCAGATCTTGGCTTCGCGATGGCGGCGGCTCTGGAAGGTTTTTCGTACCGTGGCTTTTTCGTATCGAAGATTTAGGTCGAGGAGGCTTAAATAGGCGAAGAGGCGGCGTCAGAAGGTCAACGAGGCGACGACACAACAGGGGGGCGCGGGCCCCCCTTGGCCGCGCCAGGGTGTCATCTGGTGGGCCTGTGGCCCCCCTCTGGCTCCTCTCGGGTGTTCTGGAAGCTTCGTGGGATCCTAAGATGCTGGGCGTTGATTTCGTCCAATTCCGAGAATATTTCCTTACTAGGATTTCTGAAACCAAAAACAGGCGAAACAGAACTGGCCCTTCGGCATCTCGTCAATAGGTTAGTTCCGGAAAACGCATAAATATGACATAAAGTATGCATAAAACATGTAGATATCATCAATAATGTGGCATGGAACATAAGAAATTATCGATACGTCGGGGACGTATCATAGGGCCGCGCGGCCAAGGCCTGGGCCGCGCCGCCCTAACGTGGCGTCGCCTCGTCGCCCCACTTCGTTTCCCTTTCGGACTTCTGGAAGCTTCGTGGAAAAATAAGATCCTGGGCGTTGATTTCGTCCAATTCCGAGAATATTTCCTTACTAGGATTTCTGAAACCAAAAACAGCAGAAAACAACAACTGGCTCTTCGACATCTTGTTAATAGGTTAGTGCATAAATATGACATAAAGTATGTATAAAACATGTAGGTATTGTCATAAAACAAGCATGGAACATAAGAAATTATCGATACGTTGGAGACGTATCAGACGACTATGTACCGAGACTTCTAACTTTGTGAAACTTCGTCGTTCGGTGTTGCATGTGGGTTGTATTAATCAACATTTCGAAACGAGACTTGCCTATTTGTGTATTGATACCGAAATGAGACTTGGCTCTCTATGTGCTTTTCCTATTGCATGTACTGTTGTATAAATATGAACTGTTGTATAAATATATACTTCTGAATAAATATGCATGGTAATAAGCTGGAAAAAGCTATAAAAATTGTATTATCGAATGGTACCACCGGCGCACCTCCATGCCCTATTGTCGGCGCACAGTACATGCGCCACTGCTGGCAGCCCTACTGTCGGCGCAACACCACGTGCGCCAGTGGTACAAGGCTATTGCCGGCGAAGCAGGGCGGGTGCGCCGGTAGTAACTGAACTACCGTCGACGCACAGGACAGACCGCCGGCAGTAGCTAGTTACCACTGGCCAGGTCGCACCGGCGGGCTCTAGTGCGCCGGTAGTAGCCCAAAATGGTGCGCCGATAGTAGTGCTTTTCCTAGTAGTGCTTCCTCCTCCAGATCTCCATGGATCCCATGAGCTGACATAAACTGCAGAAAACAACACAAGCTCTCCTGCACACAAAAAAGGAACCCCAAAAAAGGTAATCTATGTTCTTCTCCTATCTATTTTCACTAGCAGAATACATCACAAAAACACTCGCAACTCTCCAGATCTCCGAAGAAAAGTACTTGCTTTTCATGGACACCTACTGAGATATGGCTAGGAAAATCAACATATAAACTTGGTTTTTGTTCTACCTAGAACTCTGTGGGTGTTTCTTCTGTAAAAAGAACTTGCTTTTCATGAACACTTGCGGCTAGGAAAATCAACATACAAACTTTGTTTATGTTCTACCTAGAACTTTGTGGGTGTTTCTTCTATAAATCATTCCGTCATGATCCCAACAAATCTCAGATCAACAAAAAAAGCAAGTTATTGGACAGGAAAAGTAGTTGGGGTGGAAACATGGATCTATAAAAGACATGACTTTGAGAGGTAACCACCTAGTTTACTTTTCCATGATATGTCTAGGCAGGTTTCAAACTAGAAGCAACATGTTGGGGTGGTTCAAAAAAAATGACAAAATAGGTCAATCAAATAGATGAACATTGTACTATCAGTAGTACTATAGAAAAGCATACATGTGGCACTGATATAACCATAGTTTCATTTTCATAGTAACATCATAGTAACAGAAAACAACATAGTAGATAGGATGGTTTGTTAAATTGAAGGATAAAGTTTGGCAAAAAACATATCATGGTCTGGAATATAAAAGTGCAACTGGTAGTAGCGATTCAGAAAGAACACTGCAGAAAACAACTATCTTTGTTTCATTTATTTCGAAACATAAAGACGTAGGGATTCAGCTGTAAAATGATTTCGTTTTTATTGATATGTTGATGCCTCTTGACTACTTCATCTTGATTCAAACCTGGATAGTTAATTCAATGAATCCAGTATCATAAAAAAAGCAACCAAATTGTCATCGTGGTGAATCAACAGATGCCATAGGGTGGCCTATGTTGGGGCTGATGTGTACCGAGGGAACCGGGGGAGGGGAGGATGGAGACGAGACTCACTCAAACACACGCAAACAAGGCGATGTACCTAGGTTTAGGGCCCTCGTGAGGAGGTAAAGCCCCTACTCCTGCATGCTTCTACTATATGATCTCAATAAGGAGCTACATGGTGTTTCACTTAGCCTTCTGGCCAGAGGTAGAAGAAGAACTAGAGGTAGAAGATGAAGCATACGGCTTAGAACTAGAGATCAAACTCTCTGTGCAAGGGAAGTGCCCCTCTCCTTATATAGGGGAGAGGAGGCTTACAAGGGAAGGAACCCCCAAGGAATCTATGCCTACCTAAGCTAACTTTATAAAGATTCGTTGGCTCGGGTCATGACGTTCCCTTCAGCACCCCTTGTCTGGTGATCCTCCTTGGTAGGCCTACGGATGCTTCATTCTTCATCAGGCTGCTTTGGCTCCAGGGCTTCGTTTAAAGGTGATTTGCTTACCTCCTCGATGTCCTTCGGCTCCAAGAGGGAATCTTTGACCAGGGTGCCTGATACGTCTCAAACGTATCTATAATTTCTTATGTTCCATGCTACTTTTATGATGATACTCACATGTTTTATACACACTTTATGTCATATTTATGCATTTTCCGGCACTAACCTATTGACAAGATGCCGAAGAGCCAGTTGCTATTTTCTGCTGTTTTTTGTTTCAGAAATCCTACAAAGGAAATATTCTCGGAATTGGACGAAATCAACGCCCAGGGTCTTATTTTTCCACGAAGCTTCAAGAAGACCGAAAGGATTACGATGTGGGGCGACGAGGCGCCGCACACTAGGGCCGCGCGGCCTAAGGGGGGCCCGCGCCGCCCTGGCGTGTGGGGCCCTCGTGCCGCCCCTAAACCTACCCTTCCGCCTACTTAAAGCCTTCATCGCGAATACCCCAGTACCGAGAGCCACGATACGGAAAACCTTCCAGAGACGCTACCGCCGCCAATCCCATCTCGGGGGATTCAGGAGATCGCCTCCGGCACCCTGCCGGAGAGGGGAATCATCTCCCAGAGGACTCTTCATCGCCATGATCGCCTCCGGATTGATGTGTGAGTAGTTCACCCCTGGACTATGGGTCCATAGCAGTAGCTAGATGGTCGTCTTCTCCTCATGTGCTATCATTGTTGGATCTTGTGAGCTGCCTAACATGATCAAGATCATCTATTTGTAATGCTACATGTTGTGTTTGTTGGGATCCGATGAATATGGAATACTATGTTATGTTGATTATCAATCTATCGTATATGTGTTCTTTATGATCTTGCATGCTCTCCGTTACTAGTAGAGGCTCTGGCCAAGTTGATACTTGTAACTCCAAGAGGGAGTGTTTATGCTCGATAGTGGGTTCATGCTTCCATTTAATCTGGGACAGTGACAGAAAGTTCTAAGGTTGTGGATGTGCTGTTGCCACTAGGGATAAAACATCAATGCTTTGTCTAAGGATATTTGTGTTGATTACATTACGCACCATACTTAATGCAATTGTCTGTTGTTTGCAACTTAATACTGGAAGGGGTGCGGATGCTAACCTGAAGGTGGACTTTTTAGGCATAGATGCATGCTGGATAGCGGTCTATGTACTTTGTCGTAATGCCCAATTGAATTTCACACTACTCATCATGATATGTATGTGCATTGTCATGCCCTCTTTATTTGGCAATTGCCCAACTGTAATTTGTTCACCCAACATGATATTTCTTATTGGAGAGACACCACTAGTGAACTGTGGACCCCGGTCCATTCTTTTACATCAAATACAATCTACTGCAATACTTGTTCTTTACTGTTCTTCGCATACAAACATCATTTTCCACACCATACATTTAATCCTTTGTTACAGCAAGCCGGTGAGATTGACAACCTCACTGTTAAGTTGGGGCAAAGTATCTGGATTGTGTTGTGCAGGTTCCACGTTGGCGCCGGAATCCCTGGTGTTGCGCCGCACTACACTCCGCCACCAACAACCTTCATGTGCTCCTTGACTCCTACTGGTTCGATAACCTTGGTTTCTTACTGAGGGAAAACCTGTCGCTGTACGCATCACACCTTCCTCTTGGGGTAACCAAAGGGCGTGTGCTTTACGCGTCATCAAGACAGTTTTTCTGGCGCCGTTGCCGGGGAGTTCAAGACACGCTGCAAGGGGAGTCTCTCACTTCCAATCTCTTTACTTTGTTTTTGTCTTGCTTTATTTTATTTACTGCTTTGTTTGCTTTCTTATATCAAAATACAAAAAAAAATAGTTACTTGCTTTACTTTATTTACTATCTTGTTTGCGTTCTCCATATTAAAAACACAAAAAAATTAGTTACTTGCATTTAATTTATCTATTTTGCTTTATTTACTATTGCTAAAATGGGTACTCCTGAAAATACTAAGTTGTGTGACTTCACTAGCACAAATAATAATGATTTCTTATGCACACCTATTGCTCCACCTACTACTACAGCAGAATTCTTTGAAATTAAACCTGCTTTACTAAATCTTGTTATGAGAGAGCAATTTTCTGGTGTTAGTTCTGATGATGCTGTTGCCCGTCTTAATAATTTTGTTGAACTTTGTGAAATGCAAAAGTATAAGGATGTAAATGGTGACATTATAAAATTAAAATTGTTTCCTTTCTCCTTAAGAGGAAGAGCTAAAGATTGGTTGCTATCTTTGCCTAAGAATAGTATTGATTCATGGACTAGATGTAAGGATGCTTTCATTGGTAGATATTATCCTCCTGCTAAAATTATATCTTTGAGAAGTAGCATAATGAATTTTAAGCAATTGGATAATGAGCATGTTGCTCAAGCATGGGAAAGAATGAAATCTTTGGTTAAAAATTGCCCTACCCATGGACTGCCTACTTGGATGATCATCCAAACCTTTTATGCAGGATTGAATTTTTCTTTGCGGAACCTATTGGATTCAGCTGCTGGATGTACTTTTATGTCCATCACTCTAGGCGCCGCAACAAAGCTTCTTGATGATATGATGATTAATTACTCTGAATGGCACACGGAAAGAGCTCCACAAGGTAAGAAGGTAAATTCTGTTGAAGAAACCTCCTCCTTGAGTGATAAGATTGATGCTATTATGTCTATGCTTGTGAATAGTAGATCTAATGTTGATCCTAATAATGTTCCTTTAGCTTCATTGGTTGCTCAAGAAGAGCATGTTGATGTCAACTTCATTAAAAATAATAATTTCAACAACAATGCTTATAGGAATAATTCTAGTAACAACTATAGGCCATATCCTTCTCATAATAGTAATGGTTATGGTAATTCTTATGGGAATTCTTACAAAAATAATAGGAGTGTACCCCCTGGTCTTGAAGCCATGCTTAAAGAATTTATTAGTACACAAACTGCTTTTAACAAATTTGTTGAAGAAAAGCTTGGTAAAATTGATATTCTTGCTTCTAAAGTTGATAGTCTTGCTTTTGATGTTGATCTTTTAAAATTGAAAGTTATGCCTAATGAAAATAAAGATATTAAGTCATTTGCTACAGCAAACGCCATCCAAGTTCGAATTAATGAAAATATTAGATTGATGGCTGAATTGCGTGCTAGGTGGGAAAAAGAAGAAAATGCTAAAGAGAATAATGTAACTAAAGTTTGGACTATTACCACCACTAGTAATGCTAATGCTTCACATGTTGCTACACCTCCTACTATCAATGGTAAAATAATTGGTGTTGGCAATGTTTCTACGCCTAATGCAAAGCGTGCAAAACTGCCTGAAACTGCTAAAACTGCTGAAACTGCTTGTGATAAAACTGCTGAAATTTTTCAAAATATTGGGGACAATGATCCCATTGCTTTAGATCATAATGGTTTAGATTTTGATGATTGTCACATCTCTGAAGTTATAAAGTTCTTACAAAAACTTGCTAAAAGTCCTAATGCTAGTGCTATAAATTTGGCCTTTACAAAACATATTACAAATGCTCTCATAAAAGCTAGAGAAGAGAAACAAAAACTTGAAAATTCTATTCCTAGGAAGTTAGAAGATGGTTGGGAGCCCATCATTAAGATGAAGGTCAATGATTTTGATTGTAATGCTTTATGTGATCTTGGTGCAAGTATTTCCGTTATGCCTAAGAAAATCTATAATATGCTTGACTTGCCACCATTGAAAAATTGTTATTTGGATGTTAATCTTGCTGATAATTCTACAAAGAAACCTTTGGGGAGGATTGATAATGTTCGCATTACGGTTAACAATAACCTTGTCCCCGTTGATTTTGTTGTCTTGGATATTGAATGCAATGCATCTAGTCCCATTATTTTGGGAAGACCTTTTTTCGAACTGTTGGTGCTATTGTTGATATGAAGGAAGGTAATATTAAATATCAATTTCCTCTCAAGAAAGGTATGGAACACTTCCCTAGAAAGAGGGTCTTTTGATAATACTTGATTCACACTTTCTGCGCCTAGCTGAAAGGCGTTAAAGAAAAGCGCTTATGGGAGACAACCCATTATTTAACTTCTGCACTTACTATTTTATATTTGAGTCTTTGAAGTTGTTACTACTGTAGCAACCTCTCCTTATCTTTATGTTATTGCATTGTTGTGCCAATTAAAGTCTTTGATAGTAAAGATCATACTAGACTTGGATTACTGCGCAGAAACAGATTTCTTGCTGTCACGAATTTGAGTAGTATTCTCTGTAGGTAACACAGAAACATCTGCCAATTTACATGCGTGATCCTCAGATATGTATACAACTTTCATTCAATTTGAGCATTTTCATCTGAGCAAGTTTAGTGCCCCAGAAAAATTCGTCTTTACAGACTGTTCTGTTTTGACAGATTCTGCCTTTTATTTCGCATTGCCTGTTTTGCTATGTTTGATGGATCTCTTTGTTCCATTAACTTTCAGTAGCTTTGTGCAATGTCCATAAGTGTTAAGAATGATTATGTCACCTCTGAATATGTGAATTTTTGATTATGCACTAACCCTCTAATGAGTTTCTTTTGAGTTTGGTGTGGAGGAAGTTTTCAAGGATCAAGAGAGGAGGATGATACAATAGGATCAAGGAGAGTGAAAGCTCTAAGATTGGGGATGCCCCCGTGGTTCATCCCTGCATATTTCAAGAAGACTCAAGCATCTAATCTTGGGGATGCCCAAGGCATCCCCTTCTTCATCGACAACATTATCAGGTCACCTCTAGTGAAACTATATTTTTATTCCGTCACATCTTATGTGCTTTACTTGGAGCGTTTTTATGTTTTTGTTTTTGTTTGTTTGAATAAAAATTGGATCCTAGCATTCTTTATGTGGGAGAGAGACACTCTCCGCTGTTGCATATGAACACATGTGTTCTTAGCTTTATTCTTAATGTTCATGGCGAAGGTTGAAACTGCTTCGTTCATTGTTATATGGTTGGAAACAGAAAATGCTACATGTGGTAATTGGTATAATGTCTTGAATAATTTGATACTTGGCAATTGTTGTGCTCATATAGATCATGTTTAAGCTCTTGCATCATGTACTTTGCACCTATTAGTGAAGAAATACTGTAGAGCTTGTTGACATTTGGTTCGCATGATTGGTCTCTCTAAAGTCTAGATATTTTCTGGTGAGGGTTTGAACAACAAGGAAGACAGTGTAGAGTCTTATAATGCTTGCAATATGTTCTTATGTAAGTTTTGCTGTACCGGTTTATACTTGTGTTTGCTTCAAGCAACCTTGCTAGCCTAAGCCTTGTATTGAGAGGGAATTCTTCTCGTGCATCCAAAATCCTTGAGCCAAAAACTATGCCATTTGTGTCCACCATACCTACCTACTACATGGTATTTCTCCGCCATTCCAAAGTAAATTGCTTGAGTGCTACCATTAAAATACCATTCTTTGTCTTTGCAATATATAGCTCATGGGAAAAATAGCTTAAAAACTATTGTGGTATTGAATATGTACTTACGTATCTTATTTCTTAATAAGTTGCTTGTTGAGCGAACCATGTTCCTGGGGACGCCATCAACTATTTCACCTTTGTTGAATATCATGTGAGTTGCTATGCATGTTCGTCTTGTCTGAAGTAAGGGTGATTTATCATGATCAAACGGTTTGAGTATGCATATTGTTAGAGAAGAACATTGGGGCGCTAACTAAAGCCATGATCCATGGTGGAAGTGGAACACCCCAACTTTTCCAACCTTAATTAATTCTCCAAAGTGCAAGAATTAGGGGGAACAAAAACTTTTTCTATAGACTAATTAGATGAATTGCCTTGATCTGTCGGTTAAGATGAATTGCTTTGATCTGTTGGTAGATGTATTGTCTTATTTTGCTTGTTGAGTTTTGTCTTGAGTTACCTCAAAGAACAACACCTCTAGTGGTCAGACAAACAACTCACCTAATAAAACACATGTGTGACTTAGGAAAAATTGTTTTCCTTTTTATTACATCAAACTCTTCTTCTGATGGCAACATGAGTGTGCCATGTTGATGTTTCTCTTTGTGGTACAAGATAGCTCAATCATCCTTAGTTTAAAACTTGGGATCACCTACCCCTAGCTACATCCCCCTCTTATACCCATTCATCCTTGTTGGTTTTGAGGCCATGTCGACCACTTGTGTTGACAGGCTTAGAATGTCCAGACTTTGGCAGTTGATCTCTAAGCACCCACAATTGTTATTGTTGACCTCAATGCATGGATCTCATCTGTGCATCACCATCTACAACTTCCACATCCTGCATGTCCCCTTCTACCCCTGCAACTCTTATGTCCAACTTGATCTTATACCCTATCCAGTGTTTCAGCACTAGATCACTTCTTCCTCTCTTACCTCTTGTTTTTATTCAAGTTTAATCTTCACAAAACCAAGAGTGGGAATGATGGATACATTTAGTAGCTACCACCTACCCTTGAGAACACTCCTCCCTACATTATTTTTTCCTCCTCAAAAACCCTATTGTTTTCCTTCTCTGGTTTTGATCACAAAACTACTTCTAGTTTTATTAAAGTTTCTCAAAATATTTCTTCAAAGAAAACAAAGAACTGAAATGGGTTTTGTTTTTCATCCCATTTCTATCAAGTACTGATTTCAAAAACATTACTTTCTATTTTGCTTTCTTTTTTACAAAAAGCTTGTTTATGGTGTCTACACCATTTCTTGTTTTCCTTTTGTTTATTTAACATTTGAGAAAAACTCTACTTTACTTGGGAAAGTAAGTAGAATATTTTGAACTCCTATGTTCCACTAGTTTTCTCTCAACATTTTCAAATTCCATTCCACTTGAGTTCATTACCAATTGTCCCTAGACAATTGAGGTGATTCAAATACTTTTCAAATGAATTCTATTTCAAATGGCAATTCTTGCACATCTTATGCACCTCTCTGACCTACCACATTGTACCCCCTCATCCTCCAATTCTTGATCCAATGGATGATAATTTGATACTCCCAAATGGACTCCCTTATCCTTTCAACTAGACTCTGGACTCAGGGGGTAATTCAAACCCCTCCAAATTGACCTCTCATTGGAGAACAAGTTATATTTCATCCTACCCATCTCAATCCTCTATTCTTTTCCATCATCACCTTGACCTCATGAATTGATGATTTATGTCATCATACTCATCCTTGTGAGTATATGGTTACTTCACTCACCATCTCTCTTAGCCTTGCTCTACCATTGTCTCAACCATCATCACCACCATCATCTATTGGCCAAATGGATAATTTGATCAAAGTACTTTATTCTTCAACATTGGCACCAATGTTTATTATCATTTCTCTTCCTAATTTAAAGACACCATAAAACCATTTTTAGCTAACCATCCCAATCCTCAATCTTGGTCAGCCATGCCATGCATGGCACACAAGCATCATGCTTCTCCATCTCTCTCTCCCTCATTGTTCATTTTTGTTTGGCAAGGATGGAGCCGGCCAATTTTTGTATGCATTCAAATTTTGGCCAGCACTACCTCCTCTTTTTCTTCTTATACAAGCCAGGCCTCCCAACTACCCCAACAATTAAATGGGCAGCCACCTTCTTTGGCCAATGAAAAAAGGAGGCAGCCACCCCTCTCCCTCTATAAAAACCCCCTAGCCGGCCACCCCTCCACCTTTGGCCCTCATTTCTCTTATCTCCACTCCCTCACACTCTCCTCCTCCTCTCTCCCACGAGCTGCTGCTGCCCCTTGCTCCCATGGCCAGCCATGGCCATGGAAATCCACCAAGATGAAGCTCTCCCCCTCCCTCAAGCTTCCCCTCACCATGAGAGCATCTCTCTTACTCTCTTCTCCCCTAATCTTTGATGAGTCCAGCTCACTTTCTCCTTTCTCCTCTCACTAGATTGGATCTTGATGCAGGTGCATGTTGGTCCAAGCATGGAGAAGGTTGAGCTATCCTCAGATCTGAAGTTCTTGAGCAAAGTTCGTCCAAAATCTTGCAGTAATTTCTGTATCTTGCTGTTTCAGATTCTGGTACGAACTTGTAAAATCCACCAAATCTTGTGTGCAGATCCAAATCGAGTGATTCAAAGTTCCACATATAGGTATTGAAAAGATATACAACTTGGAGTTGGTCTCATCCTCAAATTCGTTACGGATTTTCCGTGGTAAATAAAGTTCTGTAAACATGCAGAATCACTGTTTGTTAGATTTATCACGTTTTACAAAACCTTTTTGAGCAAACTCAACTGTGGGTGAAAGAACTCTCCAGTACCTTAATTTTGGCGTTGGTTTCACTTCAAATGACCCCCTGAAATTGAAATGGTTTACAGATCAAGATCTGGTCGGATCTGATTTTGTCGAATTAAACCAGGAGCTTGGAAACGCATTTTTGAATGAAACCAATTGGGTAAGAAACACCTATTCAATACCTTTCAGATGCAGCTGACCTCATATTTTAATGATTTGTATACGATTTGTGGTGAATTAAACTTTTCTGTGTGTTCTGCAGACATGGCTGTTAGCTTTTAATTCATCAAAAATCCATTTTTGAACCTAATGGAGTGATTCCAATTCTGTAGGATTACTGAATGTTTTCTTAATCATCTCCAACAAGTTTCAAACCTTTATCTGTTCTTCAACTCCATAGTTAAAGCAAATGGTGAAAACATGCAGTAAATTTGTCAATCTATTTGTGAGAGTTTCAGAAACAATTTGAACCCAAATCCAATTGTGTACGCTTCTCTGTTTAATTACCTTTCAAATGCCAGTGGCCTCATACATATTTGTTGCTGTTAGTAATGTTTATGTGTGACATGCATTGTTGAAGCAAAACTTTTCGGTTTATTTAAAACCCTTGACCAACTCTTTTTAGTAGAGATGGGCAACCTTTGTTTTATGCTTGCAAATCAAAACCTCTGCAATTTAACATTAGCTCTTTTGTTTTGCTTAAGTTTTCAAATGGTGGGGCATATCATTTGCTTCCTATTCTTGTGAAGTGTTTTGTAAGCTTTATAAAAAAATAAGGAGAGTGATTGCCCGCTTTTCCAAAAATGTTTGAAAATGTATTGTGAATGTGTTTGATGCCAAACTAATGCTCTTGTGCTCTTTATGATGTTATCTACCAGGGGCTGTTTGGTTTATACCATGGTGATAACCGAGAGAGGCAATTGCTAAGTTGTGGTGCACTCATATCTCTACTAGGAAAATTAATGGAGTTTTCTAAATTAAAACTCTTAAAGTTGTTTTGTGGTATCTATAAGTCCTTAGTATGTTATACCTTGGATGCATGGTTAGTTGATGATTGTTGAATGTTGTCTTGTTGGTGCAATGTGATTGATTGTGTTCCTTTTTTATTTTCCGGCGATAGATTGCGAACGATTCTGGAGAAGATGAAGAAGTGGATCGGACAAGGATTTTATGTATATTGTTGAAATTCTTATATTGTTGGAGTTGAAGAAGTACAGGGACAAATAAGCCAAGGCAAGCCATCTTTGATCTCTATTTGATGTCAAGTGGATGTCATTTGTTGATGTCCCAAAGCATCTTGTTTCTATATGTGTTGTTCTCTCTCTATATATGTTGTCTATGTAAGGTTGCAAGTGGGGTACTCCCTTGTGGTGCTATTCCACCTTACTCACATGTTGGAGGGATGCATGGCATCATGGCCGTGCTACTCCCTTTGGTCTACTTGTGTGCTCAACATGAGCATGTTCTTTTCCAAGATAGAGGTTTACGTCACACCCACTACTTTGATGAGTCTAGAAGTATCAAAGTCGTGAATCTTGGTGTAATTCTCAACTTGAGAGAAGTATGCCGTGTTCCCTTGAGAATGTTGGTTGGATAGTGAACCTTCACCATCCAAGTTGTATAGTAGTACCACAAATATGAAAGTTTGATCCACCCTATGTTGTCTTTATACATGCTTACCTTAAGCAAGTATAACCCTCTTTGTGCCACTCACACATACCCCTCATGGCGTGATGACCTTCATCTCGGCCATGGTGTTGCATTAGTTCTTTCTCATAAAACTATAGGTTGGGAACCCCTCAAGGTTTACCTTGTTGTAAATGTTTATGAAAACCTTGGGTGAGTTAACCCAAGTGTATGGTTTATGAAAGCAAAGGATCTTGATAAAGATGTTTGGGAAAGTGGTGTATGGAGGTTGGTTGAGCAACCGTGGTGTTGTGGAAAAAAGGAAAAAGGTTTCTAAAAAGCAGCACTGCGTATAAGTGTTCGCCGTCCCAACTTTTTATCGCGCAACCACACTACCCTGGTGTGGGACGGGGCTTAGCCCGTAGTTTGTTGAAGCTGGCAGGAGCACCCTTCACAACTTTCTAGGGAGGGTCACGACGACCTCCGACGCCGGGTTGCGCTCTGGAGGAGGCAATACACTGTCTTAACTGATAGCCGGACGATTACTGAGGGTCTTCTGTCATGGCGCCGGAGATACGCTCAAAAGGAGGTATGCTGCCGGGGTGCCGGGAAGGGGTAAGCCCGCAGGGAAGGACTCGTGCCAGTGGAGATGGGCGAAAGGTTATGTCCGGGTATCCGTCGTGGCATATGTTGTTATGCGGGGATGATGCCCACACGATAGGTATCCGGATAGTTGTGGGGAAAGTGTGCAAACTCTGCAGAGTCAAATCTATTCGAATAGCCGTGTCCGTGGTCATGGACAAGTTGAAATGGCCATACTTAACCGGGGCTTGAGTTTTGTTTTGATAAATCCTTTGCAAAGAAAGTGTTGTGTTGGATGTACCGGAAGGGTATGAAAAAAGGCGTGTGTGGACCATATGGAGATGGTCGTGGTAAAATAAGACCAAGCGAGGGACTCATCCCTAAGTGTTTCATGTAGAGGAACTCTTCTTCAATAAGCTATAGAGATGTCATAGGACTTCCCTAGCATTCCCATCAAATGAGATGGCGGTATGCTAACTCTTCTTTAACAAAGACATAGAGATGTCATAGGAACACCATAGTGTCCGCATCACTTGAGATGCCGGCATGCTATATCCACAAGAGAAACTATTTCTCTTCTTCATGCTATTTCCACAAGGGAAATTAGCTCTTCCCTCTTGTCATCTTAGATTAGCATTTGTTATCTTGCACTCTTGCAAAATACCTTCTTGATGGTTTGCGAGTACAATTCCAAATGTACTCACGGCTTTGTCCCTGGCTATTTACTTGGCCAGACTTGGAGGAACACGACGGATGAAGAAGGAGTTGGCGATGTCTATGCGAGCTAGGAACGTCTTCCCAGTCAGTTGCCTGTAGGTTTATGGCAGATGACTTGGGCACTGCGCTGCTGAAGTGATGATGCTACTCTGATGTTTTAGTTAGGCCCTTCGAGGCTATTATGTAAGTATTGGTCGTGTGACCATGTTGTAATTTTCTTATTCCGCTTTGTAATGGATGGTGTAATTTGATATCAGTTCGGTTATGTGTTCACGGCGCACTGATCATGGGATCGTGAATTGTATACATAATAGGGAATTTCGGACAGCTAGTCCGGGGTCCCCACAGAGCTGGTATCAGAGCTATCCTGACTGTAGGAGACCTTAGTTAGCATGGACGTTAGTTAGGAAACAAGTACTTGGACAAAACTATTTACCAAATAGATTCTTTCTTTAGTCGGAAGTATAGCATCTACTCCTCTTATTTATTCAAAGCTTCTAAATTCTTACCTCTCCGCTCTATAAAAAGGTTTGAAAATCCTTACTCTATTGTCTCATCCACTTCAAACCTACATATTGGACGATGTCCCCAACCCAGACCGGAGACTCGAACTCAAATATGGATCAATCCCTCAGGAAGACTCATGAATCTCCAACAACAACTATTGAATTGGATACCAATTTAGCCGTGCTCTTGTAGGGAGGATAACATCATATCTTTGGTTGTCACCAAAGTATGTCAAGGATCTGACCTTGCTCCTCTGTGGACTTGCACTTTTTGCAGTCGTCGGGGATCAAGTCCTCAGTTCTTTACTAGTAATTTTTAGGCCAGCCACCAGAAGTTGCCGACTTCGGGAATACCTCAAAAACTACCCCTTCGAAGACCTCACGTCCCGGGATGTTGAACAAGAATACTACGCAGTTTTCGCCTCCGCCTCAACATCAACGACTCAACACCCGGCCCCTTCACCACCAACTGCTACAAGGATCCAAGTTGAAGCTGATGCTGAAGATATGAAGACGTCAACATATGCGACCAGCCCCAAACCTATAGGATGGATAGGACAAACTCAATCGCTTTGATTGAGCTACCCCCGCGCATTAGGAATTTTTGGGTACTTAGAGTACCATGTCTGGTTTGATGATTGCTTGTAGTTCCCTAGTGTGCTGCCTTGAGTGTTTGTATCTGTTTGTTGTGTGCATGTATGTCTTGCTATTTAGACGTTCCCGCCCTTTTTAATTGTTTGAAAGTTGTAAAACAGAAATTAAAAATGGAAATCCGCCAGTGTACTGTTTTGCTAATAAAAATAGTTTGGTAGCTCCGATTGATGTGATTCCAATTGCACTAGAACCAGTATGAAATTATCTTTCAGATGCCACTGACCTTGTATTTTTACGATTTTTGTACTATTTTTAATGAATAAAACTTGATCACTGTTTCTGGTTAGTATTTTGAGTCTCAAAAATTGAAAAATAAATATTTTTGAATGATTCCAATTGTGTTGATCTTGTTTGGTTAATGTGCATCTAGGAAAAATACCAGTAGCCTCTGTTAGTGGTATTTTGTCTCTGGTTATGGTTGTATGGGTGTCACCGGCAATGATAGGATTTAAGTTTGCCTCGCCGATGTATTGCTAACTGCTAGTTAGTTGGGTAGATTAACGAAAGACTCTAACTCTAAACCCGTTAGCAGTTGTTTCTCAACCGTCAGGGAAACTAACTCAGACCCCTATCTACGCCGACTACTTTCAAGGTCATCTGAAGCATCTCTACTACGCCAACAAAGCAAAAGCCAATACCTTCAAGATCCGCTGAAGCATCTCCACTTCATCAAGAAAGCAGACGCCCATACCTTCAAGATTGACTGCACCTCTACCAGAAGACTTACTAACTTGGTCTAACCTTGGTATATAATCGCGCTAACCTCGAGGATATCTTTTTGAAACCCCCCCCCCCCCCTAACACACCGTCTAACTAGATGAGGGAACATTAGCGTCAAAGACAAGCTACATCACATGGTTCATCTGGTCCTCCTCAAGGGAAGCTCCTGAAGATACCTCAAGAACTCAAGACTAGGTGCAACTTACCTGCTCACCAACTGGTATAAGTCAGCACCGACCCGCCAGCTGAGGATTGTCTCCGATGACCTGTGATGCTGCTTCATATGGACAGCAACCAGGCGCTTCATCGAATTACTAACTCACTGCGCGTCCTCTATGGTTTAGTTGACACCGTGAGTGCCTCTTGAAGTTGTGGTCTGCACATCGCCCCCGAAGACTCTTCAACTGAACAAGGAAGATCGACGACTTCTTCAGAAGCCCCCGACAGGACCGCAAGGCAGAAGCTCTAAGTTTTTCCGAAAGCCCGATGAAAGATCTTAAGGGTGGAAGACTTCGCCTTCCACTAAAGATTGGAGCTGACCCTAAAATTTTCCACCTTTCTAAAACACCGTTGGGAACTTGGGATGCACTAACTCCCCTCGAAGCTATGGACTACACATCAACCTCTGAAGATGTTCACCTCAAGACGCGAGACTGGTGACTTCTCCAAGGAGCGCCCGACAAGACCCGTGGCCTAAGCTTAGAGTTTTCAAACCCCCTCCCCGATGAACAATTTTAAGGGTGGAAGACTTCGTCTTCCACTAAATTTTAAGCTAACTCTAAAAAGTTTTCAACCCTGCTCAAGCACCGTTGGAGTGCACTAACCTTTCGGAAGTCATGGACTCCGCTAGGATCATGAAGAAGCTACAGATCCAACACCGGCCTGGAGTAGACAACCTCTTCATGAAGCTTGCCATCGGCAGAAATCCATCATGTCTCCCAGAAGATGAAGAAAACGACCTCCTCGACAACTTTGTGTCTACAGGAGAATGGAGTCTAACTTTCGTTAAACTCTACAACCCCTCTAGTTCTACGCTCAGTAATCTCGGGACGAGATTATTTTAAGGGTGGAAGATCTGTAACACCCCAACTTTTGCAACCTTAATTAATTCTCCAAAGTGCAAGAATTAGGGGGAACAAAAACTTTTTCTATAGACTAATTAGATGAATTGCCTTGATCTGTCTGTAAGATGAATTGCTTTGATCTGTTGGTAGATGTATTGTCTTATTTTGCTTGTTGAGTTTTGTCTTGAGTTACCTCAAAGAACAACACCTCTAGTGGTTAGACAAACAACTCACCTAATAAAACACATGTGTGACTTAGGAAAAATTGTTTTCCTTTTTATTACATCAAACTCTTCTTCTGATGGCAACATGAGTGTGCCATCTTGATGTTTCTCTTTGTGGTACAAGATAGCTCAATCATCCTTAGTTTAAAACTTGGGATCACCTACCCCTAGCTACATCCCTCTCTTATACCCATTCATCCTTGTTGGTTTTGAGGCCATGTCGACCACTTGTGTTGACAGGCTTAGAATGTCCAGACTTTGGCAGTTGATCTCTAAGCACCCACAATTGTTATTGTTGACCTCAATGCATGGATCTCATCTGTGCATCACCATCTACAACTTCCACGCCCTGCATGTCCCCTTCTACCCCTGCAACTCTTATGTCCAACTTGATCTTATACCCTATCCAGTGTTTCAGCACTAGATCACTTCTTCCTCTCTTACCTCTTGTTTTTATTCAAGTTTAATCTTCACAAAACCAAGAGTGGGAATGATGGATACATTTAGTAGCTACCACCTACCCTTGAGAACACTCCTCCCTACATTATTTTTTCCTCCTCAAAAACCCTATTGTTTTCCTTCTCTGGTTTTGATCACAAAACTACTTCTAGTTTTATTAAAGTTTCTCAAAATATTTCTTCAAAGAAAACAAAGAACTGAAATGGGTTTTGTTTTTCATCCCATTTCTATCAAGTACTGATTTCTAAAACATTACTTTCTATTTTGCTTTCTTTTTAACAAAAAGCTTGTTTATGGTGTCTACACCATTTCTTGTTTTCCTTTTGTTTATTTAACATTTGAGAAAAACTCTACTTTACTTGGGAAAGTAAGTAGAATATTTTGAACTCCTATGTTCCACTAGTTTTCTCTCAACATTTTCAAATTCCATTCCACTTGAGTTCATTACCAATTGTCCCTAGACAATTGAGGTGATTCAAATACTTTTCAAATGAATTCTATTTCTAATGGAAATTCTTGCACATCTTATGCACCTCTCTGACCTACCACATTGTACCCCCTCATCCTCCTATTCTTGATCCAATGGATGATAATTTGATACTCCCAAATGGACTCCCTTATCCTTTCAACTAGACTCTGGACTCAGGGGGTAATTCAAACCCCTCCAAATTGACCTCTCATTGGAGAACAAGTTATATTTCATCCTACCCATCTCAATCCTCTATTCTTTTCCATCATCACCTTGACCTCATGAATTGATGATTTATGTCATCATACTCATCCTTGTGAGTATATGGTTACTTCACTCACCATCTCTCTTAGCCTTGCTCTACCATTGTCTCAACCATCATCACCACCATCATCTATTGGCCAAATTGATAATTTGATCAAAGTACTTTATTCTTCAACATTGGCACCAATGTTTATTATCATTTCTCTTCCTAATTTAAAGACACCATAAAACCATTTTTAGCTAACCATCCCAATCCTCAATCTTGGTCGGCCATGCCATGCATGGCACACAAGCATCATGCTTCTCCATCTCTCTCTCCCTCATTGTTCATTTTTGTTTGGCAAGGATGGAGCCGGCCAATTTTTGTATGCATTCAAATTTTGGCCAGCACTACCTCCTCTTTTTCTTCTTATACAAGCCAGGCCTCCCAACTACCCCAACAATTAAATGGGCAGCCACCTTCTTTGGCCAATGAAAAAAGGAGGCAGCCACCCCTCTCCCTCTATAAAAACCCCCTAGCCGGCCACCCCTCCACCTTTGGCCCTCATTTCTCTTATCTCCACTCCCTCACACTCTCCTCCTCCTCTCTCCCACGAGCTGCTGCTGCCCCTTGCTCCCATGGCCGGCCATGGCCATGGAAATCCACCAAGATGAAGCTCTCCCCTCCCTCAAGCTTCCCCTCACCATGAGAGCATCTCTCTTACTCTCTTCTCCCCTAATCTTTGATGAGTCCAGCTCACTTTCTCCTTTCTCCTCTCACTAGATTGGATCTTGATGCAGGTGCATGTTGGTCCAAGCATGGAGAAGGTTGAGCTATCCTCAGATCTGAAGTTCTTGAGCAAAGTTCGTCCAAAATCTTGCAGTAATTTCTGTATCTTGCTGTTTCAGATTCTGGTACGAAATTGTAAAATCCGCCAAATCTTGTGTGCAGATCCAAATCGAGTGATTCAAAGTTCCACAGATAGGTATTGAAAAGATCTACAACTTGGCGTTGGTCTCATCCTCAAATTCGTTACGGATATTCCGTGGTAAATAAAGTTCTGTAAACATGCAGAATCACTGTTTGTTAGATTTATCCCGTTTTACAAAACCTTTTTGAGCAAACTCAACTGTGGGTGAAAGAACTCTCCAGTACCTTAATTTTGGCATTGGTTTCACTTCAAATGACTATCACATCCCGGAATTTTCTAAATTTCGGAATGTAAACTTTTTTTTTATATAATGCTTGATTGATTGAACTTGATTGTATTTTCACAAGGAATTGAAAAAAATTGTGTTTATTGAAAAGATATTTCCAAAAATAGAGTTTTCATAAACCTTGGCTTCCAAAAGATTTGCCAACAATACCCTATTTTGTTCGGTGGTTTTGAAAATTATAAAGTCATTACTTTTAGACAACTTTTAAACACTAAGAAGGCACTATAGCCACATAGACATATATGTCAAATTTTGATTTTATAAAGTTTATATTTTTGTCCCAAATTTTATTCTATATTAAAGTATTTTTCATAATGAATTCAATGATATCTCATTTGCATTTTTCTGACAAATTTTGGTACTCGAAAAAGACTTTGGAAAAATTAAGGAAAAGAAAAAGAAGAATGGAGCGGCCAGGCCGGAACGGCCCAGCCAGCTCCAACTTAACTCCTTTAACTTTTTTTTCTCTCTTTTACCTTTTTCTTGGACCTTATTCCTTGGTGGCCCATTTGGCCAACCGACCGAGCCCCAGCGAGGCCGCTCGCTCGTCTTCCTCGTACGTGAGCACGTACAGGAGATGGAACGTTAGACGTTAATGGCTGTAGCTCTTCTTATGCCTCTCCCATCAATTCTATCAGACGTTTCTTGTTGAGTTTAACACGAAAGTTATTACAAATTTAGTGGGGAATCCATTCAGGGTATTATCTCTCTATTTTATTGTGTTAATTGCTCAAACCAAACCGGCGTCCCGAATGCCACCGATTGGCATAGCCCTCCCGATCTCCCACCTCAGTCCATATTGATGCAAACCAAGAGGAGCACCGCGTGTCCCTCTGTTGTCTCTCTCACTTTCATTCTCAAACTTTTCCTAGAGAAGCGCTGTACAGCCTGTTCCAACCAATGCCATCCATAGCCTCGAATTCGAGTTCATCGCTAGATGTTGTCGGCCTCAGCGCTCATCTCGACGATTCCTTGTACCAGAGGACTCCTCTCTTCAATGGATACCTCCAGGACATGGTGGTACACCGTTTTGTCACTGTTGATCTGGAGATCATCAATGTTCATCGGACCGGTATGTTACGTATGTGCAATTATAGCTTGATTCCTTTTACCGTTGAACTCCCCTCACTGTCGCCTACCACCAGGACATGTTGGTGCGTCAAATGGTCTCTGTTGGCCACGTTGCCGTTGTTCGACCGGCCATAGCGAAGGCATCATCATTTTCGTCGGTACCAAGGGACGCAGGCCCTGGTTCTTCCTTCTTCGTTTTTATTTGGACAGTGTGCATATCATGATGCCTTCCTTTCTTTCGAAATCGCAGCCGGAGGTTCTTCCACGACGATCACCAAATTGATTTCCATACCGTCCGTACCGGCGGTCAGGAATGTCAGCATCATTTTGATCCGTGCCTGAGCGTCATCGCCCGAAGGTTGCCATCGACAGCAATGACTCCGGCCACCTCTCCCTCCTGTTCCAAGAATCGCGCCTCGACGCCTACATCTCCATCGAGCTCCACGAGTTGCACCGCACCCCGTCCTCTATTTTCCCAGGCAGTGGGATCCTCGCATCGACAAAAACGTGAACGCCCGACCCGCCAGTGTCGAGACTTCACGTCACGTTTCTGCCAGTGTAAGACTGCACCATCCCATTACTTTGAAAGTTGAATCACGCATGAGTTAGCCTGAATCGATCGGATCGTAGGCCGTTAGATCTATATCCAAGACACTGTGTTACCCCACCGTTGAAGCATCATATTCCAATCGATCAGTGTCTTGTGCTAGCTAGCTCACCTAAATAAACTTCAAAATTCCGTAACTATGGATCTAAACTCAAATTTAGATGAGATTTTCTCTGTTAATTTCGCAATTAAGTTCTCTACAACTTTCGTGTAGAAACCTTTTCCATCCGAGAAACTTTCTCGGACAACTTTTGGGACACCACTAGAATTCTAACCGCGTATTATAAAATCCATACCTTGAGTTCTACACGTCGGTTTTCGACAAACTTTATACTGTTGGAATCAGTATAATGCCTAGATCATTCTACACATTTTACATGTCTATTTTGCACACTTTGTTTCGCATTATATCTATGGTCCGCAATATCGTTCTTCGACCTATGAATATCATTTTGACACATTCATCATGTTCCGCGCTCACATCTCTCCAAAACATATTATCCTAGTCCATGTTATTCAAATAACAACTAAGTTATTTGAGTAAGTGTGACATGTCTTTCACCTTGCTCCGGCGAGATCGAGAAACCCTACTACATATCCCATATGTTAAACCCTTGTTATCCATTTGGATGATCCGTGAACCAAATCCCGACACCTATCATGCATTCAACCTCATGCCCACTTAATCTTATTGGCTTATTGAACTATTCAATTTACAAATGAGTTAATTGAGTAATTCAGTATATCAAAAAGCCATCTCCAAAGCCATATCTTGCAAGCCTTGCCTCATGCCATATCTTTTTTATCCGATGACTAAAATAAAATGAATAATAACTTGTTGTTTTCCTTGCTTGATTTTATTGTTGTATGAATGGTGTGTTTATGTTGTGCTATTTTTATCTTATAGTTCGTGTGAAGAGCGACGTGTTTTGTTGAGAGGAGTGAACAATCTCCAATTACCAAAAAGGCAAGTGACATTCAAATCCTATCTATTTTATTTATGCATTAGTGTTTTGAAACCTAGTATGCATGGTAGGATTTGATTTCAAAAGTAAAGTATTATGCTATGCGTAGAAAACCCTAGTAGTGTGTAGCTACTCCTGAGCCTATTGCTAGGATGCTCTACTTTTGCCTGCAAGATCAAATGCCAAGTGCTGTTTCTTTGTTGAATGAGAATATTTGAAAATTTAAAAATTAACAACCTTAATGAAACACCTGGGTGGATTTGGAATTGCTTGGTGGGCGGCTACTCAGGGCCACCTTGTGGTTGTCGTCGCCTGAGGGCACGTGGCTACTCAGGGCCACATTGTGGTTGTCGTCGCCTGAGGGTACGTGGCTACTCAGGGCCACATTGTGGTTGTCTTCGCCTGAGGGTGCGCAAATGTGCCACATGACTCCTGTCTAGTACTTGTCATGTGGTTTTCGTCGCCTGAGAGTGCACTTGTGGTTGGCCACTCAGGATTAAAGAGATTACTATGTCGTCCATGTTTTAGATAGCTTCAAGTGCAACCTTATGGTATTATGGGCTTTGCCGGGATTAAGTAAGTTGTGGGGTCCAACTTGTTTGCTAGACATGCGGATGTGGCGACGGCCAGTGGGAACGGGTCTAGCTAGTATGGTTGAAACCTTCTTCTGAAAGATCTTGTCTCATTCTTCTCTTGGGAAGGGTGGGTCGTAAGGTGAAAGTGCACAACCTCTCGAGAGTTAAACCTAAGATCTTAGCCGTGTCCCCGGTTATGGACAATTTGAGCTTCTAGGCAAGGAATGTACGGAAGAATCTCATCACCTTTTCTGAATGTATTTAAAATTTGATCAACCTTCGAAAACTCATGGGAGATGTAACCATGTGATTATTCTAAAACCCATGGAGGATTTAACCATGGTGTGATTTCGTAATGTCATTCAAAGATTTTCAAAATGTTTTGTTTTAAATAAAATATAGGATAAAATTGGCTTTATGCAAAATAGCCTAAACTCCACTAGCCAAATATCATGTAGATAGTCATGCCTAAAAACTGCCACCATATAAGTGTCATTTGCCAGTACATCATTGTACTGACCTCCATTCGTGGGGCTGCATATTCAAACGTGCAGGATTTTCTGAGGAGAAGTACGTGATATGATCTCGAGTCTACATTCCAACATGACTGCCTGTGGCACATGAAGATGATGAAGGCTCATTGATATTCTACTTTCCGCTGTGTATGTTCTGAATATTGTTGAGCTAGTCCATGTGACTATGCAAATTGTAAGGTTTTACTTTACCCTTTGGATCAACGATGTAGTAATTTGATACTATTGCAATGATTACTATATTTTGTAATGTGTGTGCTATCAGTGATCCTGGGAATAGCACTATACACAGGTATCTTACCTTTATTAAAAGGTAGGCTGCTACAAAATGGTATCAGAGCATAGTGCTGTAAGGGTACATTGCCCCTATGTGTGGTTTTGGTAATTAATGACAACCCCTATGGACTAATGTTTTCATTGAGTTTATATGAAGGAATATTCCATAGGCACTACTTGCTCTCCATGTGTTGGATTCAAGTTTTCAAATGATGGGGCATATCATTTGCTTCCTATTCTTGTGAAGTGTTTTGTAAGCTTTATAAAAAAATAAGGAGAGTGATTGCCCACTTTTCCAAAAATGTTTGAAAATGTATTGTGAATGTGTTTGATGCCAAACTAATGCTCTTGTGCTCTTTATGATGTTATCTACCAGGGGATGTTTGGTTTATACCATGGTGATAACCGAGAGAGGCAATTGCTAAGTTGTGGTGCACTCATATCTCTACTAGGAAAATTAATGGGGTTTTCTAAATTAAAAATCTTAAAGTTGTTTTGTGGTATCTATAAGTCCTTAGTATGTTATACCTTGGATGCATGGTTAGTTGATGATTGTTGAATGTTGTCTTGTTGGTGCAATGTGATTGATTGTGTTCCTTTTTTATTTTCCGGCGATTTCCGGAGAAGATGAAGAAGTGGATCGGACAAGGATTTTATTTATATTGTTGGAATTCTTATATTGTTGGAGTTGAAGAAGTACAGGGACAAATAAGCCAAGGCAAGCCATCTTTGATCTCTATTTGATGTCAAGTGGATGTCATTTGTTGATGTCCCAAAGCATCTTGTTTCTATGTGTGTTGTTCTCTCTCTCTATATGTTGTCTATGTAAGGTTGCAAGTGGGGTACTCCCTTGTGGTGCTATTCCACCTTACTCACATGTTGGAGGGATGCATGGCATCATGGCCGTGCTACTCCCTTTGGTCTACTTGTGTGCTCAACATGAGCATGTTCTTTTCCAAGATAGAGGTTTACGTCACACCCACTACTTTGATGAGTCTAGAGGTATCAAAGTCATGAATCTTGGTGTAATTCTCAACTTGAGAGAAGTATGCCGTGTTCCCTTGAGAATGTTGGTTGGATAGTGAACCTTCACCATCCAAGTTGTATAGTAGTACCACAAATCTTAAAGTTTGATCCACCCTATGTTGTCTTTATACATGCTTACCTTAAGCAAGTATAACCCTCTTTGTGCCACTCACACATACCCCTCATGGCGTGATGACCTTCATCTCGGCCATGGTGTTGCATTAGTTCTTTCTCATGAAACTATAGGTTGGGAACCCCTCAAGGTTTACCTTGTTGTAAATGTTTAAGAAAACCTTGGGTGAGTTAACCCAAGTGTATGGTTTATGAAAGCAAAGGATCTTGATAAAGATGTTTGGGAAAGTGGTGTATGGAGGTTGGTTGAGCAACCGTGGTGTTGTGGAAAAAAGGAAAAAGGTTTCTAAAAAGGAGCACTGTGTATAAGTGTTCGCCGTCCCAACTTTTTATCGCGCAACCACACTACCCTGGTGTGGGACGGGGCTTAGCCCGTAGTTTGTTGAAGCTGGCAGGAGCACCCTTCACAACTTTCTAGGGAGGGTCACGACGACCTCCGACGCCGGGTTGCGCTCTGGAGGAGGCAATACACTGTCTTAACTGATAGCCGGACGATTACTGAGGGTCTTATGTCATGGCGCCGGAGATACGCTCAAAAGGAGGTATGCTGCCGGGGTGCCGGGAAGGGGTAAGCCCGCAGGGAAGGACTCGTGCCAGTGGAGATGGGCGAAAGGTTATGTCCGGGTATCCGTCGTGGCATATGTTGTTATGCGGGGATGATGCCCACACGATAGGTATCCGGATAGTTGTGGGGAAAGTGTGCAAACTCTGCAGAGTCAAATCTATTCGAATAGCCGTGTCCACGGTCATGGACAAGTTGAAATGGCCATACTTAACCGGGGCTTGAGTTTTGTTTTGATAAATGCTTTGCAAAGAAAGTGTTGTGTTGGATGTACCGGAAGGGTACGGAAGAAGGCGTGTGTGGACCATATGGAGATGGTCGTGGTAAAATAAGACCAAGCGGGGGACTCATCCCTAAGTGTTTCATGTAGAGGAACTCTTCTTCAATAAGCTATAGAGATGTCATAGGACTTCCCTAGCATTCCCATCAAATGAGATGGCGGTATGCTAACTCTTCTTTAACAAAGACATAGAGATGTCATAGGAACACCATAGTGTCCGCATCACTTGAGATGTCGGCATGCTATATCCACAAGAGAAACTATTTCTCTTCTTCATGCTATTTCCACAAGGGAAATTAGCTCTTCCCTCTTGTCATCTTAGATTAGCATTTGTTATCTTGCACTCTTGCAAAATACCTTCTTGATGGTTTGCGAGTACAATTCCAAATGTACTCACGGCTTTGTCCCTGGCTATTTACTTGGCCAGACTTGGAGGAACACGACGGATGAAGAAGGAGTTGGCAATGTCTATGCGAGCTAGGAACATCTTCCCAGTCAGTTGCCTGTAGGTTTATGGAAGATGACTTGGGCACTGCGCTGCTGAAGTGATGATGCTACTCTGATGTTTTAGTTAGGCCCTTCGAGGCTATTATGTAAGTATTGGTCGTGTGACCATGTTGTAATTTTCTTATTCCGCTTTGTAATGGATGGTGTAATTTGATATCAGTTCGGTTATGTGTTCACGACGCACTGATCATGGGATCGTGAACTGTATACATAATAGGGAATTTCGGACAGCTATCCGGGGTCCCCACATGAAGTTTCAGTTTGGACACCAATCCTCAATCTCTTATGAGAATATTATCTGTTGTTGAATGCTTATGCATTAAAGAGGAGTCCATTATCTGTTGTCTATGTTGTCCCGGTATGGATGTCTAAGTTGAGAATAATCAAAAGCGAGAAATCCAATGCGAGCTTTCTCCTTAGACCTTTGTACAGACGGCATAGAGGTACCCCTTTGTGACACTTGGTTAAAACATATGTTATGCAATGATAATCCATGTAAATCCAAGCTAATTAGGACAAGGTGCGGGCACTATTGGTATACTATGCATGAGGCTTGCAACTTATAAGATATCTTATGCATAACACATATGCTTTATTACTACCGTTGACAAAATTGTTTCTATGTTTTCAAAATAAAAGCTCTAGCACAAATATAGCAATCCATGCTTCCCTCTGCGAACGGCCATTCTTTTACTTATTGTTGAGTCAGTTTACCTACTTCTTTCTATCTTAGAAGCAAACACTTGTGTCAACTGTGTGCATTGATTCTTACATGTTTACCTATTGCACTTGTTATATTGCTTTATGATGACAACTATCCATGAGATATACATGTTACAAGTTGAAAGCAACTGCTGAAACTTATATCTTCCTTTGTGTTGCTTCAAAACTTTCTACTAAGAATCTATTGCATTATGAGTTAACTCCTATGCAAGTCTTATTGATGCTTGTCTTGAAAGTACTATTCATGAAAAGTCTTTGCTATATGATTCAGTTGTTTAATCATTGTCTTTACCATTGCTTCGAATCACTTCATTCACTACATATGCTTACAATAGTATTGATCAAGATTATGATAGCATGTCACTTCAGAAATTATCTTTGTTATCGTTTACCTACTCGAGGGCGAGTAGGAACTAAGCTTGGGGATGCTTGATACGTCTCAAACGTATCTATAATTTCTTATGTTCCATGGTACTTTTATGATGATACTCACATGTTTTATACACACTTTATGTCATATTTATGCATTTTCTGGCACTAACCTATTGACAAGATGCCGAAGAGCCAGTTGTTGTTTTCTGCTGTTTTTGGTTTCAGAAATCCTACAAAGGAAATATTCTCGGAATTGGACGAAATCAACGCCCAGGGTCTTATTTTTCCACGAAGCTTCCAGAAGACCGAAAGGATTACGAAGTGGGGCGACGAGGCGCCGCCACACTAGGGCCGCGCGGCCTAAGGGGGGCCCACGCCGCCCTGGCATGTGGGGCCCTCGTGCCGCCCCTAAACCTACCCTTCCGCCTACTTAAAGCCTTCGTCGCGAATACGCCAGTACCGAGAGCCACGATACGGAAAACCTTCCAGAGACGCCGCCGCCGCCAATCCCATCTCGGGGGATTCAGGAGATCGCCTCCGGCACCCTGCTGGAGAGGGGAATCATCTCCCGGAGGACTCTTCATCGCCATGATCGCCTCCGGATTGATGTGTGAGTAGTTCACCCCTGGACTATGGGTCCATAGCAGTAGCTAGATGGTCGTCTTCTCCTCATGTGCTATCATTGTTGGATCTTGTGAGCTGCCTAACATGATCAAGATCATCTATTTGTAATGCTACATGTTGTGTTTGTTGGGATCCGATGAATATGGAATACTATGTTATGTTGATTATCAATCTATCATATATTTGTTGTTTATGATCTTGCATGCTCTCCGTTACAAGTAGAGGCTCTGGCCAAGTTGATACTTGTAACTCCAAGAGGGAGTATTTATACTCGATAGTGGGTTCATGCCTCCATTTAATCTGGGACGGTGACAGAAAGTTCTAAGGTTGTGGATGTGCTGTTGCCACTAGGGATAAAACATCAATGCTTTGTCTAAGGATATTTGTGTTGATTACATTACGCACCATACTTAATGCAATTGTCTGTTGTTTGCAACTTAATACTGGAAGGGGTGCGGATGCTAACCTGAAGGTGGACTTTTTAGGCATAGATGCATGTTGGATAGCGGTCTATGTACTTTGTCGTAATGCCCAATTGAATTTCACACTACTCATCATGATATGTATGTGCATTGTCATGCCCTCTTTATTTGTCAATTGCCCACTTGTAATTTGTTCACCCAACATGCTATTTCTTATTGGAGAGACACCACTAGTGAACTGTGGACCCCGGTCCATTCTTTTACATCGAATACAATCTACTGCAATACTTGTTCTTTACTGTTCTTCGCATACAAACATCATTTTCCACACCATACATTTAATCCTTTGTTACAGCAAGCCGGTGAGATTGACAACCTCACTGTTAAGTTGGGGCAAAGTATTTGGATTGTGTTGTGCAGGTTCCACGTTGGCGCCGGAATCCCTGGTGTTGCGCCGCACTACACTCCGCCACCAACAACCTTCACGTGCTCCTTGACTCCTACTGGTCCGATAACCTTGGTTTCTTACTGAGGGAAAAACTGTAGCTGTACACATCACACCTTCCTCTTGGGGTTCCCAAAGGGCGTGTGCTTTACGCGTCATCAGTGCCGACATATAGCCGTTGACACTATGCCGGACCTACGAGGATTTAGCCGGAGTAAACTGGACCCCTGTCTTTCTCCCCTCCCTGACCTTGGTCTCTTGGAGGTGTTTCCGGCGTAGCTATCGCCGGTTCCTCTTGCTCCGGCATACCTTTCCGGTATACCGGACAATACCAACCAGGTGACCTTTTAATCCGGTCTCTCCTTTCCGGATTATCCCTTAGTCTGGTTTATAAGCATCTTACTTTGGCATATTTGCCATACTTTTGACCTACCGGGGGTCATCCCCCCGACATTAGTCCCCGAAGCTGGCATGGTCCAATGGAGCCAGCTGATGGGCCGCACCAGGTTCCCACATAACTTGTACCGGATTAGTCCTTTCGGTTTCAATTTAAATCGGCAGCATGGCTGATTGCCAACCTCAACTAGCTATCGGATTAAACCGGATTCTCCTAACCTTATCCGACCTCTAGCTGGCGGTTTCTTCGCCTTAACTTCCCCTTAGAGAAGTCGAGAATATCTTGGAACTCATGCCTGTCAGGGACATGCGCGGCTGTTCTTGATGCGGCAGTGGTCAGCGAGAGTCAAATCCCATTGTTTCCTGCGCATAGTTGATGTTTCACATTGGATCTGTCTGGCCCATGGTGTGGCCTCCAAACTTCGCATGTATCCGTGCGCCACGTGGCGTTACAGGCGACGTGGGCATCATGGGCCGAGCGGTTCACGGCCCATGAAGCGCCAATGCCTATTAAAGGTTCCGATGGTTCTCATCCTTCTTCATCCTCTTCACTTGTTTCCTTTGCTCGACTCTCCGCCGCTCGAACAGTGCTCAATGCCCCGAGCACATCCTTCACCGCCGCGGGACTTCTCTGCATGAGCATCGCTCGCCTCCGGTCGGATCTTCTCTGGCGACCGCTACACCACTGTGGACGCAGCACCGCCCATTTGCGGTCAGTAGATCCCATCTATACTACCCTTTTTTTCCTTGCGTTCTTCGCATTCTTCATCACATTCATTAGTTCTTTAACCATTTCCCTTACGCATTTCTTTTCTATTTTCTTATTCTGTTAGATCTCCCGTCGCACGTAGATTCGTGGGAAACTAGTTTCTATCATACCGGGTTCATCATCTCCCTTAATGAATTCCGAGGAGCGAGACATATTTGTGTCTGAGGACATATATACCGGGCCGAGCGCTGCGGATTATTCATGCGACCGGTGGGACGGCTTAGATATAATTGACGCCGAGATAGAATGGCTATACCGGTCGAAGCGCATTCTGAAGGGTGTCGCCTGCCGGATCCCTAGGGATGAAAGGATGCCGGTAACGGAACCCAGTGAGGTGGTTGTTTTTACCGCCAACTTTGCAGGCGGTTTAGGGTTACCATCTTCTGACTTCTTCCGGTCCTTCCTCGACTTCTACGAGCTTCCTCAATAGCACCATCTTCCCGAAAATGCCGTCTTTCTTCTATATTCCTTCGTCTCCTTCTGCGAAGGGTATGTCGGCCTCTGGCCGTCTCTGCAACTCTGGGCGTGGCTTTACAACCCCAGGATTAATTCTATTCAAGATTCGGAGGTGCCGCTCCCCAAACCGATTGTTCAGTGGCGCCTGCATTGTATGCCCTCGCTAGAAGTGCCCGCATGTAAAGATGGTTGCCTTAGAATCCTGCCGGAAGTGGTAGAGGACTTTCTTTTATGTGAAGAATACCAGCGAGGAGGATCTGATCAACCTCCCGGCTTATGTTCCCGACAATCCTTCCTGGCAAAACTGGTTGTATAACCCCAAGAAAGAACACAAGGAAACAAACCGGATTATCGAGTATATCTAGGGGCTCCAAAAGGATTGAGAGCCCACAACTGATGACATTGTGCGTACTTTCATTACGCCGGATTCTTCCTCTTCAGCGCCGCGCTCATAAGATATGCTAGATGAGTGGGCGTTTGGACCCCACCCGGATTTCTACCTTCAAGCTCTCCAAGCCGGATGTGGTTGCCAAGGTCAAGGCCATCGCCAAGACTCATATGCTGGTTGATTGGAAATGGGGTTTAAAGCCCTTTTGTTACAAGAATCCACCACCCCAAGTAAGGTTTTGGGGGACTCCGGAATAAGATTTCTGGAATGTTCATATTTGCTTTTTCTAACCTTCGACTTGTTCTATTTCAGAACTTCAGCCGCCATCATCATGAAGAGCCCAAGAAGTTCACTGACAACCAGATTGAGTGGGATTTGGAGGATCCGGACTCTGTCCTAAACACGCCGGTTTACGAGATGGACGCCATCCTTGACTCGGGCTCCGGTAAGCCCTCAACACCTTCCTCGTCAAGAGCTCGAGCCAATGATAACGACAACAAGGATGACGATTGCATTATTTCATAGGTACATGACCCTCCGCCAATCTCCTTCGCGTACCCCGTGAATCCGGTTTCAGCTGATCCGGAAAGCCATGTGGTGGAGGACGCCGCCCCACTCGTCTCCAAGAAACCGGCGACGGCCAAAGTTTCCTGCACCAAGCAAGCTCCGGACTCTGGTTCTGGCGCTCCATCAACCTCTAAGCGCTGGAAGACGCAGGGTACAGGGCCTCCCAGAATGAGAGCCAGGGGCATACCGACCTCTACCGGGTAAGATTTTAACTCTTTGGTCATTGTGTTACCGACATAGATTTTCTTCTCTTGCTAATTATTCTCTTTCATTTACAGCGTCGGGCTTGAACTTAACCGGAGCGCGCCCAGAAGGACTCCGCTGCCCTCCAAGACTACCAGTTCCGCTCCCGATGGGGAAGATGACGACAATACCCCTCTACAAATGCCAAGCTCCTCCAAGGCCAAACGTCCGGCCGGCGGGTCTTCTTCGCCATCATCTGATACTGGCGGGGCCTGCTCCACTCTTGAAGGGCCCGCAAAAAGTGAGGGGAACACGACCCCAAATAATGATGATCACCGTGATGGGGCGGACTTTATGTCACCGCCAGAAAGAGACGAAGACCCCGGCGCCGGCAACATGGGCGCCGGTTCAGAACAAGCTGGATCGTCGAAACCCGTAGTGGTTCCGGCGGTCCAAGATATAAATACATCAGAGATGCCTCTGTATTCTTCTACGCCAGTTCCTCCTCCACCTCCACCGGCAACTTCTATACCAACGGGTACTACAGCAACTCCTCCTACCCCACCGAAAAAGCCGTCGAACAAAAAGCCTTTCTCTACCGGCAAGCCTACAGTTGCTCCTGGCTCCGGAAAGATAACAAAGAAGCTTGCTTCCCGCAAGCCTACCCACATCACGCCATCGCAGCTTTCCGGCGCATTGCAGGCCTCCATGGATGCTTCTTCCGGATCCAAGGCCCTGACACTTCATACCAGCAAAGGTGTTGCCTCCATCAGCAATAAGCTGGTGCTGCACACCGGCCGGATCATGGAGCAGACCCGGAGCGACGGTAGCCTTGGCTCGCTTGAACACTATGCGGACGACTGGAATGACACAGACTTAGCCGACGTCACCTCCGGACTTCGGAAGGACGGCCAGACAACGATCGATCCCCGCTGGTGTCTGTCGATAATCCGGCAGCTGAGTCGGCTTAAGTGCTCTATGCGCCAAACTGACACTGCCTAGTACGAGTTAACTTTTCCGCACAACTGATTAACTTTCAACTTATTCATGATATGTATATTCTCATAGTCCCCGAGATTCAGGTTAAGTGAGAAACACTTGACGTGAATCTTCTCAAAAATTTGGTATCCGTAGTCCCTGAGTGGTTAAATGTGTAGTACTTAGCGCGAAACTTGCTCAAAAATCCGGCATACATAGTCCCCGAGTTTCGGTTTAAGTATGCAATACTTAGCGTGAAACTTGATTCAAAAATCCGGCATACATAGTCCCCGAGTTTCAGGTTAAGTATGAAATACTTAGCATGAAACTTGTTTCAAAAATCCGGTATACATAGTCCCCAAGTTTTGGGTTAAGTATGCAGTACTTAGCATGAAACATGCTTCAAAAATCCTAGTATAACTAACTTTTTTACTTTGGCTTCCACAGGAGGTGCTGGAGGCCCGAAAGAAGCTGTACGAGGATCTGCTATGGGAACACCATGAAGTTTCAGACACCCTCAAGCAGCTCCAAGCTACCCATAAACAATGCCAAGGTTAGTTCTTGCTTATTTCTTTGCTCTGACCGGCTTCTTTCATACCGGTTTTGTTTTTACTTATTTCTTTTTTCCGGTTTCTGCTTTGCTCAGCTAAGATCCCGGACTCCTCCCAGCTAGACGAACTTGTTAGCCGTGTGGCAGCCCTCCAAGGTTTGTTTCGTTATGCTTTATGTTTGCACTTCTCATTTTTCAATCCGCTGACCTTTGCTATTCCGGTTTAGGCGAAAAGGAAACTCTCTCTTCTCAATATTAGGATGACCTGCGGGCCCAGAGGGATGAAACTGCTCGACTAAAGGAGGAGCTGATCCAGCTCAAGCTTCATTATGACACTGAGCTAAAAGAGGTCGTTAAAGCCGGTAAAGCTGAGCTGGAGCATGCCAAGACAAAGCTAGGAGAGTTGCACATCCGCGAGATCAAGGAGGTGCAGGATCAGCTGTATGGGGAGCTAAATTCCGAAAGGGGGCTGCGTGAGCTGGAAAGACACCGGAACAATCAACTCGAACTGGTTCAAAATTCGCATGCAAATATCATCACTGAGCTGGATGAGAAAATCTGGAATAAGTTTTTCCACCTCTCCTTGTAAGCTTCCTTGCTCTGATAGTTTGTTCTTACATCGGTTTTCCCTGTTCTTTTCCGCAATCACCTTCCCGGAGTCGCAAGCGCGAGCCGAAGCGGTTGTCTCAAAGACATGGCTTGAAGATCCGACTTCTGATGCCTCTATGTGGACAATCGAGGAGTATGTCACAGCTCTATCCGCCCGCATTTCCTACATGTTCAACCTTGGCAAGCTCTCGGATGCTTCAATCCGCGTGTTTTACAATCTTTGGCCTTGAGAGAAGGCTCCCAACCGTGTCGAAGTCATTGCTTCTCGGCTGATGGAGAGTGGTGCCCAATTAGTGTGTGGCAGTGCTCCACCGCACGCTCCGGTGCAGATACCGCGCTCCGGTTTGCCTGCTCTTGGTACAAGGGCCTTGACCTTGACGCGCTGGCCACTCTTCGCAGCGACACCCCTACCGACACTGATCCGGCCCTCATAGCCAAGCGCCAGCACCGAGCTTACCAGATTACTCACTATGCTCCTACAAGCAAGTTTATCCCGACGCTAGCAGAACTTGAGGACAAATAAAGCAACGACGAGGAGGAGGAGGCAGAAGAAGCCGGTGAGAAGGAAACTGCTAATGAAGAACCGGCTTCCTCAAGCCACACCCCCAGAAGCTCTCCATCCGATGCCCCTAAAGCCGGTGCAGCTTGATAAACTGTTATCTGTGTCTCAAAACAATTCGTTAGAAGCCCAGTATGCCGGGTTGGTGATGTAATATACACTTAAGTTATTTTGGTATGATGCTACTTCTTAGGTTATGCCATTTCAGAACTTTTAAATTAAGTACTTCGGGTTCAGTCCCCGAGTTCAATTTGGTGTTTGCTTAGTTCTTGGACTTTGGCTCTGTCTACCTCTTTTGGGTGTTTTGACGTATGAGGTTCAAAGCCCTTTTTCCAAGCAAACAAGTTCTTGAACCTAGAGAAAAAACTTCGAGTAACTCGAAATTTTTGCAAAAAACCAGTATAACCGGGGTCAGTTAAATTTTATTCCGGATTGCTTGTTTTTGTTTCCTCCTTCGTTTTTCATGTGTTCAAGTTCCTCGGGCTTTTCTTGCTTGCCATGAAGCCGGGTTGCGGACAACAGCTAAGTCGAAGACTCACCTTCAGGTTAAACACACTACTAAACCGGAAAAGAAAACTTCAAACAAGTCAACCGGTATACAAAAAAATAAACATATCACATGCAATTTCGATAAAGGTAGTCCCCGAGATTCATTCAGGATGCCGACATTTCATTCATAGCAAATATCGAAAAGGTACATGAACTTCTTACATCACATCCTTAGGAATAGAAATGGCGAATGAGAGCTACATTCCATGGGTGTTTGGTTTCCTCACCTGACCTATCTTTCATTCCTTTCTTGGCTTCATGTGCATCTATAAGATAATAAGCATCATTGTGCAGAGCCTTGCTCACTATGAATGGTCCCTCCCATGGGGGTGCAAGCTTATGATGTCCTGCAGTGCGTTGCACTAGACGTATCACTAGGTCTCCTTCTTGGAATACCCTTGGATTTACCTTCCGACTATGATAGCATCTCAGTTTTGCTGGTATATAGCTGATCTGGAAAGTTCCAATTCTCTTTGCTCTTCGAGCAGATCGACATCATTTTCTCGGGCCTCTTTGACCTGTTCCTCTGTATAGAGCTGAACTCATGGTGAGTCATGGATAATGTCAGCTGGGATGACCGCTTCTGCTCCATATACCTTGAAAAATGGTGTATATCCGGTTGACCGGTTTGGTGTGGTCCTTAGACTCCACAGCACAGATGGTAACTCATCAAGCCAACATCCTGGAGTTTTTTCCAGCGGTTCAATAAGCCAGGGCTTTATTTCGGACAGCACAAGGGCGTTTGTCCTTTCCACTTTCCCATTGGCTTGATAATGTGCCACTAAGGCGATGTCAAGACGGATTTTGTTATCTTCATAGAACCACGAAAACTCTCCCTTGGCGAAGTTTGTGCCATTGTCGGTGATGATACTGTGCGGGTAACCATACCGCACATGATGTCTTTGAGGAACTTCATAGCTGTGTGTCCATCGTATTTCCGTATTGGTTTGACTTTCACCCACTTGGTAAACTTGTCCACCATGACCAAAATGTGAGTCATGTTTCCTCGCGCCGGACGGAAAGGTCCAACAATATCCAGGCACCATACCACAAACGACCAAGTTATCGGAATTGTTTTTAAGCCGGAGGCTGGGTGTGATTCTGCTTACTGTATCTCTAGCATCCGTTGCACTTCCGGACCATATCTTCTGCATCTTCCAACGCAGTGGGCCAATAGAATCTGTGCCGAAACACTTTGGCAACCAAAGCTCTTGATGAGGCATGGTGCCCACATTCTCCTTGGTGAATTTCTTGGAGCATCTCCTTGCCTTCTTCTGGTTCCACACAGCGCCGCAGCACTCCTATGACATTCTTTTGTACATCTCTCCATTGATGATGGTGTAAGCTTCGGCCCTCCTTTGGATCCTCCTTGACTCAACTTCCTCAGCCGGTAAACCGCCATTGACCAGGAATTCCATGATCGGCTTCACCCAAGATGGTGCTTCTCGAACGAAAAAAACCGGCATAATAACCTCCATGCAGTCCACCGACATAGCTTCTTCCGACTTCGACTCTGAAGTCCCCGAGTTAGATGAGACAGTCCCTGGGTTCACCTTGTCGATGTCCATCAGAACAACATGTGACTCCGAAACAAAGATTGATTCGGATTCCGGGCTAGGTTTGATCGACGACTTTCTGAGATGGGATAAGGCTATTCCGGGAGAAATTTCTTGTCCGGATGAGCGTAGCTTGGACAAAGTGTCGGCCGCGTCATTTTCTGCCGTGGCAGATGGTGAAACTGGCATCCTTCAAAGAATCCGACAATTTGCTACACATGAAACCGGTATGACGCCATGTTGGCATCCTTCGCGTCCCAATCTCCGAAACATTGATGCACAACCAAATCCGAATCACCGTAACAGATTATCCAGCGTACTCCGACTTCCTTCGCCACCTTAAGTACGTGGACCAGTGCTTCATACTCAGTGACATTGTTTGATGCCCTAAAATGTATTTGCAGTACATATCTCAGGTTGTCCCCCTTTTGTGAGGTGAGAACTACTCTGGCGCCGAGACCTTCCTTGAGTTTTGATCCGTCAAAGTGCATTCTCCAGTATTCTGTTTCCAGCTTGGGCGGCTTATAGGCCCAATCCACCAGGAAATCCGCCAGCGCTTGCAACTTAATTGCATCTCTCCTTTTGTTAAGCGGCACATAAGGTGACAATTGGATTGCCCACTTGGCTATCCTACCGCTGGCATCTTTGTTGCCGATGATCTCCGAGATAGGATCCTCACACACCCTCGTCATCGGGTGTTCCTCAAAGTAATGCTTGAGTTTCGTGGAGGCCATGAACACGCCATAAGTTATCTTCTGGTAGTGCGGGTAATTTTGTTTCGGCACTTTGCTTAGGTAGTGTACCATCCTCTGCATGGTTTTTCCTTCCACTTCTCTTTCCACCACAACCACGACACTTACCACCCGGTTTGTTGCTGCTATGTACAGCATCGGCTCCTTTGGTAATGGTGATGCCAATATCGGCGGGGTGGCCAGCATCTTCTTCAGCTCTTTGAATGCCGCATCGGCTTGCGAAGTCCACATGAAAGTGTCTGACTTCTTCATCGGCGTGTATAAGGGCAAGGCCTTTTCTCCCAACCGGCTTACAAACCGGCTTAAGGATGCCAAACACCCAGTATATTTTTGCACATCGTTCAGACATTGAGGTAACTCCATCCTTTCGATGGCCCGGATCTTAACTAGATTGGCCTCTATGCCATGGCTCGAGACTAAGAAATCGAATATCTTTCCGGCCGGCACTCTGAAGGTGCATTTTGCCAGGTTAAGTTTCATATGGAATCTCCTCAGGTTATCAAATGTTTCTCTCAGATCATCGGTTAGAGTGTCTTTTAATTTTTTTTATCACGACATACACTTGCACATTTTTACCGATTTGGTTATGTAGGCATTTCTGCATACAGCGCTGGTATGTTGCGCCAGCATTTCTCAAACCAAATGGCATAGTGACATAGCAATAAGCCCTGTGCGGGGTAATAAACGCAGTTTTTATGTGATCTTCCTTTTTCAGGAGAATCTGATGGAAACCAGAATAAGCATCCAGAAACGACAACAACTCACACCCAGCAGTGGAATCGATCACCTGATCATCCTAGGTAATGGGATCGGATCTTTGGGATAGGCCTTGTTCAGGTGCGTGTAGTCAATGCACATGCGCCAAGCCTTCGGTGCCTTCGGGTCTTCCTCCTTCTTCTTCTCGACCAGCACGGGATTGGCCAGCCATTCGGTATGCAGGACTTACACAATGAAGCCGGAAAGTAGCAACTTGGTGACTTCTTCACTGATACGTCTCGAACATATCTATAATTTCTTATGTTCCATGCTACTTTTATGATGATACTCACATGTTTTATACACACTTTACATCATTTATACGCATTTTCTGGCACTAACCTATTAACAAGATGCCGAAGAGCCAGTTGCTGTTTTCTGCTGTTTTTGGTTTTAGAAATCCTACAAAGGAAATATTCTCAGAATCGGACGAAATCAACGCCCAGGGTCCTATTTTCCACGGAAGCTTCCAGAGCACCGAAGAGGGACCAGAGGGGTGATACGTCTCCAACGTATCTATAATTTCTGATGTTCCATGCTTGTTTTATGACAATACCTACATGTTTTGTTCACACTTTATATCGTTTTTATGCGTTTTCCGGAACTAACCTATTGACGAGATGTCGAAGAGCCAGTTGTTGTTTTCTGCTGTTTTTGGTTTCAGAAATCCTACAAAGGAAATATTCTCGGAATCGGACGAAATCAACGCCCAACATCTTATTTTTCCCGGAAGCTTCCAGAGCACCGAAGAGGGGCCAGAGGGGAGCCAGGGGGCCCACCCCACAGGGCGGCGCGGCCAAGTGGGGGGGCGCCCCCTAGTGTGTGGGACCCCCGTGGCCCCTCCGACTCCGCCTCTTCACCTATAAGATGCTTCGTGACCTAAATCTTCGACACGGATTGACGAAACACCAGAAAACCTTCCAGAGCCGCCGCCATCGCAAAACTCCAATTCGGGGGACAGAAGTCTCTGTTCCGGCACCCCGCCAGGACGGGGAATTGCCCCCGGAAGGCATCGCCATCGACACCACCGCCATCTTCTTCACCGCCATCGCTGCTCCCATGATGAGGAGGGAGTAATTCTCCCCCGAGGCTGAGGGCTCTACCGGTAGCTATGTGGTTCATCTCTCTCCCATGTGATCTTTATGTGATCATGAGCTTTGTATCACTATTAATCGATGTGCTACTCTAGTGATGTTATTAAAGTAGTCTATTCCTCCTCCATGATGTAATGTTGACAGTGTGTGCATCATGTAGTACTTGGTATAAGCTATGATTGTGATCTCTCGTAGATTATGAAGTTAACTATTACTATTATAGTATTGATGCGATCTATTCCCCCTTTCACAGCTGAAGTTGACAGTGTGCATGCTATGTTAGTACTCGGTCTAAATTGCAACGGTCTATTATGCACTCTAGAGGTTACTTAAATATGAACTCCGGATGTTGTGGAGCTTGTTAACTCCGGCTTGAGGGAGCTCTTGTAGCCCTACACAATGAATGGTGTTTGTTATCCAACAAGAGAGTGTAGAGTAGTTTTATTATGTGATCATTGTTGAGAGTGTCCACTAGTGAAAGTAGGATCCCTAGGCCTTATTTCAGAAAATCGAATCTCCGTTTATTTACTGTTCTGTTGCATGTTTACTCGCTGCCATATTTATTTCAGATTGCTATTACCACTCATATCCATCCATATTACTAGTATTTCACTATCTCTTCGCCGAACTAGTGCACCTATACATCTGACAAGTGTATTAGGTGTGTTGGGGACACAAGAGACTTCTTGTATCGTGATTGCAGGGTTGCTTGAGAGGGATATCTTTGACCTCTACCTCCCTGAGTTCGATAAACCTTGGGTGATTCACTTAAGGGAAACTTGCTGCTGTTCTACAAACCTCTGCTCTTGGAGGCCCAACACTGTCTACAGGAAAAGAAGTGTGAGTAGACATCAAGCTATTTTCTGGCGCCGTTGCCGGGGAGGTAAGGTAAAAGGTATTCACATCCTCCGACTACTAAGCTATTTCCTAGCATTGTTGCCGGTGTGTGAGTGCTCGAAGCTATTTCCTTTAGATCCTGCAATTGCATCTTTTTGTTTCTTGTTTTTATTTTTCACTAGTTAGGCGTAATGGAAAACAACAGTGAGCTTTTTAATCTATTTCCTGAGGTAAGACATGGATTGTTTGATGCGAAAATTAAAAAACCTAAGGAAACTTATTTGCATGCTAGTTGCAATGGTATTAGTATGAACGCAATTACTGATAATGCTATGGAAGAATTTAAGCTTGGGGAAGCTGGTTTTGATGAGCATGATATTTTTAGTCCCCCAAGCATGGAGGAGAAAATTTACTTTGATGATACTTTGCCTCCCATTTATGATGATTATAATGATAGTGGTATTTTGGTGCCACCTACTATGGAGGATAAAGTTTATTATGATTACAATATGCCTCCTACATTTGATGATTATGGTGATGAGAATAATAATGATAGCTACTTTGTTGAATTTTCTCCCACTACAATTAATAAGAATGACTATGCTTATGTTGGGAGTAGTAGTTATTTTATGCATGAGACTCATGATAAGAATGCTTTATGTGATAGTTATATTGTTGAGTTTGTTCAAGATGCTACTGGAAATTATTATGAGAGAGGAAAATATGGTTGTAGAAATTTTCATGGTACTAAAACACCTCTCTATATGCTGAAAATTTTGAAGTTACTCGTGTTTTTATCTTCCTATGCTTGTCACTTTGTTCTTCATGAATTTATTTATTTACAAGATTCCTTTTCATAGGAAGTGGGTTAGACTTAAAATTGTTTCTAATTTGCTTTTTGATGCTCTCTTTTGCTTCAACTCTTATTTCTTGCGAGTGCATCATTAAAATTGCTGAGCCCATCTTAATGGCTATAAAGAAAGCACTTCTTGGGAGATAACCCATGTTTTATTTTACTACAGCAATTTTGTTTTATATTTGAGTCTTGGAAGTTGTTTACTACTATAGCAACCTCTCCTTATCTTTATTTTATTGCATTGTTGTTCCAAGTAAAGTCTTTGATAGTAAGGTTGATACTAGATTTGGATTACTGCGCAGAGACAGATGTCTTGCTGTCACGAATTTGAGTAGTATTCTCTGTAGGTAACTCAGAAAAATCTGCAAATTTACGTGAGTGATCCTAAGATATGTACGCAACTTTCATTCAATTTTAGCATTTTCATCTGAGCAAGTAAGTGCCTCTGAAAAATTCGTCTTTACGGACTGTTCTGTTTTGACAGATTCTGCCTTTTATTTCGCATTGCCTGTTTTGCTATGTTTGATGGATTTCTTTGTTCCATTAACTTTCAGTAGCTTTTTGCAATGTCCAGAAGTGTTAAGAATGATTGTGTCACCTCTGAACATGTGAATTTTTGATTATGCACTAACCCTCTAATGAGTTTGTTTCGAGTTTGGTGTGGAGGAAGTTTTCAAGTGTCAAGAGAGGAGGATGATACAGTATGATCAAGAAGAGTGAAAACTCTAAGCTTGGGGATGCCCCTGTGGTTCATCCCTGCATATTTCAAGAAGACTCAAGCATCTAAGCTTGGGGATGCCCAAGGCATCCCCTTCTTCATCGACAACTTATCAGGTCACCTCTAGTGAAACTATATTTTTATTCCGTCACATCTTATGTACTTTACTTGGAGCGTCTGTGTGCTTTTATTTTCGTTTTGTTATTCTCTGAATAAATTCATGCTTGTGTGGGAGAGAGACACGCTCCGCTCGTTCATATGAACACTGGTGTTCTTAGCTTTACTTTAATGTTCATGGCCAAGGTTGAAACTGCTTCGTTTATTGTTATTTGGTTGGAAACAGAAAATGCCTCATATTGTCTTGAATAATTTGATACTTGGCAATTGTTTTGAGCTCTCAAGTAGATCATGATTAAGCTCATGCACCATGTAGTTTAAACCTATTAGTGGAGAACTACCATAGAGCTTGTTGAAATTTGGTTTGCATGATTGGTCTCTCTAGAGTCTAGATATTTTCTGGTAAAAGTGTTTGAGCAACAAGGAAGACAGTGTAGAGTCTTATGATGCTTGCAATATGTTCTTATGTAAGTTTTGATGTACCGGTTCATACTTGTGTTTGCTTCAAACAACCTTGCTAGCCAAAGCCTTGTACTGAGAGGGAATGCTTCTCGTGCATCCAAAACCTTGAGCCAAAAGCTATGCCATGTGTGTCCACCATACCTACCTACTATGTGGTATTTTCTGCCATTCCAAGTAAATACTTCATGTGCTACCTTTAAACAATTCAAAAGTTATTACCTCTTATTTGTGTCAATGTTTTATAGCTCATGAGGAAGTATGTGGTGTTTTATCTTTCAATCTTGTTGGGCAACTTTCACCAATGGACTAGTGGCTTCATCCGCTTATCCAATAATTTTGCAAAAAGAGCTGGCAATGGGGTTCCCAGCCCCAAATTAATTAACCTTAATAGACACTCCTCCATGGTATGTGATTGATGGAAGGCACCCGAGGATTCGGTTAGCCATGGCTTGAGAAAGCAAAGGTGGGGAGGAGTGTCACTCAAAAATAAAACTAAAATAATAAGACACTCCTTCATGGTATGTGATTGTTGGAAGGCACCCGAGGATTTGGTTAGCCATGGTTTGTGAAAGCAATGGTTGGAAGGAGTGTCACCCAAAAATAAAAATAATCATGGGAGCCGCTCTTTGAAAGTCTGTCTGGCAAGGGGGTTAGAGTGCCCACTACCATTCGTTGACAACAACAAACACCTCTCAAAATTTTACTTTTATGCTCTCTTTATGATTTCAAAACTTGAAAAGCTCTAGAACATGATTTATCCCTGCTTCCCTCTGCGAAGGGCCATTCTTTTACTTTTATGTTGAGTCAGTTTGCCTACTTCCTTCCATCTTAGAAGCAAACACTTGTGTCAACTGTGCATTGATTCTTACATACTTGCTTATTTGCATTCATCATATTACTTTGCGTTGACAATTATCCATGAGATATACATGTTGAAAGTTGAAAGCAACTGTTGAAACTTGTGTCTTCCTTTGTGTTGCTTCAATGCCTTTACTTTGAATTTATTGCTTTATGAGTTAACTCTTATGCAAGACTTTTGATGCTTGTCTTGAAAGTACTATTCATGAAAAGTTTTGCTATATGTTATCTATTTGTTAGCAACTATAGATCATTGCCTTGAGTCACTTCATTCATCTCATATTCTTTACAATAGTATGATCAAGATTATGTAAGTAGCATGTCACTACAGAAATTATTCTTTTTATCGTTTACCTACTCGAGGGCGAGTAGGAACTAAGCTTGGGGATGTTGATACGTCTCCAATGTATCTATAATTTCTGATGTTCCATGCTTGTTTTATGACAATACCTACATGTTTTGTTCAAACTTTATATCGTTTTATGCGTTTTCCGGAACTAACCTATTGACGAGATGCCGAAGAGCCAGTTGCTATTTTCTGCTGTTTTTGGTTTCAGAAATCCTACAAAGGAAATATTCTCGGAATCGAACGAAATCAACGCCCAACATCTTATTTTTCCTGGAAGCTTCCAGAGCACCGAAGAGGGGCCAGAGGGGAGCCAGGGGGCCCACCCCACATGGCGGCGCGGCCAAGGGGGGCACCCCCTAGTGTGTGGGACCCCCGTGGCCCCCCCGACTCCGCCTCTTCGCCTATAAGATGCCTCGTGACCTAAATCTTCGACACGGATTGACGAAACACCAGAAAACCTTCCAGAGCCACCGCCATCGCGAAACTCCAATTCGGGGGGACGGAAGTCTCTGTTCCGGCACCCTGCCGGGACGGGGAATTGCCCCCGGAAGGCATCGCCATCGACACCACCGCCATCTTCTTCACCGCCATCGCTGCTCCCATGATGAGGAGGCAGTAATTCTCCCCCGAGGCTGAGGGCTCTACCGGTAGCTATGTGGTTCATCTCTCTCCCCCATGTGATCTTTATGTGATCATGAGCTTTGTATCACTATTAATCTATGTGCTACTCTAGTGATGTTATTAAAGTAGTGTTATCACCAGATTTTAACCAAGTCAGGAGGTGGGCCGTGATTGAGATGGGCTTGGAGAATATACACGGGAAATATTCATGAATCGGCCTCGTGCAAGAGTTTGGGCTTAATTGCCCGTGTATCTGTAAATTATAGTAGGTTACGTGTCGGTTAGGATTAAAAGATAGAGTTTAGCTCGTACACGGTTGGGATTATTCCCAAGTTAGAGAGTCTACGGACTATAAATATGTATCTAGGGTTATTGAGAAAGGAGGACGATCACGTTCACAACAAACCAATCTAGGCGCATCGCCACCCCTTGTTTCGAGGGTTTCTTCCGGGTAAGCGCTATGCTGCCTAGATCGCATCTTGCGATCTAGGCAGTATCTTGTTATTCGTTGTTCATGTGTTGCTCGTGCTGAAGCCTTTTTTATGGTGAGCAACACCATTATCATAGATATGTTAGGGTTTGCATCGATGTTTACTTGATGTATTCGCTTAGCTTTGCTATCCCTAGATATCTAGCTGTCCTTACACCTGTCTTAGGTGTAAGGGCAGCACCTTGCTTAGTCTTTATTCAGTAGATTCGATCTGTTACGGTTGCTCCTTGTTCTTCAGGGATTAGTTTAATATCCATATGGTTAGGCCTTGCAAACGGGTTGAAGGATCCAGTAGTGCGTGAGGTACGGTTTGCTGGTCCTAGAAGGGATGTTCCGAGGATCAACTCCATGTTGGTTTTTAGGCCTTTTCTAGGGTTGGTTTTCCATCATCTTCCGTATCTACCAGGCTCAACTATGTGTAGGATGTTCCGGTTATGTGGTGAAAACCCTAAATCGTCGTAGATTGTTTTAGCTTAGTTTTGATCGAGCAGGACCACCATGTTATCGTAGATCCAATACGAATCATGGGTGGATCGGCTCCCTGAGCCGATTCACAGGACAACCTGAGAGCCGATCGAGGCTCGTATTTAATGTTTACGTGTATGCCATGCAGGAAACTAGTCGAAGCAATCCATCACCTTCCTGACCAGGTATAGGTCAGGTGGCACACCCTTGCACCAGCATCGGACGTGCATGCCGGAGCATTGCGGGCCGTCGCCCGAGGGACCAGGGCCCACCAGCAGTCCTGGGAGCCTCCCGGCTCTACGTGTTGCCCGTCGTTGCTCACCGGTGGGTTTTGGTGGTCAACACATTCCACACCAGGCCACAACTGCCGTTCTCGCTAGCAGCTCCAGAACCGCCGGGTTCACCGGCGTTCGTTGTCTACAAGATTGGAGGCGATCCTGCTGATTACCAGTTCATGCTGGAACCGCCTAAGGAAATCCCGCATGGATACACGTGCATGTATGTGCCAGACTGCAATAACTTGGCGCGCACGAACCAGATTACAGCAGGAGGAATTTCTGGAGCCACAGGAGGAATTTCTGGAACAGCAGGAGGGGTTTCTGGAGTAGACGCCGATAAACAGGCGTGGCTGGCTAAGTATGCCACCACAACGAATCAGCAAAGTTCAGCCCCTGCAGCTCCTACAGTGGACCAAATCAGTGCAATCTTGAGAGATCAGTTCGGCATGGTGCCGAAAAGGAGGGCAATCGGCTATTCCAAGCCGTACCCCAACGAGTATGATTTGATTCCACTGCCACCCAAGTATCGGCTCCCTGAGTTCTCAAAGTTTAGTGGCTCAGAAGGCTCTAGTTCAATTGAGCATGTGAGCCGATATTTGGCGCAGTTGGGCATGATCTCAGCATCAGACCCGCTACGCGTAAGGTTTTTTGCGCAGTCTCTCACGGGATCGGCTTTTGGATGGTACACCTCGCTGCCACCAGATTCAATCCGGACGTGGAAGCAGATGGAAGAGCAGTTCCACATGCAATATCACTCAGAAGCTTCCGAGGCTGGCATTGCCGATCTGGCACAAGTGCGATAGAGACGCGGAGAAACAGTGTCAGAATACATTCAGCACTTCAGGAACGTGAGGAACCGATGTTATTCGGCTCGTTTGAATGAGAAGGAGGCAGTCGATCTGGCAGTGTTGGGTCTCGCGTCGCCGATCAAGGACATGGCTTCCCAAGCGGAGTACACTTCACTGGCGCATATGGTTCAGAAACTTTCATTGTATGAACAGCGCCACCCAGAATTGTACCAGGACAAATTCAAACGCGCGGTAAGCCTGGTTGAGATAGAAGAGGATGAAGACTCTGCAGGAGACCAGGAAGTAGCCGTGGCTGAATGGGCTCGGGGGGCAAATCCCGTGTCCTGCAAGTGGGTTAAACCACAAGGTCCTGCAAAAGGGTTTGACTTCGACGTGAGCAAAGCTGAGCAGATTTTCGATCTTTTGCTTAAGGAGAAACAGCTGAAGTTACCCGAAGGCCATAGAATCCCTACGGTGCAAGAGATAAACGGAAGGCCATACTGCAAGTGGCATCACTCGTTCACCCATACCACCAGCGACTGCAAAGTGTTGCGTCAGCAGATCCAAATGGCAATAGAACAAGGCCGTCTGATTTTTAGCCAGTATGCCATGAAAGTGGACACGCAACCGTTTCCTGCCGTTAACATGGTGGAGTGCAATCACCTCGTGAGGCGACAGCCAGATTTCTCGTTCAGTATTAACATGGCAGGGTCTGTATACCACCCTGACAAGGACAAAGGAGAAAGCAGTCGTTCTCGTGGCAAGGACAAGGAGGAGGCCGGTTCACGCGACCGGCCCCGATATGATGACAAACGGTACGTCACTGAGGAACAAGTGAGAAGCGTGCGGTACCAACGACCACTCTCCGAGCACCTTCTTAACAAATATGAGCGTCAGTATGACCAACACCGGCGGTATGACACGGCTGATGAAAGAGATCGTCGGCCTAACATCAACGACAGAAAGTATCGTCGGTACGATGAAGACGATGAAGGATATGAGCGTCGCGCTAAGGGAAGGTCAAGGGAGCAAGAAGACATGGACCGACACTGGGATTGTCCTTTCTTTAAACACTGCTGGGACTCAGGAATGAGCCGATTGCCCACAATCGAAAGCTGTCCAGAATGTAGACCAAAGAAGAAGGACGCAGGAGACGTGTCAGTGTTCAAACGTCTAGGGCCTCTCCCACCTCGGAACAAACAAGCTGAGTCCTCTCGAGTGGAAGATCTCGAGGAGTTAGAAGATGAAGAAGAAGAAGAAGAAGAAGAAGAAGAAGAAGAAGAAGAAGAAGAAGAAGATAGATACCACCGGCCAAGCTGGTGCCCTGATGGACTCAGTCACTCTCAGAAGCGTAGGGTGCAGCGGCTACGTAGTTTGGAGGAAGCCGAGAGGTTATACCTGCACACGTTGAGGAAGGCGCGGCCCAATCTGGCCGCGAAAATTTAGCAAACTTTGGACGAAGAGGGTCGTCCACAGAAGAAAGAATGGCGCCCCAAACCAAAGAAAGCCGATGATGAGGCATCGGCTGGCATAAACATGGTGTTCATACTTCCGTCGGAGTTTTGTGCTCCAAGAACAGAAGAGGCACCTGTGGCATAGCTTGACTGCGGCCCACGGCTAGTTATCTTTGAAAAGCCGCGAGAAAGGAGCTACAGACATCTGAAGACCCTGTACTTGAAAGGTTATATCAACGGGCATCCTGTCAACAAGATGCTGGTTGACACGGGAGCGGCAGTCAATATTATGCCATACTCCATGCTACGTTGCCAGGGACGCTCTAGCGCGGATCTGATCAAAACTAACGTCACATTGAGCGACTTCAACGGCCAAGCATCAGAAGCGCAAGGCGTTCTAAGCGTGGATCTAACGGTAGGCCGAAAAACCATCCCCACGTCATTCTTCATCGTCGACAGCAAGAGCACCTACGCTGTCCTGCTAGGGAGGGATTGGATTCACGCCAACTGCTGCATTCCATCCACAATGCACCAATGCTTGATACAGTGGGATGGAGATGAAGTGGAGGTCGTCCATGCAGATGACTCAGCCAAAATCTCAACGGCTGGCATGAACATTTGGGACGCGGTAGACCAAGAGCCACTCTCTGGAGTCAGTTTGGACGGCTGTGAGCGCATCGAGGTGACAAAAAACGGGGTGAGGCTGGTCTTATCCACCGGCCTGACAGTGTAGCAAGAGCAAAGTCTATGCACGTACGTGACAAGGCCGATCCCTGTGATCGGCCCCAAAAAATAAGAAGTAATGATCTCAACTCAAGCATGTCACGTAGATATAGTAGAGCACGAATAAGATGTAAACCTTCATTGAGCAATGCAATCAAAATGGGGGCCGATTCCAGCAATCAGCCCATATTATCCTCGCCATACGTTTTGCCTGTGTTTAGCATCGATCTTGCAGGCGACGGAAAGCTAGGGTATGGGTTTACATCGGCTGATGAGCTAGAAGAAGTTGACATTGGTCCTGGGGATAAGCCACGACCAACTTTTATCAGCAAAAAGTTAGATCCGCATTTGAGGAGCCTGATGATAGCTCTATTGAAAGAATACCCAGATTGCTTTGCATGGGATTACACAGAGATGCCTGGGTTAGACAGGAGCATAATTGAGCATCGGCTCCCTCTCAAGAAAGGATTTCGGCCGTTTCAGCAACGAGCACGTCAGATGAAGGCCGAAATTCTTGAAGAAGTCAAGAAAGAGATCGAGAAAATGTTAGCTGCCGGGTTCATCAGGCCATGCAGATTGACGAGATAGGATGACTAGAGAGCCGATATCTCCAATTACTTGAGAGATTCGGCTCGGGGGGCACCTCAACGGATAAGGTGTATGGACAGTGAAATATGGGGGGCCAATGCACAAAAAATCGGCCAGTAAAAATTAAAAATATGCGAGAACAGGGTACAAGTACAGCCGATGCACAGACATCGACTTCAGACTAAAAGCCGATGCACAGCCATCGACTCTAGAGGTACAAGCTCAATTGAGCATGAGCAGTTTTCAGTTTACATAGAGGGGCCCTACTAAAGGAAGGCCTCGAGGGCATGGAGGGCGTCAACACGGACACGATCCACCTCAACGATCTCGGCCTCATCATTTCGTCCTTGCCTGTCACCAGCTGTCTGTTCAGGGCCCGTATTTCGGCCAGTTCGGTCTTCAGTTCAGCTTTGAGGCCTTCTGCTTCCTCTTGAGAGCGGGCAATGAGGGCTTCCTTATCTTGGATAAGCTGTTTGGTTACCCTGACCCTCTCTTCAAGGTCCTCTAGTTCCTTGCGTAGGGTATCAAGTTCAGTGCTGCTGACAGAGGTGTCAGTTTTGGCGTCCAAGACAACTTTTTTCTCATTGAGCCGTTGACACTTGTTTGCAATATCGGCTTTCAACAGAAGCTGGGCATGGCGTAGATCGATTCTCTGACGAGCCAACTTCACCCTTGATCTGAAGGCTGACAGAGTCACAACCGGCCAGAGTTTCACCTGTAATGTCACCGGGAGATGGGGCTGAATGTCTTCAAGGATGCCCTTCACTTCCTCGGGGTTTTCAATCAATGTCTCAATTGAGGAGGAGAGCAAAGCCTTGAGGCGCTGGAGTTGTCCATGGGTAGTGCTGGGTCCTGGCTCTTCGCTTGCCTTGGAAGTAGCTGGTTCGATGGATTCAGGGTCGAACGTTAGCAAGCTTGAGAGGTCGCAACCCTGACAAACAAACAAGAATAACGTCAGTATGCAGCAAAAGATAAGGGTAGTGCCAAGGGAAAGGAGTGTACCTCTCCCAAGACCAGAGGGACATCCGATGTTGTGATGATCGGCTTTGTTGTGGGCTTGGCTAAGTTGGCAACCTTGTCAGCCACGCTTTTGGGGGTTGCTAGATCCAGGGTGGCGGATGGCATCAGTACCTCCTCGACGTCCCCACTAGAAGTGTCATCAGTCTACAAAGGAAGTGGTTAGCCGATGCGAGTAGCGATGGGTTAGTATGAAGTATGAGCCAGGGGGAGTAATTACATTTGGAACCTCCTGGCTTGGTGAAGAGGCTTGCGGGTCTTTGCGAGCTCTCTTGACGCATCGGCTCTTTGTGCGTAGCCCTGTTTTGATGGGAGCTTGGGAGGAAGCAGGTTCAGGAGCTGACCTTTTCTTGGAAGCCGACGGTGGCAAGTCTGGCTGGCTCTGCGTGGTGGTTTTCCCAGAGTTGCCCGAGCTCGAATTCTCTCGACTGAACTCTGTCTCCTCGCTAGAGTTGTCCTCAGTAGAGGCCTGTGAAAGAAATACAAGCATGTTGCAGAAGCCTAGAAGGATAGATGAAATTAACTAGGGCATGGATCAGCTTACGTGCAAACTTTCTTGAGCGGGAGTAGGGTGTTGGCGCTTCAAGGTCTTCCTGGCAACTACTTTCCTTACTGCTTTTCTCGCCTTGATTGAGGCTCGGGGGGCAGCTGGTCCAGAAGATGCTGTGCTCTTAGGAGCCGATTTTGGCGGAATCGGTTGACTCTGCATCACAACCTTCTTCAAGGGTGGTGAGCTCTTGCAGAAGAGAACCACTGGAGCCGGGGGGAAGAAACTTGAAGGAGGAGCCATCCTCATGTACAGGTTCTGGACCATCTTGTTGCTGCAAGGAAACAGAGCCAGGTTACAAACAATCATTATGAGCCATTGCAAGAAATTTGTGAGTAGTGGTACCTGTTCTGCAGGGATATCATATTCAGCATCAAGTTGTTTCAGCAACGGTCCTAGAGCTCTCCTGAAGGCGTGGGTCTTCCACATTGACCACCAGGTTTCAAAGCCATCGGTTGACGAGACGAAATGGAGGTTGTGAGGGATTGGAATTGCTAGAGCATCAAAGAAGGAGTAACACCTTTGGCCGGTGAGGACATCAGGCAACTCGGCTCTACTTTCTGTCAAGTGGTGAAGGAAGAAGTGTGGAGACACCTACCCAAGACCAAACTGCCGGGCTACTACGACCGGCTGGTAAGACTCATAACCAGGTTTGATGATCCTGTTAGAGGTGCTCATGCCAACTGGAAGGAAGCAGGGACGAATCATAATGGAATATAAGTGCCGAGTGCTAGGGTCATCGGCAAAGCTGTCTAGCCTGAAGGAGACTGGATTTTCAAAATTTCCAGATTCGGTGTAAGGAAAGAACAGGGGATTGTCCAGGCCTTGGAAGAAAATCCTGAACCACTCTGATGCTTCCTTAGGGATCAGTTTGCTGCCTGGAAGGCTATATAGAGCTTGGCCGTAGCTAGTGCATCGGATCTGCTTCCCATTAGCATCTGGGAAGGTGCAAGTGGCCAAAGGTGGAGAGTTTGGGATCTGGTTTTGGAAGTACAGCTGAGCCCATAGCTGAATAAACCACCAGGGGCCTCCTGTTTTAACTGTCTTTTGGGAGAATAGTTTGACAGACATCAGTTGGAGAGATCGATAGACCTCTCCAAGGAATAGTTTGCCGATGCCAAGCTGAGTGCCTTTGGCAAGTTCATAGGCCAGGGATAGGTAATTCTTGGTTGGGGCGAGTGAAGGGCCACAGAAGATGAAGTGTTCCAACCAGAAGTTCAGGAAGGCCGTGTGTTCTTTCTCTGTCACAGGGCCTTTGGTTTTCATGTAACGTCTAAGGTAGGCACCCCAGCTTGTACACTCTGTTTTGGAAGAGAGGGTGAAAGGAACCTTTGGCAGCATAAAAGCAGAGGGGCTTGGGGATGCAATGTCTAGACCTGTGATCATGGCCACATCTAGCAGAGTTGGTGTCATGGGGCCATGGCCAAACATGAAGCAATTCAGTCCATCAGACCAAAAGTAACCGATGGTTTTCAGAAGGTTCTCATGCTTCTCAAGGGGAGATAATGATAATGACAAAGCATCAGCTATCCCTATAGTTTCCCATGTGGCATGGTGAGTTTTGGATACTCTACTGTACCATGCCACCCAACCCTCGGGAGGATTAGGCCAGGCTCGTAGGCAGTCGGCCCAAGAAGTCAGATCTAAATTCTGGTTTAAGAAGGGAATTCTATTAGCCTCGCATGAAATTAAATGGGCAGGACTCTCGGAAGAACGGGGACCAAGACAAAGAGAAGTTGGGAGAGAAGGATGCGGCAGCAGAATGTCTGAAACCTAAAATTAATAACGGAATAGGACATTAATTCAGGTGTTTGCTGTTAATCCTAACACTTACTCGGATGGCGAGGAGCGGTTAAGGATTACCTTCAGACCGGAGACCGAAGCGTTGGCGTTGGATGATTCCGCCATTGGATTCGCTGCGGAGTTGATTTGGCGCGATTGAGATCTGAGATTCGTGTGGCCGTAAGTTGGGTCTGTTCGAGCGGCGATTTGGAGATCTGAGTTTACTCTCTCAGACGAAGGTTGCAGGTTACCGTTTGAATAGGCAACTGATTTGGCCTTACTCGCGTTTTATGGTAAAGGCCGATGTGATGCCATCGGCTCTTTGAGCGTTGACTGACTTTGACTATCGGCAAGATCAATTGGAAACACTTCTTCATTAATAAAGGGGGTTTTTTACAATGAAGAGCCGATTGCTCAAGGAAGGAAGAACAAAAGAAGAGCCGATTGCTCAAGAACTACTACTAGTCCTATACTAGTAGTTCCTATTCTAAGGGCCGTCGCTGGCCTCGTCATCGCCGTCGTAGCTGCCGTCGGCGCTGCTTCCGGCGAGCTCCTCGTCGCTGCTGCCGTAGCCCTCGGCCGGGGCTTCTTCCTCCTCATCATCATCATCGCCGTCGTCCTCCGACCAAGCGCGGAAGCGCTTTGCCGGCGGGTACTCGTCGGAGGAGGAGTCATCCTCCTCCTCTTCCTCATCCTCGTCGTAGGAGGTGAAGCTGGCCCAGGAGTAGAGGTCATCCTCGCTCTCTCCCTCCAATTCCCCGTCGACGAGGAACCAGAGGTCCGCCTCCCCGTCGGTCAGGGATAGGTCGTCATCTGACCCAACGGCGGCCGGGGGTAGGGCGTCGTTCACCCTGACGGTGGAGTCCCACTCTTCGTCGTCCCAATGCTCGGGAGCCTCCTTCTCGTATTGCGCCATCAGGTCGTGTTCTGGTATCGGCTCGCTGGAGAAGGAGGACTGGAAAGAGAGACCCGACGAGGCGGAGGAGGAGGAGGAGGAAGACATGGCTACAGAGGAGGGGGTTTTTTTGCCGATGGCTAGTACAGAGCAAGGGGATGAAGAGGCGAACTGTTCGGCGTGGTTAAATAAAGGGGATATAGTGGAGATTTAATGCTACAGCGGTTTCCGAGGAAGTGGTGCCAAAAAACTGTCAAATCGTGCAGAGAAGTTGAGAAGGCAAGGCATCATTATGAAAGGATACTGCGACGGTTCTGCTCTGCCACGACATGACCCTACGAAGAAAAACAGAGTGGTTTTGGAATTATCATTGCCAAAACCAGGGGGCATGTGTTATCACCAGATTTTAACCAAGTCAGGAGGTGGGCCGTGATTGAGATGGGCTTGGAGAATATACACGGGAAATATTCATGAATCGGCCTCGTGCAAGAGGAGTTTGGGCTTAATTGCCCGTGTATCTGTAAATTATAGTAGGTTATGTGTCGGTTAGGATTAAAAGATAGAGTTTAGCTCGTACACGGTTGGGATTATTCCCAAGTTAGAGAGTCTACGGACTATAAATATGTATCTAGGGTTATTGAGAAAGGAGGACGATCACGTTCACAACAAACCAATCTAGGCGCATCGCCACCCCTTGTTTCGAGGGTTTCTTCCGGGTAAGCGCTATGCTGCCTAGATCGCATCTTGCGATCTAGGCAGTATCTTGTTTATTCGTTGTTCATGTGTTGCTCATGCTGAAGCCTTTTTGATGGCGAGCAACACCATTATCATAGATATGTTAGGGTTTGCATCGATGTTTACTTGATGTATTCGCTTAGCTTTGCTATCCCTAGATATCTAGCTGTCCTTACACCTGTCTTAGGTGTAAGGGCAGCACCTTGCTTAGTCTTTATTCAGTAGATTCGATCTGTTACAGTTGCTCCTTGTTCTTCAGGGATTAGTTTAATATCCATATGGTTAGGCCTTGCAAACGGGTTGAAGGATCCAGTAGTGCGTGAGGTACGGTTTGCTGGTCCTAGAAGGGATGTTCCGAGGATCAACTCCATGTTGGTTTTTAGGCCTTTTCTAGGGTTGGTTTTCCATCATCTTCCGTATCTACCAGGCTCAACTACGTGTAGGATGTTCCGGTTATGGGGTGAAAACCCTAAATCATCGTAGATCGTTTTAGCTTAGTTTTGATCGAGCAGGACCACCATGTTATCGTAGATCCAATACGAATGATGGGTGGATCGGCTCCCTGAGCCGATTCGCAGGACAACCTAAGAGCCGATCGAGGCTCGTATTTAATGTTTACGTGTATGCCATGCAGGAAACTAGTCGAAGCAATCCATCACCTTCCTGACCAGGTATAGGTCAGGTGGCACGCCCTTGCACCAGCATCGGACGTGCGTGCCGGAGCATTGCGGGCCGTCGCCCGAGGGACCAGGGCCCACCAGCAGTCCTGGGAGCCTCCCGGCTCTACGTGTTGACCGTCGTTGCTCGCCGGTGGGTTTTGGTGGTCAACAAGTAGTCTAGTCTTCCTCCATGATGTAATGTTGACAGTGTGTGCATCATGTAGTACTTGGTATAAGCTATGATTGTGATCTCTTGTAGATTATGAAGTTAACTATTACTATTATAGTATTGATGCGATCTATTCCCCCTTTCACAGCTGAAGTTGACAGTGTGCATGCTATGTTAGTACTCGGTCTAAATTGCAACGGTCTATTATGCACTCTAGAGGTTACTTAAATATGAACTCCGGATGTTGTGGAGCTTGTTAACTCCGGCTTGAGGGAGCTCTTGTAGCCTTACACAATGAATGGTGTTTGTTATCCAACAAGAGAGTGAGAGTAGTTTTATTATGTGATCATTGTTGAGAGTGTCCACTAGTGAAAGTAGGATCCCTAGGCCTTATTTCCGAACATCTAATCTCCGTTTATTTACTGTTCTGTTGCATGTTTACTCGCTGCCATATTTATTTCAGATTGCTATTACCACTCATATCCATCCATATTACTAGTATTTCACTATCTCTTCGCCGAACTAGTGCACCTATACATCTGACAAGTGTATTAGGTGTGTTGGGGACACAAGAGACTTCTTGTATCGTGATTGCAGGGTTGCTTGAGAGGGATATCTTTGACCTCTACCTCCCTGAGTTCGATAAACCTTGGGTGATTCACTTAAGGGAAACTTGCTGTTGTTCTACAAACCTCTGCTCTTGGAGGCCCAACACTGTCTACAGGAAAAGAAGTGTGAGTAGACATCAAGGGGAGCCAAGGGGGCCCCACCCCACCTGGCGGCGCGGCCAAGGGGGGGCGCCCACCTATGGTGTGGGTCCCCTAGGACCCCTCCGAGGCTGCCCTTCCGCCTACTTAAAGCCTCCGTCGCGAAAACCCTAAAAACATAAGCCACGATACAGAAAACCTTCTAGAGCCGCCGCCATCGCGAAGTCAAGTTTCGGGGGACATAAGTCTCTGTTCCGGCACGCCGCCGGGACAGGGAATTGACCTCGGAAGCCATCTCCATCGACACCACCGCCATCTTCATCACCGCTGCTGACTCCCATGATGAGGAGGGAGTAGTTCTCCCCCGAGGCTGAGGGCTCTACCGGTAGCTATGTGGTTCATCTCTCTCTCCCATGTGATCTTTATGTGATCATGACCTTTGTATCACTATTAATCTATGTGCTACTCTAGTGATGTTATTAAAGTAGTCTATTCCTCCTCCATGATGTAATGTTGACAGTGTGTGCATCATGTAGTACTTGGCATAGGTTATGATTGTAATCTCTTATAGATTATGAAGTTAACTATTACTATGATATTATTGATGTGATCTATTCCCCCTTTCATACCTGTTGTTGACAGTGTGTATGCTATGTTAGTACTCGGTCTAAATTGCAACGGTCTATCATGCACTCTAGAGGTTACTTAAATATGAACTCCGGATGTTGTGGAGCTTGTTTACTCCGGCTTGAGGTGTGCTTTTATAGCCCTACACAATGAATGGTGTTTGTTATCCAACAAGAGAGTGTAGAGTAGTTTTATTATGTGATCATTGTTGAGAATGTCCACTAGTGAAAGTAGGATCCCTAGGCCTTGTTTCTAAGCATGGAAACACCGTTTCCAACAAGTTCTGTTACATGTTTGCTTGCTGCCATCCTTATTTCAGATTGCAATTACTACTTACAATCATCCATATTACTTGTATTTCACTATCTCTTCGCCGAATTAGTGCACCTATACATCTAACAAGTGTATTAGGTGTGCTGGGGACACAAGAGACTTCTTGTATCGTAATTGCAGGGTTGCTTGAGAGGGATATCTTTGACCTCTACCTCCCTGAGTTCGATAAACCTTGGGTGATTCAATTAAGGGAAACTTGCTGCTGTTCTACAAACCTCTGCTCTTGGAGGCCCAACACTGTCTACAGGAATAGAAGCGTGCGTAGACATCAACCTATTTTCTGGCGCCGTTGCCGGGGAGGTAAGGTAAAAGGTATTCACATCCTCCGACTACTAAGCTATTTCCTAGCACTGTTGCCGGTGTGTGAGTGCTCGAAGTTATTTCCTTTAGATCCTGCAATTATATCTTTTTGTTTCTTGTTTTTATTTTCACTAGTTAGGCTTAATGGAAAACAACAAAAAAATTAGAGATCTTTATGAAATTTATCTTGAGTTAGGACATGAGGTGTTTGAAGAGAAAATTAAAAAATCTATGGAACTTTATATGCATGCTAATGGCAATGTTATTAGTATGAATGCTTTGAACACCATTGTTGTTAATGCTATGGAAAATTCTAAGCTTGGGGAAGCTGGTTTTGATGAGCATGATATTTTTAGTCCCCCAAGCATGGAGGAGAAAATTTACTTTGATGATACTTTGCCTCCCATTTATGATGATTATAATGATAGTGGTATTTTGGTGCCACCTACTATGGAGGATAAAGTTTATTATGATTATACTATGCCTCCTATATTTGATGATTATGGTGATGAGAATAAAAATGATAGCTACTTTGTTGAATTTGCTCCCACTACAATTAATAAGAATGACTATGCTTATGTTGGGAGTAGTAATTATTTTATGCATGAGACTCATGATAAGAATGCTTTATGTGATAGTTATATTGTTGAGTTTGTTCATGATGCTACTGGAAATTATTATGAGAGAGGGAAACATGGTTATATGCATCTTAATAATATTAAGTTTCCCCTCTTTATGTTGAGAATCTTGAAGTTGCGCTTGTGCTGCCTTCCTATGCTTGTCACTTTGCTCCTCTTGAATTTATTTGTGTACAAGATTCCTTCTCATAGGAAGTGGGTTAGGCTTAAATTTGTTTCATACTTGCTTTTTTATGCTCTCTTTGCTTCAACTCTCATCCTTATGCGAGTGCATCATTAAAATTACTAAGCCCATCTTAATGGCTATAAAGAAAGCACTTCTTGGGAGATAACCCATGTTTTTATTTTGATACTGTTTTGTTGTGTCTTGGAAGTTGTTACTACTGTAGCAACCTCTCCTTATCTCTATTTTATTGCATTGTTGTGCCAAGTAAAGTCTTTGATAGTAAAGATGATACTAGATTTGGATTACTGCGCAGAAACAGATTTCTTGCTGTCACGAATTTGAGTAGTATTCTCTGTAGGTAAATCAGAAAAATCTGTCAATTTACGTGCGTGATCCTCAGATATGTACGCAACTTTCATTAAATTTGAGAATTTTCATCTGAGCAAGTTAAGTGCCCCATAAAAATTCGTCTTTACGGACTGTTCTGTTTTGACAGATTCTGCCTTTTATTTCGCATTGCCTGTTTTGCTATGTTGGATGGATTTCTTTGTTCCATTAACTTTCAGTAGCTTTGGGCACTGTCCAGAAGTGTTAAGAATGATTGTGTCACCTCTGAATATGTGAATTTTTGATTATGCACTAACCCTCTAATGAGTTTGTTTTGAGTTTGGTGTGGAGGAAGTTTTCAAGGATCAAGAGAGGAGGATGATACAATATGATCAAGAAGAGTGAAAACTCTAAGCTTGGGGATGCCCCCGTGGTTCATCCCTGCATATTTTAAGAAGACTCAAGCATCTAAGCTTGGGAATGCCCAAGGCATCCCCTTCTTCATCGACAACTATCAGGTCACCTCTAGTGAAACTATATTTTTATTCCGTCACATCTTATTTGCTTTACTTGGAGCGTCTGCGTGCTTTTATTTTCGTTTTGTTATTTTCATTCTCTGAATAAATTCATGCTTATGTGGGAGAGAGACACGCTCCGCTTGTTCATATGAACACTGGTGTTCTTAGCTTTACCTTTAATGTTCATGGCGAAGGTTGAAACTGCTTCGTTCGTTGTTATTTGGTTGAAAATAGAAAATGCTTCATGTGGTAATTGGTATATTGTCTTGAATAATTTAATACTTGGCAATTGTTTTGCTCAATAGATCATCTTTAAGCTCTTGCATCATGTACTTTGCACCTATTAATGAAGAACTACCGTAGAGCTTGTTGAAATTTGGTTTGCATGATTGGTCTCTCTAAAGTCTAGATATTTTCTGGTGAAGGTTTGAACAACAAGGAAGACAATGTAGAGTCTTATAATGCTTGCAATATGTTCTTATGTAAGTTTTGCTGTACCGGTTCATACTTGTGTTTGCTTCAAACAACCTTGCTAGCCTAAGCCTTGTATTGAGAGGGATTACTTCTCGTGCATCCAAAATCATTGAGCCAAAAACTATGCCATGTGTGTCCACCATAACTACCTACTATGTGGTATTTTCTGCCATTCCAAGTAAATACTTCATGTGCTACCTTTATACAATTCAAAATTTATCATCTCTTATTTGTGTCAATGTTTTATAGCTCATGAGGAAGTATGTGGTGTTTTATCTTTCAATCTTGTTGGGCAGATTTTCACCAATGGACTAGTGGCTTCATCCGCTTATCCAATAATTTTGCAAAAAGAGCTAGCAACGGGGTTCCCAGCCCCAATTAATTAACTTTCATTAATAATTCTCTTCACATGTTTTGCTCTGATTCATCAGTAAGCAACTTAATTTTGCAAATAGACACTCCTCCATGGTATGTGAAATGTTGGAAGGCACCCGAGGATTCGGTTAGCCATGGCTTGAGAAAGCAAAGGTTGAGAGGAGTGTCATCTCTAAATAAAACTAAAATAAATAGACACTCCTTCATGGTATGTGAATGTTGGAAGGCACCAGAGGATTCGGTTAGCCATGGCTTGTGAAAGCAAAAGGTTGGAAGGAGTGTCATCCCTAAATAATAAAAACTAAACTAAAGTACATGTGTAAACAAAAGAGAAGAGGGATGATCTACCTTGCTGGTAGAGATAACGTCCTTCATGGGAGCCGCTCTTTGAAAGTCTGTTTGGCAAGGGGGTTAGAGTGCCCACTACCATTCGTTGACAACAACAAACACCTCTCAAAACTTTACTTTTTTACTCTCTATATGATTTCAAAACCTGAAAAGCTCTAGCACATGATTTTATCCCTGCTTCCCTCTGCGAAGGGCCTTTCTTTTACTTTATGTTGAGTTAGTTTACCTACTTCCTTCCATCTTAGAAGCAAACACTTGTGTCAACTGTGCATTGATTCTTACATACTTGCTTATTTGCATTCATCATATTACTTTGTGTTGACCATTATCCATGAGATATACATGTTGAAAGTTGAAAGCAACTGCTGAAACTTATATCTTCCTTTGTGTTGCTTCAAAACTTTCTACTAAGAATCTATTGCTTTATGAGTTAACTCCTATGCAAGTCTTATTGATGCTTGTCTTGAAAGTACTATTCATGAAAAGTCTTTGCTATATGATTCTGTTGTTTAATCATTGCCTTTACCATTGCTTCGAATCACTTCATTCATCTCATATGCTTTACAATAGTATTGATCAAGATTATGATAGCATGTCACTTCAGAAATTATCCTTGTTATCGTTTACCTACTCGAGGGCGAGTAGGAACTAAGCTTGGGGATGCTTGATACGTCTCAAACGTATCTATAATTTCTTATGTTCCATGCTACTTTTATGATGATACTCACATGTTTTATACACACTTTACATCATTTATACACATTTTCCAGCACTAACCTATTAACAAGATGCCGAAGAGCCAGTTGCTGTTTTCTGCTGTTTTTGGTTTCAGAAATCCTACAAACGAAATATTCTCGGAATCGGACGAAATCAACGCCCAGGGTCCTATTTTCCACGGAAGCTTCCAGAGCACCGAAGAGGGACCAGAGGGGAGCCAAGGGGACCCCACCCCACCTGGCTGCGCGGCCAGGGGGCGCCCCCCTATGGTGTGGGTCCCCTAGGACCCCTCCGAGGCTGCCCTTCCGCCTACTTAAAGCCTCCGTCGCGAAAACCCTAAAAACATAAGCCACGATACGGAAAACCTTCCAGAGCCGCCGCCATCGCGAAGTCAAGTTACGGGGGACAGAAGTCTCTGTTCCGGCACGCCGCCGGGCCGGGGAATGGCCCCCGAAGCCATCTCCATCGACACCACCGCCATCTTCATCGCCGCTGCTGACTCCCATGATGAGGAGGGAGTAGTTCTCCCCCGAGGCTGAGGGCTCTACCGGTAGCTATGTGGTTCATCTCTCTCTCCCATGTGATCTTTATGTGATCATGAGCTATGTATCACTATTAATCTATGGGCTACTCTAGTGGTGTTTTAAAGTAGTCTATTCCTCCTCCATGATGTAATGTTGACAGTGTGTGCATCATGTAGTACTTGGCATAGGTTATGATTGTTATCTCTTGTAGATTCTGAATTTAACTATTACTATGATAGTATTGATGCGATCTATTCCCCCTTTCATAGCTATTGTTGACAGTGTGTATGCTATGTTAGTACTCGGTCTAAATTGCAACGGTCTATCATGCACTCTAGAGGTTACTTAAATATGAACTCCGGATGTTGTGGAGCTTGTTTACTCCGGCTTGAGGTGTGCTTTTATAGCCCTACACAATGAATGGTGTTTGTTATCCAACAAGAGAGTGTAGAGTAGTTTTATTATGTGTTCATTGTTGAGAGTGTCCACTAGTGAAAGTAGGATCCCTGGGTCTTATTTCTAAGCATTGAAACAACGTTTCCAACAAGTTCTGTTACATGTTTGCTTGCTGCCATCCTTATTTCAGATTGCAATTACTACTTACAATCATCCATATTACTTGTATTTCACTATCTCTTCGCCGAACTAGTGCACCTATACATCTGACAAGTGTATTAGGTGTGTTGGGGACACAAGAGACTTCTTGTATCGTAATTGCAAGGTTGCTTGAGAGGGATATCTTTGACCTCTACCTCCCTGAGTTTGATAAACCTTGGGTGATTCACTTAAGGGAAACTTGCTGCTGTTCTACAAACCTCTGCTCTTGGAGGCCCAACACTGTCTACAGGAATAGAAGCGTGTGTAGACATCATTCACCAATTATCTTCCTTCGGTCTTCGGCAAATGAAAGAACATGGAGCCCCATGTGTGGTTTTGGTAATTGATGACAATCCCTATGGACTAACGGTTGTATTGAGAATCTATCTTACGTCGTGTCCATAGCCATGTGTTGGCCTCAAGGTTGCAAGATGGAGAAGATCAAGTACAATGACGAAGACGGTGTAGAAGATGAAGAGGGATGAAGATGGCGTCGAAGATGGATGAAGACGGTGGCGTGCATACAAGATGAATGAAGACAGTGGCGTGTATGTTGGAATAAGATGGTGGCATGTACAAGGTTGAAGAGGATGAAGACAGAGTTGCCGACTCGAGTGGAACGCACAAGGACAAGGTTTGTGCTCGATAGGATAGTGGTCGCATCATCGGAGAGAGCTCAAACCTTGCATGCATTGCATCGTGTTTCTTGGTTGTTCTTGGTTATTAGCCATGAGATGGGTTATAGCTTGTGTTCATTCTCATGACAAGCTCTAGCTCATCAGAAACGGATTCTGGATGCATCGCATGTTGCATGTATGAGGGTGATGATTTTCCCGATATACCATATTGAGAGGTTTCACCTCTATGACCATGAGAAAATCATCATCCACTCTTTTCCATGTTTTCACCTTGTGTAGAGGTATCCCTTGTCGTCTTCTTTCTAGCAAAATTGGTTTCACTGCATTCCGAGTTTCCTAGCTCTAGTTATCGAGTTTTCCGTGCCGCGGGAAAAGAAAAAGGAAAAAAGAAAAAGGGGGGCGGTACTACCGGGCCAGATACCGGCCCAGTACCGGCAGGGCATCTGCAAGCCTGGGAGCCCTGGTCGGTACCAGGCCGGTACCCGGGCCAGTAGTACCGGTCGGCCCACCTTCTTCCTCCTCCAGCCTCCACCTGCTTCCTCCCGCTGCGGGCCGCCGCCCGGATAGGCCGCCGCTGGCCCATCTCGCTGCAGCCCGCACTGGGCCGCCGTTGCCTTGCTCCCCGGCCCAGCTCGCCAGCCCAAGCCACCGCCGCTCGCTCCCGCTCGACATGCCCTGATGCTAAGTGGCGTTGACCACGCAGGGAGAGCAGGGCTCGATCCCCACGCGCACGCCCCGCACGCCTGCGCTACTGCTTGGCCCCACGTTGGGGCTGTGTTCACACGCGCGCCCTGCATGCTGTTGCCGCCGCGCACATACCGCTTTGCTGTTGCGCTGCTCCTGCTTCTGTTGTCCCCTCTCTCGCATCTGATTTGCTTCAGTTCTCAGCACAAGCGGTAGTACCGCTTTGCACAGCGGTACTACCGGTTTGGACCGATTTACAGCTGTTTTCTGCATAGTTTGCGCGCGAACGGTAGTACCGCTTCGGCAAGCGGTAGTACCACTCGGGCGCGAATCTGACCATTTTTCCAGCCCCCAACAGCTATATTTTCGGCCCCCTATATATACTTCTCTTCCACCTCCGACCCAACTACTTCTTCCCACCCATTCTCTCTCCTCCATTGTTGACCTTGAAGAGCTTGATCCTCCTCTTGACCCCCTGATGACGCGTAAAGCACACGCCCATTGGGAACCCCAAGAGGAAGGTGTGATGCATACAGTGGAAAGTCTTTCCCTCAGTAAGAAACAAGGTTATCGAACCAGTAGGAGTCAAGAAGCACGTTGAAGGTTGATGGCGGCGGAGTGTAGTGCGGCGCAACACCACGGATTCCGGCGCCAGCGTGGAACCTGCACAACACAACCAAAGTACTTTGCCCCAACTTAATAGTGAGGTTGTCAATCTCACCGGCTTGCTGTAACAAAGGATTAGATGTATAGTGTGGATGATGATGTTTGCAGAAAACAGTAGAACGAGTATTGCAGTAGATTGTATTCGATGTAAAAGAATGGACCGGGGTCCACAGTTCACTAGAGGTGTCTCTCCCATAAGATAAATAGCATGTTGGGTGAACAAATTACAGTTGGGAAATTGACAAATAAAGATGGCATGACAATGCACATACATGTTATGATGAGTAGTGTGAGATTTAATTGGGCATTACGACAAAGTACATAGACCGCTATCCAGCATGCATCTATGCCTAAAAAGTCCACCTTCAGGTTATCATCCGAACCCCTTCCAGTATTAAGTTGCAAACAACAGACAATTGCATTAAGTATGGTGCGTAATGTAATCAACAAATACATCCTTAGACATAGCATTGATGTTTTATCCCTAGTGGCAACAGCACATCCACAACCTTAGAACTTTCTGTCACTGTCCCAGATTTAATGGAGGCATGAACCCACTATCGAGCATAAATACTCCCTCTTGGAGTTACAAGTAACGACTTGGCCAGAGCCTCTACTAATAACGGAGAGCATGCAAGATCATAAACAAAACATAGATGATAGATTGATAATCAATATAACATAGCATTCAATATTCATCGGATCCCAACAAACGCAACATGTAGCATTACAAATAGATGATCTTGATCATGTTAGGCAGCTCACAAGATCCAACAATGATAGCACAATTAGGAGAAGACGACCATCTAGCTACTGCTATGGACCCATAGTCCAGGGGTGAACTACTCACTCATCACTCCGGAGGTGACCATGGCGGTGAAGAGTCCTCCGGGAGATGATTCCCCTCTCCGGCAGGGTGCCGGAGGCGATTTTCTTAATCCCCCGAGATGGGATTGGCGGCGGCGTCATCTCTGGAAGGTTTTCTCGTATCGTGGCTCTCGGTACTGGAGTTATTATCGACGAAGGCTTCTTATAGGCGAAGAGGTAGGTTTAGGGGCGACGCGAGGGACCCACACAACAGGGCCGCGCGGCCAGGGGGTGGGCCGCGCCGCCCTGGCATGTCGCCACCTCGTCGCCCCACTTCATTTCCCTTTCGGTGTTCTGGAAGCTTCGTGGAAAAATAAGATCCTGGCGTTGATTTCGTCCAATTCCGAGAATATTTCCTTACTAGGATTTCTGAAACCAAAAACAGCAGAAAACAGCAACTGGCTCTTCGGCATCTCGTTAATAGGTTAGTGCCGGAAAATGCATAAATATGACATAAAGTATGTATAAAACATGTAGGTATTGTCATAAAACAAGCATGGAACATAAGAAATTATCGATACGTTGGAGACGTATCAGCATCCCCAAGCTTAGTTCCTACTTGTCCCGAGTGGGTAAACGATAACAAAGATAATTTCTGAAGTGACATGCCATCATAATCTTGATCAATACTATTGTAAGCACATGTAATGAATGCAGCGATCCAAAGCAATGGTAAAGATAATGGTTAAACAATTGAATCATATAGCAAAGACTTTTCATGAATAGTACTTTCAAGACAAGCATCAATAAGTCTTGCATAAGAGTTAACTCATAAAGCAATAAATTCATAGTAAAGGCATTGAAGCAACACAAAGGAAGATTAAGTTTCAGCGGTTGCTTTCAACTTGTAACATGTATATCTCATGGATAGTTGTCAATACAGAGTAATATGATGAATGCAAATATGCAAGTATGTAAGAATCAATGCACAGTTCACACAAGTGTTTGCTTCTAAGGTGGAAGGAAGTAGGTAAACTGACTCAACATAAAAGTAAAAGAAAGGCCCTTCGAAGAGGGAAGCATGGATTGCTATATTTGTTCTAGAGCTTTTGTTTTGAAAACAAGAAACAATTTTGTCAACGGTAGTAATAAAGCATATATATTATGTATAAGATATCCTACAAGTTGCAAGCCTCATGCATAGTATACCAATAGTGCCCGCACCTTTTCCTAATTAGCTCGAATTACCTGGATTATCACTGCAATACATATGTTTTAACCAAGTATCACAAAGGGGTACCTCTATGCCGCCTGTACAAAGGTCTAAGGAGAAAGCTCGCATTGGATTTCTCGCTTTTGATTATTCTCAACTTAGACATCCATATCGGGACAACATAGACAACAGATAATGGACTCCTCTTTAATGCATAAGCATTCAACAACAGATAATATTCTCATAAGAGATTGAGGATTGTTGTCCAAACTGAAACTTCCACCATGGATCATGGCTTTAGTTAGCGGCCCAATGTTCTTCTCTAACAATATGCATGCTCAAACCATGCAACTCATGGTAAATCGCCCTTACTTCAGACAAGACGAACATGCATAGCAACTCACATGATATTCAACAAAGGGTAGTTGATGGCGTCCCCAGGAACATGGTTATCGCACAACAAGCAACTTAATAAGAAATAAGATACATACATACATATTCAATACCACAATAGTTTTTAGGCTACTTTTCCCATGAGCTATATATTGCAAAGACAAAGGATATAAATTTAAAGATAGCACTCAAGCAATTTACTTTGGAATGGCAGAGAAATACCATGTAGTAGGTAGGTATGGTGGACACATATGGCATAGTTATTGGCTCAAGGATTTGGATGCACGAGAAGTAATCCCTCTCAATACAAGGCTTAGGCTAGCAAGGTTATTTGAAGCAAACACAAGTATGAACCGGTACAGAAAAACTCACATAAAAACATATTGCAAGCATTATAAGACTCTACACTGTCATCCTTGTTGCTCAAACCCTTACCAGAAAATATCTAGACTTTAGAGAGACCAATCATGCAAACCAAATTTCAACAAGCTCTATGTATTTCTTCACTAATAGGTGCAAAGTACATGATGCAAGAGCTTAAACATGATCCTTATGAGCACAACAATTGCCAAGTATCAAATTATTCAAGACATTCTACCAATTACTACATGTAGCATTTTCTGTTTCCAACCATATAACAATTAACGAAGCAGTTTCAACCTTCGCCATGAACATTATGAGTAAAGCCAAGGACATATTTGTCCATATGAAACAGCGGAGCGTGTCTCTCTCCCACACAATGAATGCTAAGATCCAACTTTATTCAAACAAAACAAAAAACAAAAGCAAACAAACGCTCCAAGTAAAGCACATAAGATGTGATGGAATAAAAATATGGTTTCACTAGAGGAACCTGATAATGTTGTCGATGAAGAAGGGGATGCCCAAGGCATCCCCAAGCTTAGATGCTTGAGTCTTCTTGAAATATGCAGGGATGAACCACCCGGGCATCCCCAAGCTTAGAGCGTTCACTCTCCTTGATCATATTGTATCATCCTCCTCTCTTGATCCTTGAAAACTTCCTCCACACCAAACTCAAAACAACTCATTAGAGGGTTAGTGCATAATCAAATTCCACATGTTCAGAGGTGACATAATCATTCTTTAACACTTCTGGACATTGCACAAAGCTAATGAAAGTTAATGGAATAAAGAAATCCATCAAGCATAGCAAAACAGGCAATGCGAAATAAAAGGCAGAATCTGTCAAAACAGAATAGTCCGTAAAGACAAATTTGTAAGGTGCACCATACTTGCTCAGATGAAAATGCTCAAATTGAATGAAAGTTGCGTACATATCTGAGGATCACTCACGTAAATTGGCAGATTTTTCTGAGTTACCTACAGAGAATTCAACCCAAATTCGTGACAGCAAGAAATCTGTTTCTGCGCAGTAATCCAAATCTAGTATGAACCTTACTATCAACGACTTTACTTGGCACAACAAAACACTAAACTAAGATAAGGAGAGGTTGATACAGTAGTAACAACTTCCAAGACTCAAATATAAAACAAAAGTGCAGAAGTAAAATCATGGGTTGTCTCCCATAAGCGCTTTTCTTTAACGCCTTTCAGCTAGGCGCAGAAAGTGTGAATCAAGTGTTATCAAGAGACGAAGCATCAACATCATAATTTGTTCTAATGATAGAATCAAAAGGTAACTTCATTCTATTTCTAGGGAAGTGTTCCATACCTTTCTTGAGAGGAAATTGATATTTAATATTACCTTCCTTCATATCAATAATAGCACCAACAGTTCGAAGAAAAGGTCTTCCCAATATAATGGGACAAGATGCATTGCATTCAATATCCAAGACAACAAAATCAACGGGGACAATGTTATTGTTAACCGTAATGCAAACATTATCAATCCTCCCCAAAGGTTTCTTTGTAGAATTATCAGCAAGATTAACATCCAAATAACAATTTTTCAATGGTGGCAAGTCAAGCATATTATAGGTTTTCTTAGGCATAACAGAAATACTTGCACCAAGATCACATAAAGCATTGCAATCAAAATCATTGACCTTCATCTTAATTATGGGCTCCCAACCATCCTCTAACTTCCTAGGAATAGAAGTTTCAAGTTTTAGTTTCTCTTCTCTAGCTTTTATGAGAGCATTTGTAATATGTTTTGTAAAGGCTAAATTTATAGCACTAGCATTAGGACTTTTAGCAAGTTTTTGCAAGAACTTTATAACTTCAGAGATGTGACAATCATCAAAATCTAAACCATTATGATCTAAAGCAATGGGATCATTATCCCCAATATTGGAAAAAATTTCAGCAGTTCTATCACAAGCAATTTCAGCAGTTTTAGCAGTTCCAGGCAGTTTTGCAAGCTTTGCATTAGGAGTGGAAACATTGCCAACACCAATTATTTTACCATTGATAGTAGGAGGTGTAGCAACATGTGAAGCATTAGCATTACTAGTGGTGGTAATAGTCCAAACTTTAGCTACATTGTTATCTTTAGCATTTTCTTCTTTTTCCCACCTAGCACGCAATTCGGCCATCAATCTTATATTCTCATTAATTCTAACTTGGATGGCGTTTGCTGTAGCAAATGACTTAATATCTTTATTTTCATTAGGCATAACTTTCGACTTCAAAAGATCAACATCAGCAGCAAGACTATCAACTTTAGAAGCAAGTATATCAATTTTACCAAGCTTTTCTTCAACAGATTTGTTAAAAGCAGTTTGTGCACTAATAAATTCTTTAAGCATGGCTTCAAGACCAGAGGGTGTATTCCTATTATTGTTGTAAGAATTCCCATAAGAATTACCATAACCGTTACCATTATTATAAGGATATGGCCTATAGTTGTTACTAGAATTGTTCCGATAAGCATTGTTGTTGAAATTATTATTTTTAATGTAGTTCACATCAACATGTTCTTCTTGGGCAACCAATGAAGCTAAAGGAACATTATTAGGATCAACATTAGATCTACCATTCGCAAGCATAGACATAATAGCATCAATCTTATCACTCAAGGAGGAGGTTTCCTCGACAGAATTTACCTTCTTACCTTGTGGAGCTCTTTTCGTGTGCCATTCAGAGTAATTAATCATCATATTATCAAGAAGCTTTGTTGCGGCGCCTAGAGTGATGGACATAAAAGTACCTCCAGCAGCTGAATCCAATAGGTTCCGTGAAGAAAAATTCAGTCCTGCATAAAAGGTTTGGATGATCATCCAAGTAGTCAGTCCATGGGTTGGGCAATTTTTAACCAAAGGTTTCATTCTTTCCCATGCTTGGGCAACATGCTCATTATCCATTTGTTTAAAATTCATTATGCTACTTCTCAAAGATATAATTTTAGCAGGAGGATAATATCTACCAATAAAAGCATCCTTGCATTTAGTCCATGAATCAATACTATTCTTAGGCAAAGATAGCAACCAATTTTTAGCTCTTCCTCTTAATGAGAAAGGAAACAATTTTAATTTTATAATGTCACCATCTACATCCTTATACTTTTGCATTTCACATAACTCAACAAAATTATTAAGATGGGCAGCAGCATCATCAGAACTAACACCAGAAAATTGCTCTCTCATAACAAGATTTAGTAAAGCAGGTTTAATTTCAAAGAATTCAGCTGTAGTAGCAGATGGAGCAATGGGTGTGCATAGGAAATCATTATTATTTGTGTTTGTGAAGTCACACAACTTAGTATTTTCAGGAGTACCCATTTTAGCAATAGTAAATAAAACAAACTAGATAAAGTAAATGCAAGTAACTAATTTTTTTGTGTTTTTAATATGGAGAACGCAAACAAGATAGCAAATAAAGTAAAGCTAGCAACTAATTTTTTTTTTGTATTTTGATATAATGCAGCAAACAAAGAAGTAAATAAAATAAAGCAAGACAAAAAAAACAAAGTAAAGAGATTGGAAGTGGAAGACTCCCCTTGCAGCGTGTCTTGATCTCCCCGGCAACGGCGCCAGAAAAACAGTCTTGATGACGCGTAAAGCACACGCCCGTTGGGAACCCCAAGAGGAAGGTGTGATGCGTACAGCGGAAAGTCTTTCCCTCAGTAAGAAACCAAGGTTATCAAATCAGTAGGAGTCAAGAAGCACGTTGAAGGTTGATGGCGGCGGAGTGTAGTGCGGCGCAACACCAGGGATTCCGGCGCCAACGTGGAACCTGCACAACACAACCACAGTACTTTGCCCCAACTTAACAGTGAGGTTGTCAATCTCACCGACTTGCTGTAACAAAGGATTAGATGTATAGTATGGATGATGATGTTTGCAGAAAACAGTAGAACGAGTATTGCAGTAGATTGTATTCGATGTAAAAGAATGGACCGGGGTCCACAGTTCACTAGAGGTGTCTCTCCCATAAGATAAATAGCATGTTGGGTGAACAAATTACAGTTGGGCAATTGACAAATAAAGATGGCATGACAATGCACATACATGTTATGATGAGTAGTTTGAGATTTAATTGGGCATTACGACAAAGTACATAGACCGCTATCCAGCATGCATCTATGCCTAAAACGTCCACCTTCAGGTTATCATCCGAACCCTTTCCAGTATTAAGTTGCAAACAACAGACAATTGCATTAAGTATGGTGCGTAATGTAATCAACAAATACATCCTTAGACATAGCATTGATGTTTTATCCCTAGTGGCAACAGCACATCCACAACCTTAGAACTTTCTGTCACTGTCCCAGATTTAATGGAGGCATAAACCCACTATCGAGCATAAATACTCCCTCTTGGAGTTACAAGTAACGACTTGGCCAGAGCCTCTACTAATAACGGAGAGCATGCAAGATCATAAACAACACATAGATGATAGATTGATAATCAACATAACATAGCATTCAATATTCATCGGATCCCAACAAACGCAACATGTAGCATTACAAATAGATGATCTTGATCATGTTAGGCAGCTCACAAGATCCAACAATGATAGCAAAATTAGGAGAAGACGACCATCTAGCTACTGCTATGGACCCATAGTCCAGGGGTGAACTACTCACTCATCACTCCGGAGGCGACCATGGCGGTGAAGAGTCCTCCGGGAGATGATTCCCCTCTCCGGCAGGGTCCCGGAGGCGATCTCCTGAATCCCCCGAGATGGGATTGGCGGCGGCGGCGTCTCTGGAAGGTTTTCCCATATCGTGGCTCTCGGTACTGGAGTTATTATCGACGAAGGCTTCTTATAGGTGAAGAGGTAGGTTTAGGGGCGACGCGAGGGACCCACACAACAGGGCCGCGCGGCCAGTTTCCCTTTCGGTGTTCTGGAAGCTTTGTGGAAAAATAAGATCCTGGGCGTTGATTTCGTCCAATTCCGAGAATATTTCCTTACTAGGATTTCTGAAACCAAAACTAACAGAAAACAACAACTGGCTCTTCGGCATCTCGTTAATAGGTTAGTGCCGGAAAATGCATAAATATGACATAAAGTATGTATAAAACATGTAGGTATTGTCATAAAACAAGCATGGAACATAAGAAATTATCGATACGTTGGAGACGTATCACCCCCCACTATTTCTTGCATAGTTTTGGGGGAAAGGAGAGAGGAGATCTAGATCTAGTGCTCCACCAAGTGAATCCCCCTCCTAGTGAGAAGATCTTGCTAGATCTAGATCTTGGAGTAATTTGGTGTTTCTCCTCCTATTTTGTTCTTCCTCCCTTATTCCCCCAATAGTTTTTGTAGCTTTGTTGGAATTTGGGACAGAAGAACTTGGGTATCTTAGTGGTGTTCTTAGCCATTGCATTAGGTGCATCGGTTTGGGTTCTCTCCGGGGTTTTGGTCCCGTAGAGGGCTTGTTGACCTTAGTGTGGTTGTTGCATTCATGGCCTTGTTACCTTTGTGGTGTTGTAACCATTGTGGTCTTGTACCCTTTGTGGCCTTGTCGTCTTTGTGGCGTGGGTGTTGATTTTCTCGATATACCATATTGAGGGGTTACACCTCTATGACCATGAGAAAATCATAACTCACTCTTTTTCATGTTTTCACCTTGTGTAGTGGTAGCTCTCGTCGTCCTCATGCCGGCAAAATTGGTTTCACCTCAATCGGAGTTTCCTAGCTCGAGATATTGCCGTTTCCGTATCGCAGTTTAAAGAAAAAAGGGAAGGGCGGTAGTACCGGTCAGGTACCGGTTTGGTCTCTGTGAGACAATGGATCTGGTCCGGTATTGACCCGGTACCGACCCGGTAGTACCGCTCGAGCGGTAGTCCGCTGGTGGTACCGCTTTGGGCCGATTTTTGACCGCTTTCTGCACAGTTTTGCGCGCGAGCGGTAGTACCGCTTTGACAAGCGGTAGTACCGCTCGGGCGCGAATCTGACCGTTTTTCTGCCTCCAACAGCTATATTTTGGGCCCCCTATTTATACCTCTCTTCCACCTCCGACCCAAACACTTCTTCCCCTCCATTCTCTCTCCTCCATTGTTGACCTTGAGTTGTTTCTTCCTCCTCTTGACCCCCCCACTATTTCTTGCATATTTTGGGGGAAAGGAGAGAGGAGATCTAGATCTAGAGCTTCACCAATTGAATCCCTCTCGAAGTGAGGGGATCTTGCTAGATCTTTACCTTGGAGTTATTTGGTGTTTCTCCACATATTTGTTCTTCCTCCCTTATTCCCCCAATAGCTTTTGTAGATTTGTTGGAATTTGGGAGAGAAGAACTTGGGCATCTTAGTGGTGTTCTTAGCCATTGCATTAGGTGCATCGGTTTGGGTTCTCTCCGGGGTTTCGATCTCGTAGAGGGTGTGTTTGACCTTAGTGGTGTTGTTGCCTTAGTGGCCTTGTTGTCTTTGTGGTGTTCTTGCCTTTGTGGCCTTGTAGCCTTTGTGGCCTTGTCGTCTTTGTGGTGTTGTAGCCTTTGTGGCATTGTTGCCTTTGTGGAGTGTGGTAGCCTTTGCGGTTTTGGAGCCGGTTGTGGCGTGTTGGAGTCTTTGTGGCCTTGTTGCCGGTGTGGCGTGTTGTAGCCATTGTGGCGTTGTACTTGAGAGCCTCCGTGTTGTGGAGTTGCCTTAAGCTTGATACTTGGGTTTGCCCCAAGCTTGTACGGGTTCGGTGACCACCCTCAAGGGTCCCTTAGTGGATCGAGGTTTTCCCCTTGGTGGAAAGGCTCAAGGAGAATACGGTGGTCCTAGTGGCTCATTGGAGTGCCTCGTGCCTCCACACCGCTCCAATGGAGACGTAGCACCCTTGGGTGTGAACTTTGGGATACATCGTCGTCTCCTCGTGCACCGGTTACTTCTCAACCCGGGTTCCTTTACCTATGCGCTTTACATTGTGGTATCTATCATGCTTGATGTTCTATACCTAGCTTGTTATCATCTTGTTGCCCATCATGCTTAGCATAGGTTGTTGGTGCACTTAGGCAAACCCTAGTAGATAGGCTTTGAGCTAAACAAGTGAACACTAAGTAGTTTTATTCCGCCTTGTTTAGCTCTCAAGTAGAAGTTTTTAGAACCGCCTATTCACCCCCCTCTAGGCGACGTCCTTGCACATTCAGCAAAGAGGCGCAAGGGCTGCTTCACCGGCTTAGTGTCTTTCCGGACATTTAAAGAGTGCTCAGCCAACTCCCTCGGCACACCCACCAAGTCATCAGTAGACCAGGAGAAGATGTTCCGATTCTCACGGAGGAAGTTGACGAGCGCACTTTCCTATGCCTCACTCAGTCCGGAAACGATGCAGATGGTGCGCTCTGGGTATGACGGGTCCATGACAATATCGTTTGTCTCCTTTGGTGGCTTGAATGCCATTCCGCCAAGCGGGCTGCTCAGTGCCGCTAAGTTCAACTGGGATGATTGTGCTAGCACGACAGCAGTCTGGATCCTCTTCTTCTCTTCCGCTATGACCACTGATTCGGCCAAGCATGATCCGGCTGAAGCAGTGTCCAGCGAGACCTTGTAGTTTCCCACCACAGTTATGACGCCGTTGGGTGCCGATATCTTCATCTTTGTGTATGCCGTATGGCTAGAGGCCATTAACTTTCCCAATGCCGGCCTTCCCAGTAGGGCATGGTAAGGGTTGTCCAGATCAACCACTTCGAACAGAATATTCTCCACCAGACAGTTATCCAGGCCACCAAACAGGACATCAAACCGGACTTTTCCCATTGGGGAGCAGGACAAGCCCGGTACTATGCCGTGGAATGTCGTGCGGCTTGGCTCCAACATGTTTTCAGTGATGCCGAGCGTGTGCATGGTATGCCGGTACATGATGTTGATGTTGTTGCTGTTGTCCATCAGCACTTTGCTGAACCGGACGCGCGCTGATGGCCCATGCATTATGGGATCCACCACCAAAGCATATCCACCCGGGTTAGGCATCACCTTCGGATGATCTTTTATGGACCAAGTGATCTCTTGTTCCGACCACTGCATGTATCTCGGGACTCCCGATATGACGGCATTCACCTCCATGGACCACCGATGCATACTTTGTCGGTCCATCGGTCAGTCACGAAGACCACACAGCAAATGTCTGGATCATGATACACATTCTAGCCTTGAGGCGCGTGAGGTGCGGCATTGTTGTTGTTCCCTTCAGCCACCTGATGAAATCCTTCCTGCTTCTGCGGCCAGTTAGGCTGAGCTTGAACCGGTTGCGCATTTGCTCCAGTGAGCGGATGTGGCGGCGGTAGTGCCTCCGAGCCCTCCTTCATCAACCTCCGGGTCCAGGAACAGTCCCTGGTTGTGTGATTTGCCGGCTTGCCCGGGTTCGGCGTATTCCACCGGCATTGTTGATCCATTGCCGACTCCATGATGTACTTGGGCTGATCACGCAGACCTGTTTGTTCTACCTATGAAGGACATAGATGTCATTCTTGGTATGAACTGGTTAGAGGCGAATGGAGCCTTGATAGATTGTGCAAATAAGACAGTGTCTTTGAAAAGCCCAGATGGAGGAAGGATGATTTACCAAGGAGAAAAGCATACTCAGATTGAAGTTGAGCTACAGTTGAATAGCATGAAAGAGGTGAAACTTGAGGACATACCAATAGTCAATGAATTCCAAGATGTTTTCCCGAAGGAGTTACCTGGAATGCCACCAAATCGGGAGATAGAGTTTACCATTGACTTAATTCCGGGAACAACCCCGATTGCTAAAGGACCATACAATATGGGACCTAAGGAGTTGAAGGAACTCAAAGAGCAATTGGATGATTTGGAACAAAAAAGATTTATACAACAAATTATTTCACCTTGGGGATCACCAGTGATATTTGTGGAAAAAAGAGATGGAGGCCGTAGGATGAGCGGAGATAACCGGAACCTTAACAATCTTACCATCAAGAACAAGTATCCACTTCCCAGAATACAAGATCTTTTTGATCAAGTCAGGGGAGCAGGAGTCTTTTCCAAGATCGATCTGAGATCGGGTTATCACCAGATAAAGATCAAGAAGGAGGATGTTCCAAAGACTGCCTTTGTTTCAAGGTATGGACATCATGAGTATGTAGTAGTACCTTTTGGGTTGACCAATCCCCAAGCAATATTCATGAACCTTATGAATAAGATATTCATGCCATATCTTGACAAGTTTGTCATCGTGTTCATCGATGATATCTTGATATATTCCAAGAATAAGACCGAACATGCAGAGCATCTCAGGATAGTGTTGCAGACACTAAGAGCACATCAGCTCTATGCAAAATTCAACAAGTGCGAGTTTTGGCTAGACAAAGTAGAATTTCTTGGACATGTGATTAGCAAGGATGGAATCGCAGTAAACCCAAGCAAAGTTGTAGCAGTTTTAGAGTGGGAAGCACCTAAGAATGTCAAGAAAATCAGAGGATTCTTAGGAATGGCAGGATACTATAGAAGATTCATCGAAGGATTCTCCAAGATAGCAGGACCAATGACCAAGTTGTTGAGAAAGAACACACCATTTGTGTGGTCAGATGAGTGTGAGCAGAGTTTTCAGACTCTGAAGGAGAAGTTAACAACAACACCTGTGTTAGCGGTACCAGAAGTGGGCAAGGACTACACAGTGTATTGTGACGCATCCAAGCATGGATTGGGATGTGTACTTATGCAAGATCGGAAAGTGATATCTTATGGATCAAGGCAACTCAGACCTCATGAAGTCAACTATCCGACACATGATTTAGAGCTAGCAGAAGTTGTACTTGCATTGAAAGGATGGAGGCATTTCCTCTATGGAGCTAAGTGTGAACTTTATACTGATCAAAAAGTCTCAAATACTTCTTCACTCAGAAGGAACTGAACATGAGACAGAAAAGATGGCTCGAGTTGATCAAAGATTATGATTTGACCATCAATTACACACCAGGAAAGGCTAATGTTGTAGCCGATGCCTTAAGCAGAAAGAGTACCGGAGGAGTTGAACAAGAAATAGCACCGGAGCTTAACAGGGAGATAAGTCAAGCACATATACAACTCTGGGAGAAGGAAGCACATGAGGGACTATCAGCACTGCAAGTTGTGGAAGAATTGAACATGAATTTGAAAAATGAGATCATAATGGGTCAGTTGGATGATCCATTCATCGTGGAAGAGATACGAAAGATCAAAGAAGGAAGACCATCAGAGTTTAATCTACGAGAATCTGGATCCTTATGGTTTCAAAAGAGGATTTGTGTTCCAGATATCGCTAGAATCAAGGAAGTGATACTAAGAGAAGCACATCAAACACCCTATTCAATTCATCCTGGAAGTCCAAAGATGTACATGGATTTTAAAGAGTTGTTTCGGTGGAACAACATGAAGAGGAAGATTGCTCAGTATGTGGCAGAATTTCATACCTGTCAAAGAGTGAAAGCAGAACATCAAAGTCAAGCAGGACCATTGCAACCTTTACAAATCCCAGAATGGAAGTGGAAAGAGATAGGAATGGATTTTATCACCGTACTATCCATGACCAATAAAAAGAAGGACATGATATGGGTAATCGTGGACCGGTTTACTAAAAGTGCACATTTCTTAGCAGTAAACCAGCAGGATAAAGGTGAAAAGCTTATAGATCTTTATATCAAAGAGATTGTGAGTAAACACGGAGTTCCCAAGAAGATAGTGTCAGATCAAGGATCTGTGTTCACATCAGCTTTCTGGAAACAACTACACGAAGCGTTAGGATCCAAGTTGGATTACAGCACTACTTATCATCCTCAGACGGGAGGACAGACCGAGACGACAAACCAGATACTAGAGGATATGTTTAGGGCTTGTGCCCTAGACTTCGGAGGATCATGGGAGGAATACTTACCCTTAGCAGAGTTTTCTTGCAACAACAGCTACCAAAGCAGTTTCAAGATGGCACCGTTCGAAGCTCTGTACGAAAGGAAGTGTAGGTCACCAATCTGTTGGTACGAGGCAGGTTCAAGCAAGGAGTTTGACCTAGATTATGTGAAGGAGCAGCAACAGATCATTGATGTCATACGGGATAGACTCAAGATAGCTCAAAGCCGACATAAGAGTTATGCAGATCAAAAGAGAAGGACATGGGAACCAAAAGTTGGAGACATGGTATACCTAAAGGTTAGTCCGATGAAAGGTCTAAAAGATTTGGAGTAAAGGAGAAACTTAGCCCTAGATACATCGAACCTTTCAAAATATTGAGTTAGAACCGAGGGTTAGCCTTTGAATTGGATCTATCGGGAAGGTTAGCCCAAGTACACAATGTATTGCATGTGTCACAACTCTGGAGATGTCTAAAGACACCAGATGAGCCAGTATGTCATGATGAGCTAGAACTTCAGCCATATTTAACTTATATCGAGAAGCCAGCCAAGATTCTCGAAGAGAACTGGAAACAACTCAGGAACAGGGCTATTAAATATTGCAAGATTCAGTGGAAACATCATCTTGAGAGAGAAGCCACCTGGGAAAAAGAGGAAGACTTGAGGAAATACTATCCAGAACTGTTCAGGTATTACAACCACAACTTCGGGACGAAGTTTTCTTTAAGGACGAAAGGATGTAATATCCCAGGATTAGAGACGATCGAGGGGTAGAATTTAGAAAGGGATGTGCATTGCATCGTAAAATCTAGGAAAATTTTGCGCTTTCTTGAAAAACTGCATCTTAGGGGGGACAAGTTTCTCTCCCGACACCAGATATGGTTAGGGTTTCAAGAGTGCGATAAACTTGGACCTATCTAAACTCAACTTAGGGGTTTTGAGAAGAGAGGGGAACAATCCACCTTTCAACTTAAGTTGCATGATTGAATTCAAACAAGTTATGTTTGAATTTCAAATTCAAACATCAATTAAGTATATTATAATTCAAATAATGGATAATTCATTAAAAATTGGATAAATCAAGAATATAAAGTAATAGAACATATATTCAAAGCTCATTAGAGAAAACCTGAGCTTTATTTATTAACACACATAATACATTGTCATTTACATTATCCAATTGAATTATAAATATTACAACACATTACAGAAATAGAATAAGTGAAAAAGAAAATGAAAATTACAAATAATTACAGAATGCTAAACTAAACAAGTAAATCTTCATGGTTTTCTTGATCAATACATGTTGGAGATCTTCTTGATCATCCAATTGATCCCTGCATATAAACACAACACAAAGAAATACAAATTAGGCGCAGATTAGTGAAAGAAATCGTAAATTGGATGGATAATACCCAAGCCAGCCGAGAGAAGCATGCGAAAAGCCCAAGTTCCAACCAGAGCATGCACAAGCAGCTCACAAGGCTTGCTGCATGTCTCCCAACACACATAGACTAGGGGAGGAGTACCAGGGACAGGCAGTGTTGTCGACTATAGGAGCAAGGAGAGGGGCAGTATATAATCTTTTCACAAGCAGACCCTAGGCATTCATCGACAGAACCACCAAGGGTAAGAACACTTAGAACAGGAAGAACAACACAACCATCCAAACCATCCAGGACAGTTCCACCAAGGACTGTTGCTGTAGAGCAAGCCAGGAGGAAGGAAATCATCACAAGCTAGCTAGGAGGAGCAGGGCAAGCTTAAGACCTCAACCAGAAGAAAATCCACTACATCAACACACAATCTAGGAGCTGGAGTGAGGTATACACGGATGAACAAGAGCAAGCATATGTTTTGCTCATTATTAAGCATATGCATCACACACAAGCTCAAGGGTAGGATTACCCTATGTGTATCATCATCTAGTGATGAACCACAAGGTGCTAGCAAAATAGGAGTAAGACAGTAGGTTTAATCCCAGGGAAAAATGGTTAGAACCAAGTGTATCACCACTACAGCTAACCATAAGATCCATGAAGGATGTGAGGCACTACTAGCTAATCCAACTCACCTAGCACTTAATGGTTCATTAACCATCAGAAAGATAGACAAATTCTTGTCTATTTACTTCTTCAACATCAAAAGCTAATGGAAATCCAACAAGGGATCAACTAGAAAGCATTTACCAGCCACATCAAGCCACAGAGGGGGAGCTACCCCTGGACAGCAACAAGATGCTGTCAGGGCCACCTCAAACCCACCAAACCATCCAGTCAAGCCACTTCATCATTACCCAGAAGGGTTCAGAGTGAGCTAGGGTCCCCAACCAAAGGGTTGGCATCCCTCTAGCTCCAATTTATCAATTAATAGGATCATCACTGGCACACAGTTCACCTCATTTATCTATTTAATCAAGCAAGGCTACACAGATAAATGAAATACATCAGTAAATAGTGATCTAGATACTTGCAAATGATCCAGAGGATCACTGCAAGCATCAGCAGATGCTTGAGCAAGCAAAAGCATGCACCAACACAGGTTATGGTGTCACACAGACACAAGGAGGAGCACCAGTGAGACACAACCATAGGTCAGCAGGCAACCATCAAGCAACTGATGCTCATATGATCATCAGGGCTTGCCAGAGCATGCAAGTGCATGCTAGAGCCAAGCCTAGCACCAATTCATGGACCATATAAATTAAATAGCAACAATTCATTAACGATTGCATCATAGATAATCAAATAGATGATATAAAATTGTATCCAGAAGCACACCATCAAGGGATGGAGCTATCTAGCCAACAACCAAGCTCAGTAGAGCATTACCATGAATTATAGCTCAATGAGCAACACATCATAGGCACCGGCTCTTGCATTAAGCAAGGATTACTCACAGTAATCAAGCCAGGGGCAAAGAATATGAATACACATGATAGTCTACCAGCCGCAGCAGCAGCTGGAGCAACATGGCAGGCCATGAGCATCACAGCATGCTCATGAGCAGTTACACAAGAGTTACAGCAGCACTAATGGCAAGAGCACAAGCATAGGCTAGAGAGAGATGAGCAACAACACAAGCATGGTAATAGAGCTAGGTCATGGAAAATAGAGCAGCAACAGCTAGCACCCCATAGCAGTAGCAGAGAGCACAGCAACAACATCCAGCATCGCCCAGTAGCAGCAGTAGCAGCACAACATGGCAGCATCTCCAAGAGGAGGAGGGGCCATAGCATGAGCTAGGCGAAGAGGAGAAGAACCACGGTGTTCACGTGGTGGCACGGCGGCACAGCCTGGCCAAGGCAGCACCAAGCAGCGGCCAAGCCAGGCGTCGCCGAGCACAATGGCTTCAGCACCACCACTGCGAGGGCACGACAGAACCACATCGACCAGGGGCGCTGGCGAACGACGAATCGATGCAGATCCGTGCGACCCGAGTTGCAGAGGGGTTGGGGGCGAGCGGAGGCGACCGCGAATCGCAGATCTACGCGGACCACCAGGTGCGCCGTCGAGAGGCGGTTTGTCTGCGACCAATCTCGTCGCTGGAGATGGCCGGAACAAAGCTGCGACGGCGGCGGTGACCGCAAGTCGCCAGAGAGTGCGGGAGAGTTAGGGTTAGGACGAAGGGGAGGCATCGACCGCGACTGGATCAGTTGGCCGAGCCCAACGGGTTGGTCCAACCTAACCAGCTCGGGCTGCCTGACAGGTGGGCCCGAGGGGCATTTTGGTCATTTCTAAAATGGCCATTTAATTAAAACTTTCCCATAATTTTATAAATTAAATATAGCTAAAAAATGAAGATAAATATGTAAATCACTTAGAATAAAATTCTCTATCATAATAAAATATGATATGGAATTTTTGAGACAAATAAAAATTGAGCCAGAATTGAATGCAAAGGATAAAGATTTAATAATAAGCATTAAAAATAAACTCCTTATTTTTAATGATAAAATAAGTCCATAAATTCTTTTGGACTTAAAAACACCTTGGCAAAATTCCAAGGTAGTATTTTACTCTTAAGGAGTAGTCTTAAAAAAATTGTTCTTATTAATCATCTTTGACATGAAATAATAAAACACAGGGAAGGGGGACCAAACCCTAAAAGCTGAAGGCATGCATATTTGATTCTTTAACCATTGCCCTTATCGGACAATGATGCTATCTTTCAGAAACAGAGGACCATGGCCAGTCCAAACCATCCAGCTGCACTACATTGCAGTCGCAAGGCAAGTTCATCGCTTGCTCATGTCAATTTGAGTATTTTTTACCAAATTACTTGCAAATTACTATACTTATCACTCTTGCATGAAAAGTAAAATTGCTATCTTCATAATTATGAATATGACTAAGTGGTGGGCAATGGAACCATGGCATTAGTTTGGTGGAGGTTCCATTGCAAGGGTTTATATCCATCTAGGATTAACAACAAATTTTGTCCAGTGATTCTTGTGCCGTAAGTCTCGTGTTAACCATAAGATCTGGAGTGCGACCGAGTAGTCAAGTGTGTTTTCTCCTCTCGTACATCAACGTATGTGCTTACCGTAGTAGTTGTGTCTTGCGAGAACAACCGGTGGGTGGGGATCCCATTCTACTTCCCCACAGTAATGCGGTCTATGATGGGTAGCTACGACCGGCGAAGGTATCAGGTCGTGGAACCTGGTAGTAGTCGAGGTCGGATGGTATCCAATGGATACGCTGACCGGCGAGGACCCAAGGTCGGAATTGCAACAAAGGGTGGGTGTGCGAGGTCGCATGGAAATGCAATATTGACTAGGACCTTATACTGGGCCTCACACCACGGAAGTGTGGACGGGAAAGCTGCCCGGTTGGCACCAAGGTTAAGATCTCTTATGGGTAAAGCAACACACCTCTGCAGAGTGTAACAAACCGTGACATGTCACTCCCTGTTCCAGGATATGGAACTGCGAACGCTGCCGGAAAGGAACTCCATGAATTTCTAGTAAACCGGTGAAGGCTAACGGACATAGTTATTCTGAATAAAAGCAACCTTTTGAAGAAATGGCTATAAAAACATGCATTGGTACTAGACTTTTTGGTCTAGTGCCGTAGCTAGTCCATTAAACACCTCTTCCCTATTATGAACTTGTTTAGTACGCTCGTACTCATACCTCTTATAATACCCTGCTTAGATTTCCTGAATCACCTTGAGGAGGCCAACGACGGTCAAGATGGAGCAGATGGGATCTGCTACGAGGAGCTAAACCTCTCAGGAGGGGTAGAAGGAGTCGACTACCTTATCATCTATGGAATCGGGGAGGTTCCCGAAGGAGAACAAGCTTAGACTACCGGAGTAGTAGTAGTAACCGAGCAGTGCGAACACTATAGTACTTAGCTGCTCGAGTAGAATAAATGTATAACCTGCTAAGACTTTTATATTGTAAGTTAAGATGGGTTCACCTCAAACCCAGGAGTAAACCTCTTTGGACCCAGGAGGAGCTCCGAAATGATGTATATATATGGTTTGTAATAATATGGGAATGAGTTATGGACCAGCTATGTTCTGTTGTACTACTCTGAGGGATGTAATATTTATGGATTGGTACTTCGCACATGTTATGTCAACGACTGGCATACTACAACATGCAGTGGTATGCAGGGTCACCCCAATAAACCTGATAGGTTTGCACTAGTTGTTCATTATTTGTCTTCTACATGCTTATTAGTAAGGGATTTCTATTTCTGTGCCCTCGGGTCCTTAGTTGTGCTCAGTTTTCCCCAGCCGCTTATTTTTTCCTTAGTTTTGCCCAAGCCCTTGTCTCAAGCCCTCACAAGTGCTGGAACGGCCGTTTGCCCGACGGGTGAACAACTTTGACTGTTATCTACTGACTAGTGGCGCCACGTAGAGCCGCAAAGACACGTCAGACCATCTGACATAGGCATCCCAAATGGGCCTACCGAAGATAGTACCCGGGGTTTACTGAAGGCCCACTACCCGAAGAATAAGAAGATTCAGAAGCCCAAGATATTGTTAAAGGAAAGTTAGAGTTGTAATAGGAAGCATTATTTGTAATCTTGCGGGATGAGTTAGAAACCTTCCCGGACTCTGTAACTTGTACAACACGAATCCCTCGGCTCCGCCTCCAATATAAGGGGGAGTCGAGGGACAAAGAAAGCATTGAATCATTGTCTCTCAAACCCTAGTTTTCATAATCGTCGAGTACTTTTCGGCTGAAACCTTCGAGATCTACTTGCCCTCTACTTCCAACTAAACCCTAGTCTACAACCCGTAGGCATTGACAAGTTGATACCTTGTCAATTGGCGCCGTCTGTGGGGACTAGAGGCGTCAAGGATACGATTTCGATGGCACGTTCAAGATCGTCGACTTCATCAACCGCAAGCAACGCGATGGATCGAGGTAAACAGATCGCAACTGGTCTTGTCGATTTTGTTCCTCACCCGCCCTCCCGTTTGGATGCATATGCGTATCTGGAGGAGCCTATGGAGATGACGTTCGGAAGATTTCACTTTCGCGTCGAGAAAGAGGGATCGTATCGTGTCGAAATTCCGATTTCGTCAGGATCGTCGGCGATCAATTCCGATTTTTCAAGCTCTACATCGTCAACCGAGTCAGGAGAAGAAGAAACTTCGTCGTCACGCTTCATCAGCACCAGGGCAAGAGAAAAACTTGCCAAGATCTTCAGCGACATGTCGTTTGAGTCATCTGCGGACTCCTATATAAGCGATGGCTCAAGCAGTGTCGACAGCTACGGCTTCATCGACAAATCTACTACAGTGGGCAAGGTCTTCGCCAATCTTCATGATGGTGTCACCAAACCCAACATACATCTGAATACTAAGTATCACCAGATTTATGTCATCGGAGAGCCAAGTCATGATCAGGAGGAAACATCTGAGGCTTTCGACGATTTGGGAAATCCATACGTCGATCCCTCTGATTTGCGACGAGGCCTAGGCAATAAATATATCGGGCCACAGCCGCGAGATAGAGTTCGACTCTCGCAAGCAGCATGGGATAGAGCCGCAAGGGCTATGGATGGCTCAGAGCCAATGGCAACCACAGCCACGCCAGAAGAATTACAAGCATATCAATATAGGCTCGCACGAGCTGCAAGGGAATTGGAAAAACAGATAGCTGAGCTAAACAGAAGAAATGAGGCAGCCTCTGCATCAAGTAGGCGAAGGGCAGAGCTGAGTCGACAATCTAGAACTTCGGGTGACAGCCACAGGGAAGCTCGGAACAGAGCAAGATCAAGGTTGCAAAATGTACCTGAAGGAGAAAGAGAGCACTTGGTTCAAAACCTCGACATGTCTTTTATGTCGATAGACACCAGAGGAAACATCATACCCAAGACACCAGAAGCTGGGTATATGGCGACACAGGCTTTCATCCTTGCATCCAGACCACCCCCAGGAGATCCAAGGGAGGCATTGTATAATATGGCAATGGCAGGAGTTGGAGCCATGGGGACGGCGTTTGTGTCAACACCTCCCGAAGGAACAGCAAGCAAAATAGTCCACGACCTGTGGCAGCAACAGCAGCAGCTCCCGAAAGACCAAGTGGAGCAAGGGACACGGCAGCACAAGCAAGGGTCGACAGAGCGCGACAAAGCAGAAGGGAACATCGGCAGTCCCCAGAGCTAAACGACGAGGATATGTGTGGGTTGCCATGCTTCACAAGGAGAGTTTGAAAAACTCGAGTCCCTTCAGGATTCAAGTTACCCGATAACTTCAAGAAATTCGACGGCCTTCAAGATCCAGAGGATTGGCTAATCGATTATCTCGAGACGGTGAAGCTCACAGGAGGAACCAGAGCAACAGCTATGCAAAGCATCCAGGTGCATCTGAGTGGAGCCGCACGATCTTGGATAAAGAAACTTCCTCCAGGATCTATCGACAGCTGGGAAACCTTCGAGGATGTGTTCATCAAGAACTTCCGGTCCACATGTAAAAAACCTGCGTCATTAGAGGAGCTAAGAGCGTGCCGACAAAAGCCAGACGAGCCTATGAGAAAATATATCCAAAGGTGGAATATCATCAAAAACTCGGCAGAAAATATATCTGACGAGAGAGCAATAGATGCGTTTGTCGCAGGGATCAGGCGTGGAGATTTTGTCGAGGATTTGGGTAGGACCAATCCAAAGACAGTATCCGCATTAATGGAAATAGCAAATAGATGGGCAGATGGAGAAGATGCTGTTCACAACAAACGACATAGGTCGCCAGAGGAAGACCGCGGCCGAAATTATCAACCAAGGCGACGATTTCCTCGGCAGTACTCGAGCTATGATGCTCCAGGACAAATTTTGGCTGGCTTCAGATCAAGCGCAGGAGGAAACAACAGAGAGGAGTACCAGAGAAGCATCGAGCAATGAGGCAACAATAGAGATGATTCTCGAAACAATAGGCAAAATAGCGGGCCAAGGTTCCAGAGGCCTTTTGTGTCTCCCGAAGAGATGATAAACGGGCCGTGCCAGATGCACTTTTTCCTCGACAGCAACGGGAAAAGACAGTCAGGACATCTGCAGAAGGATTGTCGCAATTTCCAGGCAATGCTAAGGTATGCAGGGCACGCTAATGCTCAAAAGACAGAGAAATCCTCGAGAACCCAGGAGTGAGATTCACTTGCCACCTCCTCCCGCGATAACGGACGACAATCGACATCAGCTCAGAATAGCGGCAGCACCTCCACCACCACCTTACGTGGATCCTAACTCTAATGGAGCGGTCTCGATGATTCAGAAGGGAAGGCCATCCAATAGAACTCAGAAAGTAATCTCGCGGCAGGTGTTCATGGCAGAAAAAATGCCTCCACCAACAGTCGAGTACCTTAATTGGTCAGGGCAGGACATTGGCTTCACCATAGCGGACCATCCACAGCAAGTTCCTCGACCAGGGCAATCAGCACTCATACTACCAGCGGTCATCGCAGGATTTGACGTATCTCGTGTGTTTATAGATGGTGGTAGCAGTTTAAACCTTATGTACGCAGATACATTAAGGAAGATGAACATATCCCTAGCAAACCTGAAGTCAACAGACATGAGATTCCACGGTATCACACCAGAGAAGCCAAGCTATCCGCTGGGGAAGATTAATCTCGACGTTCAGTTTGGGACCCGAGAAAATTACAGAATCGAGAAGTTGGAGTTTGAAGTCGTAGATTTCCCATCACAGTACCACGCTCTGTTGGGACGACCAGCATATGCTAGATTTATGGCGGTACCACATTACACGTACCTGTTGTGGAGAATGCCTGGACCTAAGGGACCAATCACAGTCAAAGGAAGCTTCGCCCTAGCCGATAAATGTGATAAGGATTTTCATCGAATATCAGAAACTTTCGGGATGCAAGCTGAGTATTTGGCGTCAAGGCTCATGACTGACTACGACGTGCTGCCAGACGTTGGAAGGCCAAATAAAGAGTCAACTTTTAACACTGAGAAAAATTCCAAAGAGGTGCAGATTCACCCGACAGACCCGAAAAAGACGACATCCATCGCAAACGACATGGACCTCGCATAGGAAAGCGCGCTCGTCGAGTTCCTCCATGAGAACTGGAAAATCTTCGCATGGTGTCCAACTGACATGCCAGGAGTACCCAGGGAACTTGCCGAGCACCACCTAAACTTGGATCCACTAGCGAGACCAATCAAACAACCTTTGCGGCGTTTTTCGGAACCAAACCGCAAGGCTATGCTGTCAGAAATTGATCGACTGAGAGAAGCTGGTTTTATCAAGGAGCTGCACACAGAGGCCACATGGGTAGCTAATCCAGTGTTGGTACCGAAGAAAAACACTAAGGTCCTTCGCATGTGCATCGACTTTACGTGTCTCAATAAACATTGTCCAAAGGATCACTTTCCCCTCCCGAGGATCGACCAAATTATCGACTCCACGGTAGGATGTGAACGTCTTTCCTTTTTGGACGCGTATTCTAGTTATAACCAGATCAGGTTAAAAGAAGAAGATGAAGTAAAAACAGCGTTCATCACACCTTACGGCGTGTTTTGCTACAGAATAATGCCCTTTGGTCTGAAAAACGCGGGAGCAACATATCAGAGGATGATGCAGAAGTGTTTGGCGACACAGATTGGGAAAAATGTGCAAGTGTACATCGACGATGTCGTCATAACATCAAAAAAGGGGGCGACGCTGATCGAGGATCTCAAGGAAACCTTTGACAACCTCGACAAATTTTGCCTCAAGCTGAACCCGACGAAGTGCTCCTTCGGCGTCCCAGTAGGAGAACTTCTTGGGTTTTTAGTTTCAGCAAGAGGGATTGAAGCAAATCCCGACAAAATACAAGCTATCGTAATAATGAGGAAGCCAACAAAATTGAAAGAAATACAACAATTAACTGGGCGAGTCGCAGCTTTAAGTAGATTCGTCGCCATGCTGGGAGAAAAAGCGCTACCGTTTTACGCTCTAATAAAGCAAGGGGAGAAATTCCAGTGGAACGAAGAAGCCGATAGAGCTTTCGAGGATCTGAAGCGCACAATCTCGACACCACCAATCTTGGTGGCGCCGAAGGAAAAGGAACCTCTCCTGCTGTACATTGCAGCCACACCCCAGGTGGTTAGCACGGTGCTAGTCGTCGAAAGAGAAGAAGAAGGGAAACTCCATGGAGTGCAAAGACCGGTATATTTCATCAGTGAAGTTTTATCGCCTTCCAAACAGCGGTACCCGCAGTACCAGAAATTAGCATATGGAGTGGTTACAATGGCAAGAAAGTTGCACCACTATTTTTCGGCACACCCGATAATAGTAGTCAATGAAGCACCTCTCTCAAATATACTGAACAATCCAGAAGCTACAGGGCGTGTCTCCCTTTGGGGAATAGAACTTTCCCCTCGGGACATCACGTATGAAAAAAGAAAGGCAATCAAGTCGCAAGTTTTGCCAGATTTCATTGCAGAGTGGATGGAGCTGCAAAACACGGGACCCCCAGATTTTTCGAGAACTTGGACCATGAACTTTGATGGATCCAAGAGGGTAGAAGGAGCTGGCGCAGGAGTGATATTGATATCACCCGAAGGCGACAAATTAAAGTACGTCCTACGGATGACGTTCCCAAACGCATCCAACAATGAAGCAGAATACGAAGCCCTCATACACGGGATGAAGATGGCGAAAGCTTGCGGCGCAACTCGACTAAAAATCTTTGGCGACTCACAATTGGTGGCTCAACAAGTTATGAACCAATGTGATGCAGTCAATGATAGCATGATAGCATACAAGGAGGTGTACAATGAGCTTGAGAAGCTGTTTGATGGATGCGAGGTAAATCATATCAGTAGGTTGAGCAATGATGAAGCCGACGTTCTCGCAAACATCGGGTCGCAGTGCCTCCCAATCCCACCAGGTGTATTTTGGGAAGAGATAGCGGAGAGATCCACAAAGCCGAAGAAGACGCAGAAAAAAGCAATGGAAGGAAAAAACTTCGGCGCCCCTCAAAGAGGCTGTGGAGGATGAAGAAGACCAAGAGCTTGTGATGATGATAGAAGTTCCTTGGATGCAAGCGTACATATCGTATATCCTTAGGAAGGAAATACCCGACGATCCAGTTGTGGCAAGGCGAATTATTCGACGATCCAAAGCTTTCACAGTGGTCAAAGGGGAGTTATACAAGCGAAGTATTTCAGGCGTCCTGCAAAGGTGCGTCACACCCGAAGAAGGAAGGATAATCCTAAAGGATGTGCACGAAGGAATATGTGGTCACCATGCGAGCAGTCGAGCTATTGCAGCCAAGGTTTTTCGGGCAGGATTTTACTGGTTAACAGCAATCGAGGATGCAAAAGAGATAGTAAGAACCTGCGATGCGTGCCAGAGATTTGCCGCAAAACCTCATTCTCCGGCGGCGGAGCTGATGCCAATACCATTGTCGTGGCCCTTTGCCCAATGGGGACTTGATATGGTGGGCAAGTTGCACAAAGCTTCACTAGGAGGATATGAGTACCTGTTGGTTGCTGTCGACAAATTCACAAAGTGGGTAGAAGCGAAGCCAATAAATTCACCAGACGTAGCATCGGCAATAAAGTTTGTGAAAGGCCTCGTTTTTCGGTTCGGAGTGCCTCATAGCATTGTCACAGACAATGGTACCAACTTTACATCCAAGGAATTCAAGGAGTACTGCGCAGAAGTAGGCATTAAATTGCACTTTGCGTCAGTTGGGCACCCGCAAACCAATGGCCAAGTCGAGAAAGCCAATGGCATCATCAGCAACGGTATCAAAAAACGCTTGCTAGGACCGCTTGAAAAGGCTCGACATACCTGGCCAGAAGAATTGCCAAGTGTTTTATGGAGCATCCGAACAACACCAAATACGGTGACACAAGAAACTCCATTCTTCCTCGTCCACGGAGCTGAGGCAGTACTACCAATTGAGATAGAGCATGATTCTCCAAGAGTGACAGAGTATGACGAGGAAACTTCAAGAAAAGCTTTGGAGGACGACGTAGACGCACTCTATGAAGCTCGAGATGAAGTACTTTCACGAGTCACCAAATACCAGGAGGACCTCAAAAACTACCACAGTCGATGGTTAAGGCCAAGATCTTTTCAGGTCGGAGATTTGGTCTTACGGTTAAATCAAAAAAGTACTGAAAAGCTCGAGTCGCCATGGCTAGGCCCTTACATCGTCACAGAAGTAATCGAAGGAGGTGCATACAGGATCAAGGACAAGAAGACAGGGGTTCCCGAGAAAAACCCCTGGAACATGGCGCAGCTCAGGCGGTTCTACACCTAGAGTCAAAATATAGTCCTCCTCTGTAAAAATACAATGTACTGAAACGCTCGCGGGTTTTCAGACGCACTCTTTTCCTTTTCGGGGCACCGAGTGGGGCCGGAAAGGTTTTTAATGAGGCGGGCTCGCGGTGCTGCAATATAATAAAGATAGTGGAGATATACTTCTTATTCTTCGACACGCTCGGGGGCTCAACGCCTTCAAATTACAAAATATGCACAATATAGATAAACTAGACTTACCGAAATATTTCGCCTTGGTACAAGAATACCTCGCCAAATAGAATATCGGAAGCTAATAATTATAAATATAGTGTACTCGTCAAAATTCTACTGCTTTGGTCTGAAAACCTCGCAACAAAAATATAGAACTTCGCCACCAAGACACTCGGGGGCTGGTAACACATCGACAGCAAAATATATATATCTTCTTGCAACAAGAGAAAAATCTCTGAGATAGCAAAACAGTATACACTCCAGCCAGAGGCTCGGGGGCTCCAACAATATAGGCTACTTTACAATATAAACAAATTCTTCGGAACAAAAAGAGATCGACAAGATATAGACATAATTTCTCGCAATATAGTACAGCTCAGTTTAGGCCTAATATACTATCAATGGATAAACCTCTGGTTGTCTTGTGCTCAGCATAGGTTCCCTTGACGTAGAATTCTGAATCCATCCGAAGAAGTTCATCCATCATCGCCTCAGCCACAGGAGTAACCATCTCATTGATTGAGTCAATGTTATTTTTTCGCCGCGATTTCTTGGCCAAGCAATCAGCAACAATCTTCGTCAGGTCTAACTTGGGATGACAAATGTGTATCATAATCATGGCGAACCTTGCTCCAGCAGTCAATTGAGCTCGCACAAAATTATGAATACGAGGAGCATCTCTAAATTTCTCCATCAGTCCAAGAAGAGTTTCGGGAGCCTCATCTCGAGGAAATAAAGTCTTGTAAACAAGGGTTAAGGTTCTCGTGCAGAAATTGAGAAATTCGCGCACCTGACAAGCGCGATCTTGGAACTTGACAATTTGCTGGGTTCGCTCAGGAGTGGCCCAGAAAAGACAGCCATGGTTAAGAGAAAGATTGACGAGGAGATTCGTCCTGACATTCACTCTTTCGTCTTCAGCGGCAGCATCGAGAACCGAGCCTATTAAGCGACAAAGCAAGGAATCTAAGGGGAGGCACAGTAAAAAAAGAAAAGAAAGAAGCAGTGTGAGGTTGGAAAAACTTACCTAGCATATCCGCGCTAGCTTCAATCATTAGCTCGAGCATGCTATTTTCTCGAGTAGTGGCTTTCTCAGCTTCCGACACAGCAGCATCCTTAGCAGCTATGGCCTCTTTGGCTTGTTGAAGAGCGAATTTCTCTCTCTCGGATGCTTTTCGAGATTGTTCCATCATCGCAAGAGTTTGTTTCTTCATGGATTGGAGTTGTTGTCGAAGTTCTTGCAAATCTTGCGACAAATGTTTGCTTGAAGAACCTTCGAGGAGGCTATCATCGACTAGTGTTTTCTTCGAAAAGGAGGAAGCAGGAGAAGTATCGGCGGGATGAGGATTGGCAGAATAGTTATCAAGTATCAACTGGAAAAGAAAATTCCAATATCAAATGATTGCACAAGATAGAATCCCATTGATCTTCAGGAAATTTACATGGATATTACAAAAGGAGTTCTTCAAAAGGATTACTAAGGTAATTGTCGCCAAAGCTAATATGGCGACAATAGCTAAAGAAACAGGAAAAATAAAAAGAAGGGGCATTCAACTAGACCTCCGGCTTTGATGAGCTAGGAGTTGAAGATGGCTTGATTCCGAGATAGGCCAGGATTTTCTTCGTGTTGGGCTTTGCCGCCTTAATCAGCGATCGCCATTTTGTTTGCTCTATCTGCTCCGTGTCGCCTACTTTTGCCCAGTCGATAGTTTGTTGGCTATCAGCGACCAAGGCTACAGTGTTTTCGACAGCAATCTTCATGTTCTCCTGGCGCATCTTCAGTCCAAGATCCTCTGACGGGTTGAAGTCCTTGGCAAGAGCAAGGAAAGTCTTGGGTTCCGCTTTCTTCGGGAAGAAGTAGGGGAACAGCCGCAATAATCCTGAATCAGCATGCCCAATGCCTTCGCGAGCTTCAGTTCCATGAAACTCAAGCATAGAGAGCGCGTCAAGAAGAGGATCGTTGTCAGGATCTTCAAGCTCGAATTCTTGGTTTGTTTTACCTGTCGCAGAAAATATATGTTAGTCGACAGTAAGTAAAGGAAAGCAAGTCTAAGAAAAAATAGAGTGGATCGACAAACTTATTGACAAAGCACTGATTCTGCGTGTCCAAGCGCTTGATGATCGCCTTTTCACGAGTGGCCTGGGCAGCTTTGTGCTCATTCAAAGCAGTTTCGGCATCATCAAGTCTTTTCTGCAGATCTTTGACACCAGCAGCTTCTGCCTTGGCTTTATCAGCCTCCGCTTTAGCTTTACTAGCACCAAGTTCAGCCTTCTTGCGAGCCGCTTCACTTTGCTCTAACTTCTGAGCAAGTGTGTCGACAAGCTTGTTGGCCTCCGCAAGTTTTTCTGCCAAAATAGTTAAGAATCGTCAAAATTGCGACAAAACAGGAGCAAGAAGTTATAAACAAGGGCTAGCAAAGAATTATTACCTTCAGTCTTGCTGGCATACTCACGGTACCCAATGAATTGGGCACCGATGCGAACAAGCTCTTTGATCATAGGCTGTCAAAGAAAGACAAAGAAAGAAAATGTCGGTATGGGAAAAATATGATGGCATAAAGAAGCAAACAGAAGAAATATAAACAGTAGCAAGAAAATTGGAAAGCTTACATCATTCAAGAGAGGGCTAGAGGAGCTACCCAATTGGAGGGTAGGCTCCGGGATTGTTTCAACCCTTGTCCTTTTTGGTGAAGGGACAAGAGGGCTTGAAGGAGGAGTAGGAGCGCCGACGTTTTGTTGAGGAGGCGAGGATTCCTCTCCTTCGATTGGCGTCTCCGAAACAACCAGAGTGTGTGACGTACTCGTTCGAGCAGCCACATCAATAGCTGGTACTTCTTCCTCATCATCACTGCGATTCAATGTCAGCAGCATAAAAAGCAAGATAGACAAAAAAATTTGAGTACAAAAATAAAGGGAAATAAAAGGTGACTTACGAGCTGATGAGGGACTCAAGGTATGGATCATAAGTTGCCTTCTGGCGTGAAGGACCAACTTCTTCGGCTTTGGAGGTGCCGGAATCTTCGACCTCGTCCCTTTTCCTTTTGTTCCTTGGAGAAACAGCAGGAGGAGGAGATTGTGCCGATGCAGTACGTTCAGAAGATCCCGCAGATTTTTGAGAATCCACGGGTTCATTCACAAATGAGGGGGCATCTTGGTTGTCGTCGGTGACAACGGCCCTTTCCTCGACTTCTCCACCTTCAGGAAGGGGAGGAAGCGAGACAAGATTTGGATGGTTCTATATAACAAAAACAGGGGAAGATGTCAAGAAAGGAGTTACAAAAAAGATAGCAAGGCAATAACAAATCAATCGACAAAGTTTACCTTGGGAAGCGCATTGGTGGCGCTGTAAGGTTTTA